>NW_028185228.1:95222-149726 GCF_003343005.1 Rhea americana | reverse complement strand
TGGGTCTATCAAATGGAAACTGCTGGTGTTACAATGTTTTCCTTGTCCAAAAGAGATAAAACTCACTGCCTGTGTTGCCAGATGGAAAAAGTCCTTTCGAATTTCATAGCATAGCGTTTTCCCACTAATTTTACCATTTGGTAGATCTAGGAATGCTTTTTACAGTAATACTTTAYGGATTCAGAGTGTTTCTGGAATACACTTCCTAACTTGAAAGGAACAAGTAAAATGTTAACTACCTTCGTGTACATTCACAATGGCAAAGTATTTCCAGCACAGTTGATCTCCTGCATCCAAAACCAGAGTGGTATTTGTTAACCTCGCCTCCCTCTCCCCTCATTTATTTAGTTTTATTTATTTTAGTAAGTGAGCCATTATTGGAAAATCTTTTTAGCAATATGGCATGAATTTACTCTTATGTTCCTTCTAACACAGTAGTAAAGATTTAATGGTAGCATACCACCTCTCTTACAGTATGTTTTGAGTCACTAAAGTAATGGCAAGTGGAATAAGAGACAGGTGGTGGTATCTATAAACTGTGCTAATGGCCCCATCAACATATGTTTAATGTATTCTAAACTATACTTCACATCCTACTGTTGCTAGTACATTTCCTCTGGCACCTCTTCTCAACAAAGAAATTTGGAGAGGAAAGGAAACATTAATAAACTCAAAGTGTTTAATTTAAAAGCAGATACAAAGTTTAACACTGCTCATAAGAAGGCTTATTTGACRTGAGATCAGCCTATTATAGACCTCAATAATTTTGTTGCCAGCATTAGTGAAAGGCTTTGACAAAGCAAAGGCTCTTTAGATACTGTTATGGCCTTTCTGCAGCAATTGTTGTTTGATATGTCATGCAATAATATCCCTTTCTAATGGATTATAAAAATGGACAAGTCATGGGACAATCCCRCATAAATGTTGTGGAGGAAAAAGAGGGTCTGGTCTAGAAAAATAGTTTTACCAATGATTAACTTTTTTAGAAAAAAATCTTTAGAAAAAATCATTTTGTGTTCTAGTGCACAGACATACTGCAGGCTGAAGTCAGATCCCACGTTATTCTGTGAGGCCTTGAACAAATCTGCACTGCTGTTCCTCTTCCAGACTTCGAGCTTTGCGTGATGGGAACTAGCTTTTTTCTTTCATGTGCCTGGGCACCCGCCAGCAGAACAGCGCCTTACTCCCAGGCAGCGTCACTACGTACTCTGAGAATACAGATAACAGTGATGACAGCATTGATGGTACTTGCATGGGCGATGTGTACCCAAAGCCTTGGCAGTGAAGACAATTGATTTCACTCTGAATTCAGAGTGCAAAGTTCCCATAAAGAATTATTACTGCAGGAATAATCTCATGTGTTAGTATGTGAGGTCAACACACCTGTCATTAGGACCAAATTTTGTGTTATCTACTTGTAAAATCCACACTAAAAATCAAAGTATGATGTGACAGGCAAACTCAGGATTTATACTTAACGTACTTAGTGAGTACGTAATTGTGCCATAAGTACTGTCTGGCATCCTGACTTAAAAGCATTACTATATTTGACCTCCCAAAATACTTTCTTCCAAAGAGCAATAGTTTTCTGAATAACATTGTAACTACCTTTTTAGCATGCTTTTTCTGGTGGCATACATATCTAGTAATGAAAATAGCCATAATTCCCAGCTGAACTACAGTATTGATAATATGCCTCCAGTTAGCAACATCTACGCTAAGCTGATATCACTCACCTCATACCTTGCTCAGGATGCAACACCTTTTCCAAACAGTGGTCACTCAAAGTGATATTGAGAGGAGGGAGGAGGAGAAATCAGAGCCAACTATCAAATGTTAGTTCAGGTGAGGGTAGGAGAAATTAGGTACTAAACCCCAGCTGGACTTTAAGTACCTCAGCTCTCTGTGTACAGAATTCACCTAAATCCTGATAGAAATAGCTATCACAGTCATCTGGGGACCGTTAATGGCAATTCAATCACACATGCACTGTGGGAAGAGACTAAGATCTAGTACAAATCTGTGGGATCTGCCCTGGGCCCAGGTACTTTAAACTGGTAAGATCGTGTCTTCTTTCCTCGGATCTATAACCTGATTGCTAAGTATATGCKTAGGGTAAAAAAAGGGAGGCAAGTCTGAGAATAGAATAAATGACCAGAAGTTCAGAAAATCTCTATCTACAGCACATTCTGGAGGACTATTTGTTATATACTGAAACAAAGCCATTTTTTTTCTCAAGTTCTAGGAAAAAAACTGAGTATCATATTCTATTCATTTACAAAACTAAGAACTCAAACTACTATAGTGCTGTTGCTGCTTGCCAGAGACCAGATATGTTTTCCAATAGAGCATTGGTTTATATTTTTCTGGTATTACAGAGAATCAGTTTCACTGTAATGAAATGAAGTACTTCAGCCTGCATTTAGGCTTAATTGAAAGCCAATTCCGCTCCTCATTGTATACAAAGTTAATTAAAAAAAAAAAAAAAAGAAAGAAAAAGAAAACAGGACAGGAATATGCAGTAATTTGCAGCATCAGGTTCTGCGAATGCTTCCTCTCTCCACCCCAGGATTAATGGGTATTTCCTTTAGATTCCCAAGGGTGTCCCCTTCCTCCATATTTTAGCTACTGCAGTCCAGGACTTCCCTGTGTCCCTTTTATTAAGAATCTGAGGAAAACACATCAGCTACTTGAAACTTGCATTTGATTTAGCAAATATGATTGCAGACATTCAAAGACTCTCTTCATCTCTCAAGCACCATGAAAAAAAAATATAGAGAGGTAAAATAGTTGTGACAAAAACTCATCTGTGTTGTAGTGCAATAGTTGAATCCCATTTTCCCCACTTGTTTTATGTTCTGATTTTTCTTCTCTCTTTGAGAAATCTCATCAGGACCAGTGATGCAAGAAGTGTTGAAGATGATCTCGTATTTATTTGTTTATCCTTTTACCTGCATGAGTCCAAATCTCTTGCAGACAGCTTATTGGACATTACTTCTATCATTCGAGTGTGGTAACAGCACAGTGCCTTATGGTGCTTTGTACACAGACAGAATGGTGAATACCTTAGGTCGTGTCACGATGGAGGCAGATGGGATAAGATTTTAAGCTTACTGCTAATAAAGCAAAAAAAAAAAAAAAAAAAAAAAAAAACAGAAAAAGTCCTCTAACTCTTCTGGGCCCATGTTCAAGATGTTCAAGATGACTCTAAGAAAGGTAAGCCAAGGGAGGCAGAGTCTGTAATTATTAAAAAATACATGCGACATGTCCATACCCGATAAAGACCAAGACCAAGGGTTCTCAGGTGTGTGAGCAGAGCTTAGTGAAACTTCGCTAGAATGTGGTGTGTAGAGTTACTGCTTTCCCTGCATGTAAAAGATCAAATCTGTACCATTTGAAATCATCCCCAAGTTTTCCTTCTGTGCTTTCCCATATCCCATTTTTTCCATCAAATCTCAAGTCTGCCAAAAAAAACTTTCTTATTTCATCTTAAAACACCAAATCATGTTTTCTTTTTATGTATAAATAACTTTCTCTACTTGCTCATCTGTTTTACCTCTACATTAATTCCTAGTTAGGCYCTAATATTTGTCTCAACCGTATGCTTGCTATATTGGACTTTACATACAATCTTGCTGAGGGCCAGCTTGCAGTATAGTATTGCAGTTTGTTTCCTTAGGTTTGTTTGTGACTCTTTCACAGCCTTCCATTGATACTAAAGCAGAGATGGTTGACAAATACAAGCTGGGAAAATCAGTTGATCTTCCGTTTGCTGAAGGCCTGATGGAGAGCTGTACTGCAGTAGCTAATGCAAAGTTCTGGTTAAATATTGTCCTACCGTTTGCACTATACCGTCTGTTGTTTTTACACTGACGGCTTAGCAGAGGTTGGAGGCAGTATTGACTTTGTAATTAAACTATTTTAACTTCAGGATTTTGTAATCACCGTACTTAAACCATCTGTTATGGTACCTGGGTGATTTCCCCATCCCCCTCTGCACCCCTCCCCTCAGAGGATAAAACACCATAATGTTTTTAATTGCAAAGCAGTAGACTTCACAGCCTCTCTTATGATACAGGTAGAAAGGGAAAATGAAGATAATTTCCTTTTTCTAAGACAACATGTAGCAGGTCATGGAGCTCTCACTCATTTGATTTCAGAGCAAAGGTACACATGCAGGACCTTCCTCTCCCAGTTCCTGCTGTCCCCAGGTCCCAGGAGCAAAGTGGATGATTTCTTAATGGGACACTTCCCTTTTGCGATTGMCTCTCCTGCGTTATTTGGGGAACTTGACTAGGATAAGTAAGTAAAAGGGATGGAGGCTTAGCTCCACTGCTCCTTCCTCAGGGCAGCAGCTGCTGAGCAGGCTTACTCCTGTGGGGAGCCACCAAGCTCTTCGTGTGTAGGCAAAGAAAACGAAAGATACAGGTAAGGAGGAAGRCACAGGGCAAGAGCAGATTTTGTGAAGCTGTTTGCATTTATTGACCTACCTGTGTGTCTCTCCCACTAGTACATGCAACATCTTGTTTCTGAGGTTCTCAGTACTGTTTAGAAAGCAGCACCATTGCCTATATAAAGTCGGGCAAATCATTTAAGATTTGTCTACACCCGCAAATTGCACCACGTCAGTATGGACAAAGGCACAGGAAAACTTTTGGGGGTACAACTAACTGACGTTCCTAAAGAAACAAGCTGGACTCTTGGAAATAGTAAAATTATGGACTTACCTCAATAAAATTAAGCCAATGCAAAAATGATAGTCTTAGCTGAAATAGTTATGATGGACTACTTTTAGATATTAAAGCCTGAGATATCTTTTTCTGCGTCTGTTACACAAACTAACAATATCCCTTCCTTTCTTCTACCCACATGCAATTCTTTTGTTTTATTTTGYTCTGTCTTGTTTGTTTTTTGTTTTATTTTGTCTGCAGTATCAGCAGAACTAAATGCATGCTTAATGCRTAGTGAGATAAAGAAGGGTTTTTCCTGTTTTACACATGCAAAGTTAACCAGAAGTCTGGATTCTTCATTCCTGATTTGCTGCTCTGAATGTAAATCACAAATCAGAGATCTTTTTGTACCTCGTAATTAAAAATGTTTTTGTCTCTTCATTTTGCTGTGCTTTATCTCACATCAGTTTTATGGGTTGCCACCATTTTTCTAGTGTCAATCGATTAGATGCAGCTGTTTTGACCAGTAAACCACAGAAATACTCTCTCATTTTATCACAGAAACCAAATATATATACATGTAACAATATGGCTGCTGCTTCATTAAAATGGCAGGGAATCTTCTCAGTAGTATTTGAATAGAAGTCACATTTTTGCTGTCATTGTACTTTCCCAAGCCAAGAAGAATTTTCTGTCAGGACAAACAAAACTGCTAAAAGCAGATAGCAAATGCTTTACGTACCTGAATATCAGATCCAATTGTTCTCCCGCATATTGTGCTGGTCGCACATGTTGTGTAGACCTATGCTTTGATCTCAGCCCAGGTTTGTTTGGCATTTTAGCTTCTGAAGCTCTTTTTGAGGACAGCAGATAAAGGAGTGCTTAAGAGAGACTGATTTTTACTGTTAAGCAATGCAAGCAGAGTAGGAATTCTAAAGCTGTGTTTGTGCCTGCTCTTGGTGTATCCTACATGGGCTGGCCCACAACCTCACTCCCCAAAAGTCTTCTTATGAAAGCGAAGATTTCTTCAAGATTCCTGGAGGTCAAAAGAAAATTAATCCACACAGCTTGATTGTAGGTACGTGAGAAATTCTAGAGCTGATTTGATCCCCCGTGAAAACAATAACCACTGTTAACTCTCCATTGGCTGCTTTTCTGCACAAGCCAATTTAACATCCTTCAGGTGTGCCCTAAAGATGTTGGCATCAGTGATACTGGGTTTGACTAATTTTCACTCCCCTTCTAAACAAATGGCATGCTTCTATTAGCTGCTTTTCGAAACAAGGATCCTTGTGCCATGCTATAGTAGTTGTGAACAAGAGCAGCATTTGGATCAATAGTACTGTAGGTCATTGCAAGTAACTTAAAGCAAAACCCCTCCCTCTCCAGATTTTGTGAGTTTTGTTTCTGATCTCTCGGCTCTACAACATGTACTTGCCTGGAAAAGCCATTTTATGAATGCCAGTCAGCAGGAAGTGCTGAGTGTGCTTTTAGAAAAACTGTTTACGTATTTAAGAAACTAAACGTAGATGTAGAAGCCTTGAGTTACCTTTGCAGTTGCCAATAAGCTGAAAGGAACAAGGCTTGCATTTTCAGGCTTTGGACCCAYATTCATATATTTTTTTAAGGTGTTTTAAAGTGTTACTTTACTCTGCATTGCAAGGGTGAAAGTCTGTTTCTTTAAAAACTGATAGGTAAGTACTAAGTCTTATATAGATTAGACATYTAGATTTTCTTAGAAGGTATCTCCTGTGATTTACATGATTAAGCATTAGATCCTAATTTATCTCAAAAGTTCTCAACACCCATCAATGTTGATAAAATTAGACTCTGAAGTCCATTTTCATATGTGACTTGAGCACATGTGAGCTTATCTCTGGCCATCTTTCAGCTTGACCTCCTGAGACCTGTAACCTATAGTCAAATGTAGACAAAATGTACCTTCTCCACTGCAAGCTATCTGGATATGAACCAGTTTCAGCTCAGCTGCTGTGTAATGTCCAGTTCAATGTGCTCTGATGAGTGACTGTGTTTCTTTGAGGCTGGTCTTACACTCCTTGCCTGTGTTGTTACAGGGCTGTAGTGGGGCTGAGGCTGGGGTTCGCAGCATGGTGCAAGCAAATGCTTGTCTGGCCTGACCTGCCAGACTGCCCTGAGAACTTCCAGGGCCTACAGCCACAAGGAGCCTTAAAGCTTGTTTTGTGTGCATAACTCCTAYGTATCCTGCTGCCAACCAGGCTTCTCAGCCTCAGCTGAGGTGTCTTGGATCCCCACACACTGCTAGTTGCCAAACTCCATTGCCTGGCAGGTAGGATAGAGAGGGCCACATCACAGTTCTTGGCCTAAGCAGTTCAGTTTTGCTCATGTCCATGTTGTCCTGGACTCATAAGCATTTCACTTATCAGTGATAAGTCATGTCTCGACTGCTGGCAGTAGTGTGCATCTCATTCTCAGCTCCTCAAAGACAGCAGAAGACCTGTGAGGATTCCCTTATAAGATTGTAAAGGGTTGGGGAGTAAAGTCTCATGAAGCTCATATCCGGGATGTAGAACAGATGTAGACCCTGGAGTGGACAAACTTTTGATTCATACTGTTTTCCTGGTTAGGGAACTGCCTGGYTCCAAAGTGAAGCTAGGCTGTACTCCAGTGGTTATGCAGGGTGGATAATCAGGAAATTAGGACCACAGTGCAAAGTGGGGGTGGAGGGTGGGGACAAACCAATCTTACAATACACACACATCTTTAGTTTCTTCTGCCGGCATTGTTCTGCTTCATGTAAATAAGTATATGTCACCTGGAGCAAGCCCAGAGATCTGCTATACTTCCAAATGAGCAAAGACTATGATCAGCTGCAGTAGCTCAGTATCTAACTTAATCTTTGAGTCAGTTCATATTTAGTTACTCAAGCAAAGTGTAATGTCTCCAGTACAGTGGACAGAAAGCATTTCATCTCATCTTCAGTATTTTACATATTTTAGTGTTTTTATTATTGTTCCCCTACCATTTTCTAGGTATCCTTCATTTAAAATGAAATTAACCTTTCAAATTTATACAAAAATTAATAATATGTGTAAGTTCTTAGATTATCTTCTAAAACTCTCYAAAAATTACTCACACTATCAACTATACAATGGAAGATGTTTTGGTAGTTTCAGAAATAAAATTGAAAGAGACCTATTTCAGCTTGGGCACTGAAAATAGTCCATGAACACTTTTTCAAGAGCATGAAGCCTATTGCTGGATACCTACTATCTTGAGCAGGTCTAGGGATTGCCCATTTGATCCCTAAAATTAAAGTACTTACCAAGAATAAAGACTACAGGCTGTCAGAAGCTCATATTCTCTGCAGATCGGACRCAGAAGATGACAGATACAGTCTACTAGTTAGTTGGCAGATGGTATACCTGCCTCTAAAACAAATGTGGAGTCAAGGTAAAGATGTTGTTAGATGATGCTGCATGTCTAGGCTAGTTTTTGATGGCTGATCATACTTTGATGAGGCTTGGTAAAGACTGTGTTAGAAAGAAAGGAGGGATTGTTTACTGTACTCACCTGTATTATATATAGTCAGTAGCTTTACTGTAATGTAGATTTTATAAAAGATGTAATTTYAATTAATTAAATTTTGATTTGTGATTCCTGTGTTTCTTGGTGAGAAACAGTTAATAAGGTCAGCTTCTGAACAAAACTGAATGATACAAGAAAAGTAAGCTATACAAAAATAAAAAAAAAACATACAGTATCAAACTCTTTCTAAATGTAGAATTTCACTGTCTTTTTTTTTACTGTAGCAACCAGGGCACAGGGCAGTATGAACATGTGGCCCTTTATTTGATCAAGGATAATAATCAACTAAGCTGAAAGAAAGGGAAGTAGATTTTCCTAGTTCAACCACTTAATATAATCTTTTACATTTTTCTAATTGTGTAAGTATTGTTACATACAGAATTGTAATATGCAGCCATTGTTAAATGGGGAAAAATGCAAATAACAAAGAATTAAAAATGTAGGAARATGGAATCTTTTATACGTATGAAATGTATTGAGCTTGTGGAATGTTGTTACTTATTCAATGGTGTTGTTAATTATATATTGAACAAGATATTCTACTTCCCTCCATTTTAGAGCCCAACTCTGCTTTTCTCTTTGCCTGCTTGTCTCCTGGCAAGCTCAGGTCCTGGTGAAAAGTGATTTTGCTCAGCCTCATAACTGGTACAAATTTCTGGAGAGCATGGAAGCAGCACAGATAATTCCTAGTAGGATTTCCTACTTTCCTGATCTTTTACCATCTCAGTGACATTCATTATTTGGAGTCTAATCATTAGCAATGGCACAAGGATTTCTCTAGAGGCTATAAATTCCTATAGTCCTCCCATCAGAAACATCATTCTTATTTTAAGCTGTGAAAAATGCATGTTTCCAACAGCATGGTTTCAGTTAATGATCACTTAGACATGTCAAGATATCCCATGACAGGTTGTCCTCTTCCCTGGACTCTATATGAAGAACAAATACAAGGATTACTTTACAAACCCATATTTTTTTTCATTCTCCTAGTCAAGTGCCAAGACACATTGTGCTCCTTTAGAAATGTGCGGAGCAACCCTGAAAACACCCAAAGACAAAACCCTTCAAATTTACTGTACTTCACAATAAGAAAAAAACAGAACCCCCAGTCAATATTCTCTCTCCAAAATCCAGATTTTACCATGCTTAGATTGTAAAACTAAGCATAACTGTATAGCCTGTTGYAAGGTTATATACCCTGTTATATGTAAGATTATACACCCTGCATGCTATATGCTATATGYGAGGTTATATTCCCTGCATGCAGCTATACGACTGTGTTGGAAACAGCCCTTATCCTAGTTCTATGGCCTCTTTTAGACTTGCAAGTAATTTAGGCTCACCAGATTAAGCTAATTTAAAAYTTAACCCTAAATTTAAGCCTATCTAAATGTGAAGCCACTGGTAATCCCAAATGTAACATTAGGAATTACTATGAGATTCAAATTTCAGAAGCTGCTCTCTTCTCCACACTGTCTCCTAGGATTAGCATTCTTTGATCCTGCCTCACGCCGTTACTGACCCAGCCCCAGCCTTTCATTCTTACTCTTAGCTAATTAGCTACAGTGTAGCTAATGGCTACACTGATGACTATCATAAATTTCAAGGATTAGTGTAGATCCTTGCAAGCCTTAAATTCAACTTTAACCTAACTGGCCCATTTTCTTCCATTTCTTACTAAATTTAAAAACAAGTTTAAGTTCACCCTTAAGATTAGACCCTGAAAGAATCATAACTAGATGATCTGTTCTGGCAGCTGTCTGGTGGATAGCTTCTATATTAGCTCAATAACTTCTGCTAAATGCAGAAACATCCCACTTTCAGCAATTCATGCCAAAGAAAAATCTAGTTTTAATTATGACCATAAAATTAATCTGCACTCGTCTCTCTGTATTATCTAAAACTAAGCATAATTTGAGGATCCCTGTAAACAGCAGTGTTAAGCAGAGCTTGATAGGCCCTTCTAAATCCAGCGTTGATTCATGGTCTCAACTTCATGTTGATCTGACCTCTAAAGTTAATTGTAATACTAYAAGTAACTCAGATTTAAGCTCAGATTTAACCCTGATCACATCTTTAAGAATAGCCAACAATCTTTCCCAAATTAAATTAAGCATATATAAGTATTAATTAAGCATCCATGAGCCAGCAATGTGCCCTTGTAGCCAAGAAGGSCAATGGTATCCTGGGGTGCATTAGGAAGAGTGTTGTCAGCAGGTCGAAAGAGGTGATCCTGCCCCTCTGCTCAGCCCTGGGGAGGCCTCATCTYRAGTCCTGTGTCCAGKTCTGGGCTCCCCAGGACAAGAGAGACATGCAGCTGCTAGAGAGAGTCCAGCGTAGGGCTACAAAGATGATCAGRGGGCTGGAGTATCTCCCCTATGAGGAATGGCTGCGAGAGCTGGGCCTCTTCAGCCTGGGGAAGAGAAGACTAAGGGGGGATCTTATCAATGTATGCAAATATCTTAAGGAGGAGGATGTCAAGCGGATGGGGCTGAACTCTTTTCAGTGCTGCTAAGTAATAGGACAAGACGCAACAGGCACAAACTGAGACACAGGAAGTTCTACCTGAATATAAGGAAAAACTTCTTTATTGTGAGAGTGGCAGGGCACTGGAACAGGTTGCCCAGAGAGGCTGTGGAGTCTCCTTCTCTGGGGATATTCAAAATCTGCCTGGATGCGATCCTATGCAATATGTTCTAGGTGACCGTGCTTGAGCAGGRGGGTTGGACTAGATAATCTGCAGAGGTCTCTTCCAACCTCAACCATTCTGTGTGATTCTGTGTGACACCACATGGTTCCTACAAGCAAGAACATCAAACCAGGTTGAGACTTTATGCAGGCTCATGCATCACAGCAACCTGAATACTAGCCCTTAAGTGCAACTATAACTATTCCCAAATCCAGTAGACATAAGCTTGTCATTATAACTAGGCCTGTGACCTATTTCAGGCTGACAGTTAAGGACAGCTCTACAGCCRCTTATTTACAACTGTCATAGGGCCCATACTAACCAGCCCATTCATGCCCAGATTCTAGCCCTAAACCTATAGGAAAATCTAATCCTATCCCTAAAGCTGAATTAGTGATTCCAGTTAAAGGCCTCCTGCCTTACCCAGATCTAATCACTAGCAGGCAGACTTGATAATTTTAAATCTAGCTTTATGGCCTCCCTTTAGACTTATCATTACCCTAGGCTAAGTGGTATATTCTGGGCCATACACGAACTGTAATGGCAAATTGAACCCTGATCTGTGCCTGAGGCCAATCTTTTTACAATTACTGCTAGACTCCAAACTGAACAAAGCTGCTGAAGTCCCTTTGAGATCTAGCAGTAGGATATGACTAATTTGTATAGGTGCAGTGTTTTTGCTAGGTGCTGTGGTACTGTCTCTTCTAATGAMAAGGATGAGAAATCAGTGGAATCTGATTTCTGTGTTATGGTTGTCATCTGTTAGTGGCCTCCATATCATATCTGTTGCCACACTAGACTCTGTTGTCTGTATGCAATGTGGAGATTGGCTTGCTTTCTTCAATTTCCCCTCTTCCCCTCATTATGTAGGTCCCTCGTTGACACTTTGTTGCGTGAGTGGAGTATTTTATTGGGTGTTCAGTTGGAAGTAGTACTTGTTACTGTGGGACTCCCCATCCTATGGCTGTATATACTGTTCTTTGTCCCACAGATATGAACCTGTAGTGTTACTTTCTCTTGCTTCTGCAGATTCTTGCATTTCTCTGCCTGATCTTTGATTCTGTTCCTAACAGACTTAGCTTCTTTAGTGCCATCTGCTCTTTCAACAGTGACAGCATCTCTGCAGTTTTTCCTGAAATGGTCTAAGAGTGTTTTTTTGCAGCTATTTCTTCTCTGGACAAATATTTTTGTAAGCCTGAAGTTTACTCAGTTCTGATCCCACACTGAATGAAATAGCACTGCATTGTACCATATGAAGTCTCCGTTCTCATTCTGCCATATCTGMAATCAGGCAAAGCCCTTATAATAGTCTGCCTTGAATACAAGGT
Source organism: Rhea americana (assembly GCF_003343005.1). Taxonomy (NCBI): domain Eukaryota; kingdom Metazoa; phylum Chordata; class Aves; order Rheiformes; family Rheidae; genus Rhea; species Rhea americana. The sequence goes on along the minus strand of NW_028185228.1, from coordinate 137,472 downwards.
TCTGCTGAATGGCTTATGCCTACCTGCACAGCATACCCCCCTCCTCCTTGTGATATTCCACATGCTAGACAGAGATAGTTAGCAGAAAGCTGAGCAGATCAGTAAAATGCATTTAGCCTGTGCAATCATACTATAGCACACATTCACTATATATTTGACAGACAAAGGCAAACTTTATTTTGCAGATTCTGAGTCTGGAACAAAATCCCCTGATCTAAATTGTTTTTTAGAAGAACAACACTTCTCTTCTAGCTCTGATTGGGTAGGTTTCTGGTTGCACTGCTAAGTGCAGAATCTCACCTCACAAGATAATCGATCCTTCTCCARTACTGCTTCTTCTTGCTTGGTCCACTTTCTATTAGAATCTATTCAATTTTAGAACTGACAGCAGAACTGATCTGTTCATCCATCCATTTTGCCTTTTCTAGCCCCAAATTCATTGATATTGGCAAATAAATCAAAAGGATTTTATTTTTCATCTTTCTTGGATTTTTTTTTCCACTGGCAGCATTAATTTGGCACTGATTGCACTCAAATTTTTGTCTCTTATTTTCTGACATATATGTATTAGAAACAATATATGACTACATACACAAAAACTGAACTAATACATGACCACCAAGTGGTGACTCGATTAATTCTCAAATTTGTTTACTGTAATGCTGCTGTACTACCAAATGTATGGATCTTCCATGGGATAGGGAAGATTCATTTAGACTCTAAAGGCTATGAGTGATTTGGTTTCCCAAAGATAAAACTTAGTTTGAAATTTTAAGAAACCATAATAAATAATGTAGCACTGGATTCATCAAACCACATAGTTGACTGAACTATGGTCATAAAGATGGACATTTCTCAGCTGTTTTGCTGAGATACAATTACTATGTTTTGCCTTGTTACGCAATACCATGAGAGATTTGGCTTAACTAGCTATTTGAATATCAGAATGTTTTTACTGCCCTTTGCTTTTGGTAATGAAATGTAATTTATAATTTATAGCAGCTTGATAACTTTACGCTACTCTGCATTTTGCAGCCATCATTATAATCTGCACTTCCGATGAAGGAATATTGGTTCTTATCTCTGACGAACAGCAGACAAAGTAGTTTAGGCCAAAAAAGACCCAGTATGAAACTGTTCACGCGAAAAAAAAAGAAAAAAAAAGGAAATAAAAAGAAAGAGAGAGAGAGACTGTGAATGATATGCATAAATCACACAAAACATATGTGAGTCACTGTGTACCACCAGCTGTGGTAGGACCTGATGACCAAGACCAAATTTAAAGTAATTAGATAGGCCATTTTATTTGTTAGTGGAGGGGGCCAAACATTTCAGGAAGGTGATTTATCCCTCTTCTACCTCCTTCTCTTCTTAGTCAGGTCATTTGGAATGGGAAGGACACTTTGTACACTGACTATAGAGGAAATCTGTGTGATGAGCTTAGATGAGAAAAATGAATTTTCAGTGACTAATTTTAAAGGAATATATATGCTAACCTGAATAATTAAGAATAACTCTTCTGCTGCATTTTTTTCACTTGCCCAATGGATACTTGTCTGAACAGTCTATATTACCTCTACATGTCATTGAGAATTTTTGTGGAAACCAAAACTTTCCTGTATCGTTATGGCATTTGTGATCACAGTGTAAGACTCCACTCTGACTTAGGAAGCAACTGACCTAGAGTTTCCTACATTTCACCTACTTGAACTGTAGTGTCTTTCTCATTTCTGCATAAAATATTTCACATCAATAATGATTCATGAGTTAGTCCAGTCAACRCTACTTATCCTACTTCTGCTGCAATTTTCGTAATAGAAAATACTATAAGGAAGGATAAAACAAAGTTATACAAGATTAGAAACAATCCTCTTACTATCATCTATTTTCTTCCACCAAAAATGGCCTACAATCTAATTCCATAGATCCAGCACATRTTCAATGGCCTAAATGAGAAAATGGGTATCAAATAGCTTCAAATAGTTCACGAAACTCGATATAAAGTCAATCTGAATCTGCTATTGGGAMCATCTGATTATCTAATAACATCTATTACTTCATGAATATGTAAAGAGAAGCTAGTTCTGTAAGTCTGTTCTTTTTTCTGTCCACTTTAACATCACTAAGTAAATATTTTTTTGCCTGGCTTCTTTAGATATACATATATATATATGTATGAATGTTTATACACAGAGTATCATGGCATTTGTAATTTTTTTTTATTAAAACAGCTGATCTAAAGTTTGCAAATTTTTTTGATCAACTTTACTGCTTTTAGTCTGAATATACACAGTTGCCCTAAATCCACAAAAGTTAATGCAAATCTTTTTATGGATTTTCACCAGCAATTGGTTTGGGATCATATTAATTTTGAAATTCCATGACATTTTGTGTCATAGTTTCATTTGTTTCAGCTACCAGCTACAATAGCAGGCAAYTGAAATTAGTGCGCTTACGATATTTGCTTGTTTTTGTTGGTTTTATTTTCAAAGAAAATATTCCTCACAATAGGTTTTATTTGTTTCCTGAGAACTTTCACTTACACAAGCAGGCACTAAACATTTGAAATTGACTTTTCAAAGCACAACAGTAAAAAACTTAAGAATTTGGCTTAGTTTCATTTAAAACAGTAAAAATTGACCTTGTAAACATTTCCATAGGAGGTAGGATACATACATTTGACAATCTGTCAAATAAGAGAAAGTAAACAGTGACTCTGCAATCCTAATAAATAATGAGCAACACAGGCATTAAATAAACATTTTTTATACAAAAAGATATACGTGAAAGACTAAAATAGCATTTTTAATAAATTAGGAATAGATGTAATAATTTCTTTACAACTTAGTCATGTTTGCAAGAATCACTGATTCTTTCTGCTCACCCTGAATTTCTGACTGGAAAGCCATATAGTGGTGACAATTCTGAGTGATTCACAAGTAGTACACAATCTAAATATAGCTTCTTGTGTGTGTACGTGTGGAGAAGTTCTAATAGCTCTAAAACAGCTCCTTTAAAACCTATATGCAATACTCTTCTATCCCACCCACTTAAGTCATCATAACCGTAGTTATCAGGTCCTTAATGTCTGGAATTGAAAAGTAAAAGTTTAAAGCATTGCCATTTTGCTCCCAGTTCAGGTTCCTCCAGCAGCTGCTCCCATGAAGACAGTGTTGATTGGTGGTAAAGACGATACCATATCTCTGCTTGGTGGCGCGTGGGACTCCAGACTTTCTTGGGAAGGGAACTGACCAGATGTTCCATACATACACTGTGAGGAAGCTGTAGTTTGCATGTTTGAAGCTATGAAAACAAAAGGTAATCATCACTGAAAGTTTTCTGTTTAGTACTATGTTAAAATACAATCTACTTTCATCTGCTGGAAACCCTTATCTACCAGGTACACCATGTGAAAGACTGAAATTTTAACTTTCCTATACTTTACTCAAATTACCTATACTTTTATAACTTTTCTTCAGTGGCTCCTTACACTATTATGGGATAGCTCAAAACCCATACACCAGTGAACTCTGCTAAAATACAGCTATGGGACTGAAGTTTACAGCCTGCATATGAACCATCTTCAAAAAAATTATCTGAAACTACTGTTTGTTTTCCTCCTCTTTCCATATCTTGCACCATTCTGTTCCATATTCATTGATGGTACCACTACCGCATACAGTCAAGCCTACCACCAGGCACATATCAATATGGAAAATGTAAGTTACCTGACAGGTGCAATTCCTGAGTAGTGTTACTGGCTTGTCTTCCCCCTTTAGCTTCATTTAAAGAACTAAACATTGAGCTCTTGCAAAGCCTTAAGAAGACAAGCAATAACTAATCTTCTGCACAAGTAATAGGAAGAGGTAACCTTATGGAGAAATACCCAAACTATGCCTATTTTACATCTTCCATCCAATACTTAAGACTTTTTTTTTAAGAGTATGAAACCAAACTTGGCTGCCATTTGATTAATACATATACTAAAGTAAACATTTTCAGGTTAGGTCTTTCCCCTAAAATCACTAGGAGCTTTGCCTAATTCACACAGTTGTTGAAGCACAGGACAGGAAGGAACTAGTGCAGTCCACAGGATGAGGTATATCTAATCTACGCCTGACAAAAGGTTCACTTGATTTATTTAAAAGTGAGGATACTTAAGGGATGACAGAGAAACCTAGCCCACTAGCTCACTTAACAGTTAGAAAGTGCCTCCTAATACTGATTTTCCTGTATTTCAGGCAATTCATAGAAAAAAAGATTAGTTCTCTTTATGTGATCAAAGAGTCATTAAACCCATTGTCCTGAAATATTAAAGAAACCACATCATATGATATATCCTAAGAATTTATCTATTTTATCTCTATATTATACCAGGATACTTATCTCTTGCATCTTATGTACTGTATGTGTGAGCTACAATGTAATTCTAAGCACCTGTTAGGATGTTAAAAAGTTCATAGCTCTTTTTCAGTCATTGGCTACACTTACGCATAGGAGTCCGACAGACAATTGAAGAGGAGGACTCTGTATAGTACGAGCCTGTTTGTTTTCTTCCACTCTCATCCAAGATATTAAGTGGATCATGAATATCATTATATGATGGCAGTGATCGAATGCTGCTTACACTGCTGATCACAGAAACATGTTGATCCACCATYGATCCAAGTCTGTGAGATTCTGGGTAATTTACATTATTTCCATAATAGCCTGTTAACAGGAGAATTGGAAAAAAGAAAGCAGAGTTAAGCTGCTGTTGAAGAGAAGGGGTAAGGTAGGAGTGTGAGGAAGGGCTTCGAATTAGAAAAAATGGTTTACTGATCTGAGTGCTGGTGAACAGCTATATGACTCAGCCCATATTTAACTCCTCTTTTTCAATTCCTCTTTATGCCATGAGGATATTTATTTCCTACTATGCTGCATGACTTAAATTRCTTTAAAGCTAGCAAAGCAATTTGACTTTAAGAGCTCATGAGAGGGAAATGCAAAACAGTGAAGTCAAAACTTCTTGAAATGTACATCCCCTCTGCACACCAGAGGATATAGAATTAAAATTTTCTGTTCCAAATTTGGATAAATAAAAAATCCAAAGTGGCAAACGTTCTTGGTGCAGTCAAGCTCTGGGAATAAAAGCCAGTAAGAATACTAATGCACTGAGAGTACAGATACTATATTTCATACAGCCTCAATTTTAGACTTAAAAACTTAATTATAATTCCAGATGCCACCTCTTTTGTCTAAATATGATCAGTTCTCTTGACTGTATACAAATATTTTTAAAAAGAAATTTTAAAAGGCTGGTAGAAAGATGAGTGATTGGATAATGCCATCAAATGCATACATGTATATTCCATTTCAATAGAGCTTGTCATAACCTATGACAATAGGTAATTATTACTGGGTGAGTTCCTTGATAATAAGGCTATTTATGTACACATATAGCCTAGCAACATTAAAGTTATGAAGTCATATGCATTGACTGAATCAAAAGAGAGGTAATAACAAGAGAAAGAAAAGATTCTAAGAGTTCAGTCAAGCCTTCAGAACAGAATTAAATTTCCACTCTAATTTCAGAATCAAATGGTAATGTTGTATTTGGTGGCCAGAGGAGACACCAAGTGGACTCATATCTGCAGTTCAATGCACCCTCCTGAAATGGACAATCAAGGAAAATAAAAATGGAAATAAAATCTATATAGTAGTATATATGTGTGGCATATATACATGAATATGCAGGCAGTACTCCTGCATGTCTTTCCTGAAGAAGAGGAAGGTGCTTTACAAATGTTTCTACAAACTATAGGATACATAGCAATAATTTTACCCATTATATATCTAAAGTAAAACAGCAGCATTTTTATAATTGAAATATGAGAATATATTAGGGCCAAACTCTTAAAATAATGCTAATCCACATTTTTACGTGCTTTTTTTTCACCATCCTGACACTATGATTAGAATGGCCAGCTCTCTCCCAGCTTACTCTTCGCAGAAGTAAGCTATTTTATATCAGCTATATTTTACAGTAGATGGTTTGCCGGCTTTTTGAGAGATCACTAAATCATAGCCATTCTCCTTTTGCTTCTATTGCGCAGGACAGGGTGATGATGCCAGAGGAAGGTTAGTGCAGGTACAACAGTAGAATCTGAGGTCAGCTGAAGATTCCTCAGAGGAAAATCAATCCTGAAGTAGCTTGTTAAGCTGTTTTATGATCTATGTGTGTCATCCAAGAAGCAGAAAACACAAAGTTATAAACTTGTTTTCCATTGGAAAAAGCAGAGAAAGAATGGTTTACTCTGTCAAGGAAAGAGAAACAGTAAAGAAAAATAAAAAAATATATTAATATATATTAATACCATTGGAAGTGTTAGGGGGATATGATGCTCCTGGACAAGAAGACATTGAGTTGCTCAAGAAATTGAAGCTTCCAGTATTCAGAAACTGCATATTGTGTGTGTCCTGAGTCATGGATGAAGGACCATAGCTGGAAGGGGACCTGGCATTGTACGGAGACACAGCACAACTGTTACTGAAGTAGTCTCTGGAGAACTGCTGTTCATTCAAGGTATTGAATCGACTGTGCTCTGCTCTATGGTGATAAACTCCTGAAGTAGAATGGGCCTGAGTTCTGAACATGGCTTGGTAATTGGAATTGGTTCCATAGTAATTCTGATTAGTTTGTGACAAAGTCTGATAAAGGGGTTCTGAGTAGGAAGAGCATTGTGAATGCGTGGATAACACTGGGCCTACACTTGGAGGTCTCCCAGCCATTGGCCCCTGGTTGATAACACTTCCTCGGCTGACCATAGCTGGTGAAATGGGTGGAGTCATCAAGTGGCCAGTGCTTTGAGAGAGCTCCATCTGACCTGGAATAAATAAACATTAGTTGTGGTCAGCATTCACACTGTAGTACTGCTGAATAGAGTGGATTCTGTTAAGATACTAACCCTCTATATGAATTCTGCGTTATCATTTTAAAGCTTTACAAAGGATATGCATTGCCCCCCCCCATTTATACAACACAAGTTCTGTAATCAATGGCTTCTGGCTAAAAAGGTTACCAGTTTCGTTCTCCAGCTTGGAGATTGTCACATTCAGTGGGAAATTCCAGCAGTTACAAGTCTTATGTACTCAAGCTCTTACAGTTCATTCTTTACAGTGGAAGATTATTCCAAGCCAAGAGGTACAAGGATAGTTTTCTCATTGTTAGAGAATGAGAAAGCAGAACAGATACATACCTGTCAACTGCATATTCTCACTGTCTCCCGTGGAGAAGGGGTTCAGACCAGAAGGTACACTGCTAGGTTGGCTAGCTGACAAGGACATGTAGGTTTGCTCTGCTAGACACTCATTTTTGACTGAAGTGTCGCTGGGCAGAGGAGCAGCTTTGTTACGATTTGCTAGGAAGCAAGAGCTTGGTGATGCAGTAAAGGTGGCTTTGCTTGCATCTGGAATAGTAAGTGAAAACTCTTGGTGGCTGTTTTGTGTGTTCAYTGCACATAAATTCATCATTAGCGTACAGGCACTACATGAGCTGTCAGTTTTGCTCATATCTTTGATTATTTATTTTAAAAATCCAGTAAAGCCTCCAATTTTTTATGTAGCCAATGAATACAAATATTGTTCTAGTCTTAATCTTTCCAGAGAAGCTGGAATATGTAACATATTCTCTGACCACAGATCTGTATCACAGAGAATCAGCTCCTTACTGGTCCATCACAGTCGACCAGACCTCTTTCGTTGAAGCGAATGTCAACAGTGAAGTCCATTAAATTGCACTAAGAATGAATCAGGCTTACAACATTTCATCCTAAAGAACTGACAGTGGGAGTTTTAAAATGCTTAAGGTCTATCTATTTATTTTTTTTATTGTTATCTAGAAAAAAGTTTTTGTTTTACCCCGTACTTCTTCAGTTTTCTGCAGACAATTGATAAAGTCAGTGAAGATTTGCTATTCTTCAGCAGAACCATGACTGCATCTTATGGTTTCAGGTACTTCACTGAAGTGTCTAAGGAGAAGGCAACTGCTACATAGGACAAAGCTTTTCCTGAACACTCAGTTAAAAAAGCACAGCATCTACTTGCAGACAAATTCAGTGCAGGTTTCTTGGTGCAAAAGGCAGGTTTGGAGTAGCAACAACCAAAAAATAAGGCTGATGACAGATATTAATGTTRATCAAAAATAACTCTGAAGAACTCAGAGGAGTTTTACTGGATTTTTAGGAATTAACTTAAACCAAAATTTGATCCAAATGCCAGTTCTTAATCTTCATTCATTTTAAAGCAAAGGACCTGTAATGTATTACTTCAAACTGCCCACCCTGAAGAAGCCTGGTAGCTAGAAAATTTTAAGGAGACTATTTAAAATTCTTTTTGTCTCCCTTCCACATGGTAGTACTTCGCCCAGAGGCTGAATAGGGCTCCAACCCTTCATGGACCTTTGCATGTTGCTAATCTTTAACACATCCTAGTTCAAGGCGTAATTGTATATTTCAGCGTTGGTGGAAATAGTGGATTGCCAATTCCTGCTCTCTCTGCTATTTGCACCTCTTTTCACATTGCAGTTTGTGGCCCTTCAGTTGCATCAACACAAGTGTTTGTTGCATCCCAGATCCTTTCCCAGTTCCTAAGGTCATTAGGTGAACTATGTTAGGGAAGTGCGGATGAATGGCTGACTCATAAGCTTTTCTGATGGATTTGACAATATTGTATGTGACTATACCTTCAACAAAAGATAGTTAAGTCTGCTTCTGATTGACAGAAAGTCTGCTTCTGATGCATGTAAATTTCTAAAAATCAAGGAATACATTCAAAAGAACCAAGCTCCAGTTACCTGAATTCTTCATATATTTTTCTAGTAGATTCTGGAGTTCTTGTTCTTTGTCATTGTTGAACTGTGTCTCCATGGCAAGCAGGATGTACTCATCTAGTAGCATGCGGATCAAATGAAAAGAGCCTTTTGGAGGAGAAAGAGAGAGAGTAGCTGAGTTATCTTTGTGACCATCTCTCACCACTCTACAAGAAGCGAGTGAAACAAACAAATAATTGTGGACTTTAAATGACCTGGCAAGACCAACATGGAATAGTGCCTAACTTCTGGCTCTAATCTCTCTTTGCACTGGCCCACCTAGCTCAATTGTTTACTGTCCTGTAGGCTATTTGACCACTAATTACATCAAAGAAAAATACTGATGAAAGTGAGACATGCTTTATACTTGAAGAGGGCACACAGTGCAGCTAGATAAGGCCAAAGTCTGCAAGAATGCCTCTGCTCTATTTCTGTTTGTCTTGTGCTAAATAACCAGACAATAACTAGTGAAGTCTTTGACCTTATTTCAAGGATATATCACATTAAAAATATATCTCTCCTTACAGCCATTTCAAATAGCCTCTGAATTTGTGATAACAGTGTCCCTACWACTACTGTGGTAACTTGAGAAATAATACTGGATTTAAAGTGAACTTCACTTGTTCTAACATTTTATAATTTACAGAATATTCTTTCTGAGATTCCCCCAAATGTAAACATTTCTAAAGATAGCTGTGTGAACCTTAATATTTAAATGTCACAAACAAATGCCCCAGAATTAAGTAACGGTGGTGATCTATCATACTCCTTTTGCTATTATGAAAACATGCAACACAAAAACTTCTCTACAGCAGTAATTTTTTTATCAGATTCACACATAGAATAATTTAGATTTTCTGTCTCATACACTGAGATACGTAATTATGGTTTCATTGCTATATCAAAATAAGCATAGCTTCTAGCTCTTAAATGCAAAGCACTAGAGAAACAGCAAATCAGAAGGAAAAACACCTTTGGAAAATTAGCATGTAACACAGACCGCCAACAAATTATTGATAGCATCTTCTTTGAAGCATTGGTTTGAAAAGCACRTTACACAATATTTGTGGCTTTGATCAAAGAATCTTTAGAATCAGACAGGTTCCTCTACTGAGGAAATGGTGGAAAAGTGGGATTAGTGCCAGCACATGTGCACAAAGTAGGAAGGTTTTTATGAAGCCCAGAGTACCAAAACTTGATGCGTTGTTTAGGGTGAGGTTATGCATCACTCGAGCACCAAAAAAACTCCATTTGAGAAGGAAGTCTTGAGCTCTCTTCTTTAATGACCTCCCATTTTGCTTGCTTGCCTAAAAGGGAGAAGTAGTAAAATTCTGTAAGCATAATAACTCGTTTTCAGTACACAGAACAGATGTCCTTCAAGTGATAAAGAGGAGAAGCGTTCACTTCTTCCAGTGCAACCAAGGTAGAGCTCTGAACACATATCTGATGAAGCAAACTGCTTACCACTTGAGCTCTGCAGTGCCCTGATGATGTTTAAATTAGTTCATGTTCTAGTCTTAAAGATGTCAGATTTTCTGAAAATATACATCTGTACAGTGAGAAACAAAAAAAAAACCCTTGACACTGTGTTATTCCACATAAATAAGGAGCAGGGATTAGTTTCCATACCTCAATGTAATCTGCATAATACTTGCCAGACTCTTTCTCTTAAAAAATGGTATGTTTGCTATTGTAACACTGAGGCTTTTAATACTGCTCACTTCATACTGTAACTTTACTCTGGCAGTTGGTTGTTTTCTCAAATAGCAAGCAGAAACAAGCTGTTGTGCAAGTTTGACATGCATTTTAGCATGAACAGAAGGTAGAGAGCAATGGAGGGATTACATGTTCTGTAAATGATTAGCTCCTACTTAGCTGATCTGGACTGATATCAGGACTTCTTGGCATTTTGTACCCCTAACCATGGGAAAAACAGTGTTCAAAGCCATAGGTGTTAGCTTTAATGCAGTATTACACAGTAGATGCTGAATGGGAGAGTGATTTACCTTTTCTGAGGGGCTTGTTTATCAGGAATTGCCTTTTAAAATCGTAGAATCAGTTTTAGACCATAACCATTCAGTTCTACCATGAGCTGGGATTGCTCAGCTTCTGTTAAATCAGTAGGAGTTTTGTGTCTGAGCAAGTGCRACTCACTTTGGCTCTACTGTCCTGATTCAGCAAAGCACCTCATTGTGTTACTCGCACGTGACAGTAAACGTTAGTAAACCCAGAGGGCTTTAGAAACAAAGGAATTATCACCGTCTCCATTTAAAGTTGGGAAAATAGAGGTGAATACAGGGAAAATGACATGCCTATGGTTATTTTGTAACTGGCAGAGCCACTTTTCCATGAGTAGATCAAAGCTAACAGCACTGCCTCTCTTACACTGGTTTATATCAAGGTGTTCCTTAAAATGATGGGAGACATCCCATAATTACATCAATGGTACATCAGTGCATTTCCAAACAAGACAAAACCTTGATGAGAAGACCTGTGTTCAAAGCTTCTGGAAAATAACACCACACAAAACATTTCTTTCTGCTAGTTTTCATTCATCAGAATCATAAACCAGGTTAACATATCTTTCTCAGAAATCTGAGCACAGATGTGAAGGGAAATAGGAGGTCTACATCTATCTTATTTTGTTCTGAACTATAGTGTAATAACTCTAGCATAGCTACATGCATACAAAATACTTGTGATTATAAAACATCTTATAAATCAGGAAATACAAAGTTTTTTCCCCCCCCCATCAAACACTTTATAAAAATAAAAGACGATATCTTCCAYGCTAGCCTGTAGAAATCCTTCTGCAGGTTAGCTACTTCTGAAGCATTCTGCTACATTAATCTACACCACATGCATCACCATCAAAATAATACATAACAAATTACATATTCTTCTCTAAGGAACAACTCTTGCTCACCTTACTCACTAGGCAATCACTCTATAATTCTGCATGCACAGATAGTGATGGATGGGTGGATTTCTCTTTCATGTACAGTTTCACAGCAGAGTTAATGTCTTAGTTAAGATACTGCTTAGTTTCTCACACACATAAGACTGTTCAACAGCACTTGACATGGGATTAATTAGAACTAATCTAGCTGGAACCTTTCACACTAAATGAAGAACTCCCCGTTTACAACAGGGAGATGGGAGCAGAGAYGAGAATCCCATGTGGAAAGTCAATGGGACTGCATCCATGAGTAAGGGGAGTAGGATTTGGTCCTGAATCAGGCAGAACATTTGAAAGGTACCTTAATAACTCTTTGCTCAACCACAGTATCCAACCATTCAATAAACGATTCCACAGTGGCATTCTTCTTTAGAAGATCCTTCAGTTCTTGAAACACTGTAATAGAGTCATCTACCATGTAAAAAGGAAAACATATCATTGCACACTATTCTGAATGTGAGAAAAAGCCACTCACCAGCCATATGACAATATTGTAGCATGGAAAGGAAAGGCAAAGGATTAGAGCAGTGAAGAAACTCAGCAAAGTAAGCAGACAAATTCATCACACACAAATTTTAATTACTTTAGTATYACAATTCTGCAGGCTGTAAGACAATGAAATTTTATAAGAAAATAAAAGCAGAAAGAAAATCTGATGTTCTCCCTTTTGAGATTCAACTTTGGAAYCCTGTCTATTACCAAGGTTAGTAGAACAGTTTTATCTGTTATATGGCAGAAATAGGTGACCTGTATACTGCCTTAGGTTTTCCTTATGCGTTCCCGGGTTCTCAAAATATAATGTGAAACTAAACTACTAATATTTCCTATCTTCTAGAAAATGCCAGGTTAATGGCACTTTTTTCTCTTGCCTTTTTTCTTTTTAACCAGTATGAAAGACAAGAAAGAACAAAATAGAAAACAATTACAAGGAATAAAAGAAAAGCACAACTCAAGTGAAAATGTGAACAGAATTGCAGCCATTGTTTAAAAGAACAAATTTTCATGATCAAAGTAACAACATTTAACAGAGAACAAGTTGCTGTTGCTCTCCTTTCAGCTCTCCAAACTGTGCTCAACATGCTTCCTATGACAAAAGTTACCTTTTTAACAAAAATGGCTAAACCTTACTTTTCAACAACAGGTATGTATAGGGACATATAAAAAAATTAAAACCTCCAGAATCTGTAGTTTGCTCCATTCTCTCTTCTGTTTATGAAAAGAGCTATTACATCACATTGAAAATTACTTATTTTTTAAAGATCAACTTTCAGTCAACAAATCTTTATATACAAAAAAACTATCTCAWATATCCATTAAACTAAGCCATAATTACATATGCTTTTTGAGATTTTTTTCAAGAGTTGATCAGTGCTAATATCTCCATATCTAAGGAAAAATTTTAAAARGGATTTTATTAAAATCAGTAGCTGAAATGCAGATAATTTTTTTCAACAATCATCCAAAAGTCATCCAGCTGGGATGATCAGTACAAGTTTCTATTCTTGTAGGATGTGCTGGGGCCAGGAGTTGGTTTTCTTAAACTACTGAAGGTAACAGTGAGCTAGATTAGAAAATGTAGTGCCTGTGTCTGTCTTTTCTCAGTCCATCTCCAAGCAGACTAGTGAGGAATGGGATGAAAGACTGAATTTCTTTTAATATAACAAATATATCATCAGGGACTTACATTCAGTGTAGACTTCCCCATCAGAGTCTGTGCTGCCCGAGACTGCAAGGAGTGCCTGAGAGCCAATACTATTCAAATCTACCTTCTCAATATCAGACACCATGGAATTCACCACATGCTGATCAAAAAGGGCTGGCCTGGCAATCTGTAAGAGAAGGTAAGATAAAATGCTAAGACTCACATCGTGGGACCAAATGAGAAACTCGTAGGAGAAGAACTGTATGGTACTTAATTTTCTTCTCGCAACATGTTGTCTCACAGATCAGATGAGGCAATGTTTCCCTTCCATTATATTTCTAATAAATTTCTAATGATCATTTCACAATGTCATCCATATGCTACTGCTGTCTTAATTTTTATGAAAGGGAAAACTAAATCAAGATGAATTATACAATACACCTACAGTTTTTCATGAGTGCTATCCCTGAGCGCAAGATGTTAGCATATAAGCTCCCAGAAAGGCAATGTATCCTTTTCTAAAATCTACCAAAAACAATAATATGGAAGTATCTCCTAATTGCAGGCACCTGTTTCCTGTCAACACAGCACTGGAGTCCTCAGTTGCCTATCACTCTCATGTACTCACTTCAGTTAAACTCAGGAAGAAATAAACTCACTGAATGTGACATAAAGGATACCACGGACAAGATAGCGAACCTTTGTCAGCCAAGGAGGTTCATTTGATATTTTCCTCCTTGGGACTAAACAAATACCCACATATCATTTCTCTTCATCATCTGATTGCCAGAAGTTCTTGCAGAGAGAAGTTCTAACGAATATCAGAATGTTTTTAATTTTAAAGGTGTCATATTTATAATCCCCATGACAGTAGTTCATTATAAGTATGGTCTTCTTTTCTACTACAAAATTTTGAAATTCAAAATGTTTTGATCAGATTCATTTATGATCTCTTCCTTCTTGCAYGGTGAAAACTGCAAGATCTAAGTCTTCCATAGCTGAAACTGAGCCTTTAAAAAAATAATGCATTATATCTTATGACCAGAGAGATGTACCAAGTTTAGTTTACAACTTTTTTTGATGTATAGGCCAATTCTGCTCACCTGGGCTAGGTGTAAGAATGATGTCTGTCTTTTCAAGGAAGAAACAAATCTTCGTGCAATAGGCAGCTTCTTATCTGTCAGGATTTCTGGTAGATTTTCCAGAGAGGAAACAACCCATTGTTCCCAATTTTTTGCAAAATTTCTTATATCTGCCAATAAACTGCAGTAAAAAATGTGTTTTAAGAAACATAAATAAATATTGTATTGCATTAGTTTACATAATTGAGTTTCAGTCTATGATCCAGGGACTCCTGGGCAGATCTGTGGTTTATTCCTCAGGTGTCCCCCAAAGGAAACAGGAAATATTGACCTATCATCAGAAGGCTAAAATTGACTATATGTTGATCTGTACTTCCTCTGGAAAAAGGGAGCAATCTGCCAATTGAAATAGGTTGAAATCCACCAGCTTTAAGAATAAACTGTAATAAATCCAAGAACCGTTAGAGATACCTAAAGCACAAGGCCTTAGACACAAAAATCCAAACAATATGCCCTCCGAGGGAAAGGAAGAGTGAGAAGATTCAGAGATTAAAAMAATCCTGTTCATAACATTTTGTTGGAAAAAATGCTTATATATTTTGGTGATGCATAAGATACAAATCTCAACAGTATTCTGAAAAAAACAGATAAAAATTATTTTTTCCYTGAACAACAGGAGTATATTTGTTTCTTTTTCGATTACCTAGGGTTTTAGTGTGAAAAAAGCCCTAATTCAAGATAACCAATAAGCCAGTCAAATCAGATACTGGAATACTGTGGAATATTTTAAGGCCATTCTACTTCTATAGCTGTCTTCAGAACTAATGGTATTTTGCCATGCTTACTCTAGTGTTCTAAAAATTAAGATAAATACTGCGAGAAAAATTCTCTAGGATTTATGTTATCTGAAGCAATACCTGTTGTTTGCTCTGTATTTTCCTGGAACACGCCTAACATTCACAATGTAGCATTATTATTAAGTGTCAAATACCTACCTTTCTGGCATTTCTTGCATAGTTGCAGGGATAAGTACATCTGTAAGAACCTTCAAAAACGAAACAGAAAATGTTATCAGGCTTCCATTGTCCATTTACTCATTCATGCCTGCCTTGTCTACTTAGACAGAAAAGTGATGAGGACAGGGAATTTATATAGAATAAAGCCATTCAGCCTATTGTCTAGATATTTATGTACCTAGATATCTCACTTCCCTGTAAGACATGAACACATTTCTTATACATAATATATTCTTCCTTGCAGCATGCCTCTAAAACAAGAAAGTGTCTTTTAATAGATAAATCATTAGAAGCGAGGTGCTTAAACACTTTGACTTCCCTAGCACCACACAGAATTTCGGTGAAGCAGAAACTCAAGCATCTCCCAAATCCTTGGAGTGCTGTTAGCTACCTGACTCTTCTTTCTGCCATGCTGTGCACGTGGCACTGATGTGCTCAGGGTTTAGAAAAAATCCTCTGTAGTTAYATACTGTGTGGGATTGCTTTGACAAAACTCTGCTAACTTTCATGCCTTCTGGGGGATTCTACCACAGACAGGAAAGTTAGGTAAATTTTGACTTTGTTAGATACCATATATCCAAAAATTCTGTTTGTTTCCACTCATAATGTGAATGATTTGACAACACGGTATTTCTCTGGCATCTGTGCTGCCAAGAAYGTGTAATACAATTAGAAGTGAGAAATGATGAAAAAGCCAGAGAAAAGACACAATAGTATATTTACGAACTTTTAAGAAATTCTGCCTTATCAAATTTCTTATTAAATGCTCCTGTAGTATTTCTTCTTCTTTTGTCATATTAAATATTTATTACAAATAAAGTTAATATTGGATCTATTGTGAAAGCAAGTTTAGTGCAGAAAAGCCTCATAAACTCAAGGTACAGTACAACCTATAAAAGTAAATGAGGCTTAATGTCTCAACTAGGCTAAACACCTTTACCTCACACTGCTAACTAAAATATCTCTTCTTACTTTACAGCTTGATATGCTTCTGAGAAATACTTATTTTCTTCCTCTGTGGACTTTTGCTCTGCTTTTGTAAAGTGATGCAAATTCATGACAATAAGACACTCAGTGCCAAACTGCCCCAAGTCTCCACCTTTAACTGATTTATGTTTGCTACTATGCCTAGTTATTTCCTCTCATCAATATGTAGTTGTGAAACATATCAGAGAGGGGATGACAGTCCTTTCTATTTATATGGCATATCTTATCAGAGGAGCTCAAACTACTTTGCAGCTATAATTATTATTAATTATATTTATTATATATTATATAATATATATAATACTCTACATTACTATTTAATTATATTTTGTTATTAATAATAATTAATTATTTACTCAGATTTTCCAAATAAAAAACTCAGGAAATGTTGATGGCATTTAKTTCCCAAATTTATTTCTTCTCCAATTCTCTATTCCTGAATTCTGACCTTGCAGTCTCCTCAGCTTTACTGATATGACTATTTGTGTGATCACACCGTGAACTGGTTCAAAGAGCTGACAAGGCATAAAAAGCCTGCAAAACAACCGTTTCTCAGATTTTTTTCTTTAACTATACTAGTTCAGAGTATAGCCCAATAAACAGTTTTGCTGGTACATCTCAGGCTATAGGAACAGAAGTGAAGGGTAGAATGCAGGACAGGCAGGAATGTCTTAAGTCAGTACAGTTCCAGCTCTCTGTAACAAGAAACCACGGGCTGACATAACCTGTGAGTAGCAGACTCACATGTGGAGGAGTGAGACTAGATGCCTAATTCTGAACAGATAGCTCTTCTACAGATTTAGCAATTTCAATTAAAGAGACTCTCAAAAAAATCCTAAAATACTTGTCATACATACCTTGTTAGAACATAGAATTTGATAAAAATACAGTAAGTTGTACTAGTCAGTGTTTTTATCCTGGCAGATCTTTATCCATACCTAAATACATATATATACTGCAATGTTTGCTGACATAACCATGTTATTTAGCCTTTCAAGAGGAGTTGTGTARGTAAAAAGTCCTGACCAGTTTTAAGAAAAGGCTTGATTAGTTTATGAAAGATGTTTTATGACAAGGTTGACGGCAACACCAGGGACATTATTGCATGACTGATGCGGTCCTTTCAAAATCTTCTTTCCTCTACTTTACATATGACATTGCAATAACTTGGCCTTATTCTAACAAAATGGGTTCTTTAGCAGATGTAGATGAAATACCTTGCTGAACTGCCGAAAGGACTCTTTTTGCTGGTTGAAATTGCAATGCATCTTTCAATTAATAAAAGAAAAAAAAGGCTTCAGTTTTCATTTTGGCTTAACTCAGCCAGCCTTGCCAGTGAAGCTCATGAGTGTTTCCATTAGTAGAATCCAAGCAGGACAGGATTTCCCCATTAGTGAGCTACCTGTAGTCACAGATCAACTATGCAGCAGAGCTGGGACTAAAGTTCTTTGACATATGCCATTTTTAGGCTCTTGATTTCAACAGAATTCTTGCTGATTTACACAATGAGAGGCAGAAAACAGTCATGAGGTCCTGCTATTCTAATCTCAACACTGTTTTTACATAAATAAAATCTATAATGTGTGTAAGATTATTCATTTAACAAAATACTTAACTCACCTTATACAGTATTGAATCACAAACACAGAAGATGTCAACGATGATGGGATTTTCAAGCAGAGGAAGAAGATGGTCAGGCATTCCTTGCCAAAAATGTAATAAAAAATGCTGAATCTAAAGGGGTAAGAACCAAAACCATGGACATAAATGATGCTTTCTTGGCTCCCTGTGCATATATACCAAGAATGCGTATTCAAAAAACCTTACCTCTTCAAAGTTCCCATTAATTGCATTGTCAAGGACACACTGACAGTGTGTTTTGTACATCATGATAAGAGTATCTACCTATTTTGGAAGAAAGAAAGATTAAACAGTTTCTTAGTTCTCTCCTTTACTGCTATAGTGATCTAAGTTTCTGCTTTCTGTAGTTACTATTTAAATAAAAACTGTATTGTAATGCATATTTAAATGTGTTTCTATATCCAGAGGTAATAGGTGACTCATCTCTGGTTTTTATCACCATCTTTAAGTCTCAGTGCTTTATTAGATGCTGTATATATTGCAAAAATGTGAATATCAAAGCAAGGCAGAAGCTAGATTAGCCAGCCAGATTCATATTTCYGAAGCTAGAATTAATCCCAAAGAGTAGTGCAAGTTAATGATTAGGTTACCACAGGCGTCTATGAGTGTTCTGAAACATCATCTAGCTGGACAAATGAGAAAATAGCTGCCAGTCATTTGGTCAAAGTTTAATCACTGCCTTACAAGAACTGAGCTTTACAAAGCAGAACTCCCTTTCATCTCATCAAGCTAATTTGTCTCAGTAGAGTGTTCCTTTACTTTAATAACTATACAGAGGTATTACAAGAGTTTGTAAAAAAATGGTTGTAAATTTTAACAAGAATTTTTTAAAAAATATTCCAGAGGAAGAAAGCTGTACGCTAGGAAAACCTGTCTCATGATCCAGAAGCACAGAAACTTTGTTATGGCTTGTGAACTTTTCAGTAAACCAACATAAGATTTTTATGAACCTAGTGCAACCTTATTTCAATAGAATTCTTACTAGATTTAGTCTATAGACTTCTTTGGAAATGGTCCTTGCTGATTGTCACAGAGCTGCTTCTGTAACTATATATTTTTGAAAAACAGTATGTGGAAGGGTAAAATTCAAAAATATTTTAAAAGTTTCTTTTTTGGAAAGGGTTGATTGAAAATTAAAGTTTGGGTAAATATTCCTCATAAACTGAACATGTAACAATTATCAATCTATTTTAGTGCAGACTGATATATACATGCAATCTCCAGCTTCCTTTACTTTAAAGACCAGGAAAGGTAATTTCAGCTTTGTTCTCTATTAGAGCTGTAAAAATTTTCATAATCATCATATTGTTTTGAATGCATCTTAGTTTCCAAGAGTGAAACTGTGATACATCTGCTTATAAAACTCTGACAAAACATCCAAATCAGAACATGAAGCTGCTGAATAGATCTGAATAAGTTATGAGGCAACATAGACAGGTGCTTAGAGAGGAAGACTGACAAATACTGCAAATAGCTGTTACACTGTTTAGGTTGTCCCATGGCTCTAGAGAGCCTGCCCGGCTGCCACTGAGAGAAGGTTTGATGTGTGGACAGCTCTTWTGGGGCTTACAGAGGAGGTTGATGGGACTGTTGCACAGATGATGAAATAACTAAATAAAGACATGAGTGTGGACTACAGGAAAGAGTTCTAATTCTGTTGGCTAGATAAGCTGCGGGGAAAGACAAAAGGAAAGAAAACATGGAATAAGAAAAAAGAATAAGAAAAAAAAAGTAGCAAGAAAAGAAAGAGAGGAAGACACACACAGAGAAACTCCGATCTCTTCCCAGTCTCCTCATAACTCCAGGAGTCTGTCCCTAGACAGAGGCACTCCCAAAGTCCTGGTGGGCCCTCCCATCTCTTTCCCCAGCATSAGAAAAAATTATATGTTGCTGACTCAAGAATGAAGAGAAAATGAGTTGCCTCTTTCTTCATTGCTGAAGTGGTAAAATTCAGTTTTGCTTACACTGCTCTTTTGAGTCTACATGGAACCYGTAATGTTCTTCAGACTTAAATGTTAACAGAATGTTGAATATATGAGAGAGATCTATTCATGCCCAGCAATTTACTAAGGGGCACTRTAACAGCAGGTGATGCACATCGCTGAGTACACCTGTTCTTTGGCTTTCTTTAGGACCTGTAAGATTTGCTGTTAAGATTTGTGCACTACAGTTGGCTTCTTTTTGTTTAGCTTTTCACAATAGGAATCCTAGTCTTCACTACTTTTGCAGAGCAAACCTAAGACGAAGGGCTCATAAAAAAAATATTAAAAAAAAAMAWTTTAGCATTAGAGCAACAGATCTAAGCAGAGCCAATACCATAACCCATATTGGAGACTAAACTGGAGAGTTCACAATTTGCACCAAAAAGATATCTAGCACAGCTCAAGGATGTAGCAGCCTGAAGACCTGTAAAGGGATCAGAAACATAACACAGACATAACACACAGGCAAGTAGTCAAAGACACAACACATACACCAGCARTACTTTTAGCTGAACAGCTAAACTTGGGATGAGCAATATTGTGTATTGATTTGTAAAATACAATCTAACAGGATACATCATGTGTCAATATATAAGTCTTATGGTACTGTTCTGTTTTTTGATGACTGATACACAAAATTGAACATGTGCTGTCAATATTATTCTTGAATATATACTCCACAATACCCCTCTTAAATAATATCCAAGCTAAATGTTATTTGTTGAAGAAACTGATAACTAATTTTAAAGAAACCATATATTCAGATTTTCCCTCTCTTTTTAGACAACTAATGAATGAGAGTCAAATTCATCTGATCATGTGTTGTGAATTATATGCTCCAATCTAATCAGAACAAAATTTACCTTAAATCCAAAGGCATTCGGAATGAATACAGCTCTCAGCTATTTGTTTGTTTTGCTCTCCCCGTCTTACATACCATCAGTTTGTAAAATGCTAGGTCAGTTAATAGGTAAATAATTCAATCACCTTTCCAGTGGAGAGCCAGTTAATCGGTGTTAGTAAAGGTTTGCCCCCTCTATAAATCAGTCACCTCTGTTTGATTGTGGACATTTCTGGCTCTTTCATGTCAATACCTCAAAGGCTAAGATATGAAGAAACATTCTGTAGCAATTTTTGATCTGAAAGTCAGAACAGAAATAGCTCACATTTTACCTTGTCTTTAGAAATGCACCCCTGAAGCAAAAGGTGTTGAGCACTTGGAAACTCTGGAAGGAGAGTTCCAGTTTTGGAACTCAGAGAATATTTCCGAGTGAAACCACCCTGAAATGTGAGGGGAAAAACAGTAACATTGAAATGACTAATATAGATTTAACTGAAAACAACAATGATCCACACTAAAGTGRTATTTTATCTCATGAGACTTTCAAAGTTCCAAAATACTTACATTCAGATAATCCTTCCAAAATATTGATACTTATATCCAGATCTGGATTCCAGCTCCAAAAGGTAGTTAAATATGTGCCTAGATCTAAACTCCATCAAATACTGTTTTCAGAATGATGCAACCCTTAAGCCAWATGACTTCATGGAATTCTTCTAGCTTCAAATTTAGTTTGTGTTAAAAAATAAAGCAGAATATAATCAGTTGCCCTCCTCTACAGTATGGATTGTGATATCATTCTTACGACAACCTTAAGTTTTAGTTAATCTGTATCTTTCTAGTGCAAGGATTTAGAACACTGGTGATACCATCACTCTCTCCTGCTCTCTTCTTGCTCTAAYAGCACTACAGTAGAAAATTCTGCTGCTTTACTACAGTGACCACTATTCTAGTTTACCATAAGATTAGGTAATATTTTATGTCATTAGGGGTGTGATGGTATGTAGGGTCTATGGACACTTCTGGACTATGTATTTATTATGTAGTTGTCTGTGATTGTGGAAGACTTGACATGAAGCCCCAGAAAATCTTGAGTCCTCTGTTCCTRTGATCTACTGTATTGAAATGGAGGTACATATAAACAAATGTTCCAAGAGCTTTGTAGAAAAAAGAAAGGATATTGAGTTGCATGCCTACCTGGGGCACGCCACTGATTCTAGCTGTCTCCCTCCTACTCTCCTGAAATGACTGGGAGTTTGGTCATTCACCTCAGAGAGACTAGGCTTGTTTCTGTGAACGTTTTTAGAGCATTTTGCTTTTGTTCATAAGTGCAGGATAAAACTATGAGTTTCTAGCAGCTCATTTTAATGTTAGGAACCTATTTGTCTGCAGAGGATGCAAGTCTAATACACTTGATTCCACAGATGTGAATTAAACTCTGTTCCATGCTTGGTTGGATCTACACGATACAGAGTCCTGTACAGCAATTTAGTCCTGGAAGGAGGAAATGCAGTTCCAGGGGAAGTTACAGGAAGGGAATGCATAATTTTGCCAAGATGCTAGAGCTAACTCTTTAACAACAAAAGAGGGAAGTAAAACAGAAACAGTGTTTACTAACAATATGGTTTCAATATTGCATTTCAGTAAAGGATGGTATTCCCAGAGGTTGTGTGTTCTCTAGCTACTTTGTTGATGCACTGTCAACACTGACTCCAAGCTAATATAAATTCCTCCTGAATTATACTAAATTCTGCTGATCTGAGTATTCCCTGCAGTTCTTAAGAGTTTSTCTCTTAAACCTCTTTGGCTTGTGACATCTGAAATACCAAAGACAAATCTCATACTAGTTACAGACTGAAAAAAGGTCTTGAAGAAGGATTAAGATGCTAGCCTTTGGAGAAATGAGACTTGCAAAGTATGAAATAACAGTGATCTTGTAGGTATGGATGCATACCATGCAGCAAAATATGGTAAATCCACTATAGATATAGACTCCTAATTTATTATTTTTGCAAAGACTTGGCTTAGCCTACTTTTCTGCAAAGCTGAACAGTAACATTCTGTAATGATATAATATTACTATGCTTATATTTATAGTGCACATCACATTACACTTAGTACATTCTAAAATGATATAATTACGATGAAACTTTCTATCCTCCAGGGAAACAGTAAAATCTGTRTTATGCTGCTGTTCTTACTGACTGAATTATGCGTATTCCCATAGCTTTGCATTCAAACCTAGAGAAGACTATTTGGCTAAAACCCTTTGTTCCATTTTAGCCCACACAGTCCTCATTTGAATGCAGTGCAGACAGCTTTGAGCAGGTCTTCTGTATATTCCTGCAGCAAATCCACTACCACTGCATAGATTTTCCTTTCACTAGTGGATGGAATTTATGACTATGCACTAGAAATTTAAACAGTACTTGAAGTTGCTTTTTTATATCACTTTGCATACAGTCAGATTTCACTGAGGTCAGAATAAAAGTATAGATAAATATAGTGCAAAAGGGAGTATTTTCTTATAAAAGTTGATTCACCAAGTGGAGGTGAGTTTCTCAAACTTTGAATTCAGAAAATTACAGCTGTAGCTGGCTTGTTCATCATATATATCCTTGATTTTTAAAGGGTGATGTGTCTGCCAAAACACACAGCAAAGAATGAAAACATATATTATGCAAACAACACTTTGCCTACACTATTTACTATTCAAATACATAAAAAGCCCCAAGTCAAAGAAATGATAGAAAWTCAGAGACATTAATACATCTTTGCGACAATATTTCTGCAATTTTACATTTGTCTATTAGTATCAGGAGTTTCTTTTTTTTTTTTTTCCTTAACAACAGGAGTAATCTGGATGGCTTCATTATGCAATTACCCATGAAATATATTAAAAGCTCTGATTAAAAGGAATTAGTTCATTTAAAAGAAGGCAGTGTTGGTGGCGGGAGGTTTAAGAAAAGATCATTTGCAGTGTTTTTCAGCTTGCTAATGGACTTATATGACTGTCCCTCAGTTCTAGGTTTAATATTTTAACCCACTACCTCTTGCCCTTTCAATTTAATGCCATCTGTTTCTAATGRCCATTTAACATTAAGATAATGACACTAATATTATCTGCCTAATTAACCATGCAGACTCTAATGGTGCACTAACTGGTTTAGATAAAAGAATTTGCTGCTATCTCCCCCTACAGAGAGAATACTAAAAAACGTGATAAAACATACCAGAAGTAAACAGTGTCCCTGGCACTCAATAAGTGTTCATTCAAATGCCATTTACTCAGTATATTTAGACAATCACTGCTTTAACATCTTTTCAATGTCTTTACGTTTCTACTGAGAATTACACCTTATGCAATCATTGTAAATCTTTGTGGAATAACTAATTATATATGCGTTCAAGCAAGTGAATAATGATATATCATCTCTTCACTTTAGTAGAAACTTTGAATAAACCAAAATTGTTAAAATTCAATTTTGATCATTAAAGCCAGTTTTTGTTTTAAGACCTGCCTGAATAATTTCAGACAAGACAGAGCTAGGCAATACAAACCTCACATTGCTGTATCCTTTCCCACTTATTTCCATTGACATCTCTGGGATTCTCTTTTTTAGGAGGACCCAGATATTGAATGCTGGGGCAGAAACAAGACAGATAAAAGGGAATACCACATCTGAGATGGAAGTAAAGTGTGCATTCACGCATTCACTTAAGTCAAGGGAACTAGAAATTTCCCATCCCCAAACGCTTAAAGAACGAATGCTATAATATTGCTCATGAATCTTTGAATATATTGGGGATATCCCAAAGCACAGCACTATCTTTTTATGATAAGACAACTGATTATCTGGACAGGGCAATTGCAGTGGATTTAATCTATCTGAACCTCAGTAAAACACCTGATGTGGTGTCACCACGGGAAATGATTAGTTATGCTGGTGAGAATGGGGATTAGTACAAGAATGTAAAATGTTTAAGGAACTGGCTCCAGCTGAAATGATAACAAGTTGTGTTGACAAGGAAACTACTGTGTTGAAAAGGGATTGGAGTGAAGATTCTCAAAGATCAAACCTGAGTCTGTCCTACTGAGAATTTCATAGATGACATTGGCTGATCTGTGTTAATGAAATCATCAGTAAAGAGGAAGACCAAGAGGTCATGCAGAAATATCTGGATAGTTCTGAGACAGTGGTAATAAAGGGGATGAAAATCAATAGCACAAAGCTGCACTCCCAAGGAGCAATAAGAATTTCTGCTATCAGCTAGGAATTGCTTATCTGGAACTGAAAAGGAAGGAGAAAGACCTGCTGTGTATCAGCTGATCACAAAAGCTATATTTAGTTGGGTAAATTAAATGGCATCAGGAAACATTCCCAGGAAATGAAATGCTATTATTTAGAATGGGTCTTGACAAGCTTTTGGCTGATGCCAGTTAGAAGTCAACCAAACAACTACTGGTCACACTTCAACAGTTACTGCGTGCCAGGGACTTTCCTCCCTGGCAACGTAATTTAGACGTGCCTATCTTGTTATATAAGATTAGAGTGTTTAATACAATGGCTTCAGGCTACTCCATGATGGTTGAACTCTAATGTCAAAAAACAATCCCAGCAGCAATCTTTAACCCTCCATCTAGCAGTACAAAAATTCATAATTTTCTAGTGTTAAGGTGACCAGACCAACATGAGCAAGAGTACAGATGTGAATATACAAAAAAAAGGCATAGTCCTAGAGAAGGGACCATCAGATARGATATTCCCAATAGGAACTGAGACATGCCATTTACAAAACTTTTGTTAGATCTTTGTTCTAGAAAGATATTCAATTTGGAGCAAACACAGTGAAAAGTTGTAAAGTGCTCAGAAGTGACTGAAAGCTGTTGTTTGTTCCATCTAGCAAGGCAAAGAAAAGACATGTAGGAAAATGCCATGAAAAGAGCAAAAAAAAAATAGAAAGACAATGCTAGACAAGAGAAAACAGGTATAAAATTAAGTTTATTAAAAATCATCTTCCAGCTTCCAAACAAAGAAATAAGATTCTTTAAAAGTCCTCTTCTATAGAAGTAATGGATGCCAAAAAAAAAAAAAAAATTAACAAGCTAGAACTTGCTCTTTTTATTTAGAGGTGTTTATAAAGCTCTGTAGGTATGGGGAACTGGACTGGAAAATGGACCGCAGAAATTGCCTTCTAACCTTACGCTCTTTTGACTATTTAGAGGAGCAAATAYTACTCTTCCTCATCATGAAGAATTCAGTCTAGTTTTTAATGCAAATTACTATTGAAATTTTCAAAGAAATGAATATGAAGAAAACTGCAGATCACAAATACTATTTTGATTATGACAGAAAGGAAAGGAAACACACTACAGCACTTACCTCATTCTTCAACTTGCTTCCAGAGAATCTTTAAAAATAAATACATTTGTTTATTTTTTCATGAGCAGAGAATTTTTAATTTTTATATATAAAGCATATAAAGTAAAATATACAAATAATATAATCTAATATTATTATACTACAATAATATAGCAGTAAAATATACATTTAGACAATGCATCATTATACTTATTATAATTTATATACACATATATACACACATACATATATATTTATAAAATAGATCAGAAAAATAACCATGTGCTCCTCCAAATGTAACTATAATAAAAATCTTTTTTTTCTTAACTTTTTCAATTAGCTTGCAAGTGCCTGAGGATATCAGGGAACCTACTGAAGATGACTTCTAAAAATGAGAATTTAGATCATTGACCAAGTAGCAAAGTACAAAACTCAGTTTCAATTTTTTCCTTGGATCTTTGTAATTTCATAAATGTCAAAAGGGTAGCATAGGTGCAAGTCCATGAGGTCTTTACCAGGAAATCCATAATATTTTAGATATGGCTGAGTAAATTCATAATAGAAAAAAATAYATCCAGAATTTCCACTTTCGAGGAGAATGAAGAAAGTATAATGATTTTCCACTCTCTTTAACCATAACATTATTTTGATGCAGGTGAAATGCACCTCTGAGATGAAAGTTTCCTTAACCATCAGAAATGTTTTGCAAGTGTACTGATTGTGATATTAATAATCCACATAAAAGATCCTCAATGAAGTCATTGGATTATAAGGCAGCTCTACAGTGTAGAAACTAGAAAACACTTATTTTAAATTATAAACCAGAGAATCTCTAAGGATATTGTTTTATATGGATCAGTAAAATGATAACAGTGTAAGTTAATTACAGCTTGTTTGATTATTGATATTTCCCATTCTGCTGGCTGCCAAGTGATAAGATTCTGTGGGCAATAGGAAATGTTTTAATTATTAGCAGTAATACTGTGATTTCATGCTGTTGAGATTCTTTGCTGGTGAGGAAGAAACCCAGTGGCTGAGCAGTTGCCTGCCTGAGCCCCACACACAGGSAAGTGACAGTTCTTGTTACGTTATGATCTAGTGTATAGACTTCCCTTGTTTGCTGATAGATGAGCAAGAGAAATGGCACAAATCAGTTGACTACAACGTGGAGCTAATTGGCTTCACAGCTAGGTGTGTTTTTTGTGGATCATGGATTGAGTGGCAAGAGGACATTAATTTACAGGAAAAACAGCAAGCAGTCTGTGCTAGCATTGGTCTTCCAGAGCCTTAATCATTAGCTAAAGTTATACTTCTCATAATACTGTGTATATTAATGATTTTTGGTGTTAGCATATGCTCCCTCTACAGCACAAGGCCAGGTATTTAGAAAGAATTGTAAGGTCAAATTTTCAGTGGAATTTAGGAATTCAAGCATCTACATCCAATATTTTGAGACTATTGTATTCAGCTCAATTTCCTAAATATATTAAYGACAGCTAAGTGCTGCAGCCCTCCAGCTGACATTCCATAAAGTCACAATATCATATCTGCCAGTCACATTCAGGTGTATTCGATATCTTAGGGCAACTGAAAGAGCAATATACTTAGGCAACTTGGCTGAGACCCATTGACTCTTCCATTTTTTGACAAGTTGTCTCTAATTTGCAAGCCATAGGGTAAAGACCTCTCTATGAGGATATTATTTGTGCCGGTGAGCATGATGTGATCTGAAACCATTATCAAACCATTCATTTTTCCTGCCTATTTCTGCCCCAGGCTTGGTCCAGAAACCATTTTTACAGCCCGCTTACTAGATCATATATCAGACAAAGGGGAGATTTTCAGATATTTCATTATATTCAGTAGCCAACAACTGTGACACTCACACAGAAGTCTCAAGCTTGAATTTCTACACTGCTAAACACTTTTCTTCCCCAGGAGCTGGATCTTAACCCCATGCTACTAAGTCATTCTCTTTGCATAGTTATATACAAGCATGGTAAGGGATAAGACTATGTGAAGTCAGCAATTGAGCTTCTGCTCTAAAGCAATTACCAAGGAGGTAATTTGAACACTGGAACGTGAAAATTCAGCACCTCCTAAATGAGAGCATGAGAGCATGAAGCTTAATACCAAAATAAGGTTCATAATTGGCAAAACCAAACAATTCATAAGCTGACCATTTAGTCCCTCTTCTCATATTTCTTTTTAGGTTTAGTTAAGGTCACAGAAATAATAGCAGCGCATTTATAAAAGCTACATCAGAAACCAGCAGTAGAAACTATGGCAGCCCAGAACTCACACCATGTTTCCCATATGGGCTCTGTAACTCATACTAAGCTGTGCTGTCATGTCTGGTGTGGACTAAACTGGTTTAGGTGCCTCAGCATCAGATTGCCATTGTAGATTGTCAGACTGCTACTGATGCACCTGAGATGGTCCTTCACCTGCTCGATTTTCTGATTTGTCTGGATCTCATTTTAAAGCACTTACTTCTCATTCATTGTAATGATGCCTAATATTGAGCTACAAATTTCTGTCATAAACAAACCACCTAAAAGTTAGGTACTGCCAGATAGGAGTCCCCTGGTGGATTTGGCAGCAGTTGCCTAAGGATGTTTAAATACATCATGTGGGATTTTCAAAAGTGCCCAAATATCTCATTGCTATGACTTAATGATTGTCAGCAATATGACTATGCCTGAAAATCTCAGAGGGTATCTTTGTACATCTTCATGTGACCATATATCCTTGGAAATCCAGCCCTGGGGAATTTTGCAGACCTTCTAGTATATCTGCACTTATCATTGCTAGAGTGTACAAGGATAGAGTTCTGAATAAAATGGTACTGGCTGAGATAAAGCTGAAGACTAAGAATTATTGTATYCCCTTTTGTGAAGCTAATTGTCTTTTGGTCAATTAAATGAGCAATTTGTTTAAGATAATTCTGTACTATGAAATAATCTCATATAGCTGTGTACCACCAACACCTCCACAGCTCTGGATAAATATTGGATAAGGAAATGGCATATTCAGCTCTATTAAACCTGAAGTCTTGCAGTGGAAAGATCCCTCTTTTTCAGCATCACTGCCAACATTATGCTCAGTTTTTACACTTGCCCTATTGTATGGACATAACCTGAACCTGCCAGTGGTTGAATTTTCTGTGTGTGATCATAAACTCATTTATTCCTTTCCTTTCTCAGAGTTCCCACTTATATAAGTATACTGCCATAGACAATAAAAGCCGTCATTCAAGCCATATGTGAACAGAGACATTTGTTCTACGAACTATTAATCTTTGGTAAACCAACAGGCAGCTATCGTAACGTATTGATCCTGCTAGCTGTCCCTTAAATAAATATAATTAGAGCTTCCTGGGTTAGGTTTAAACAGATATTAGCCAGTCAAAGGACCAGTAAATATTAATCTACATTGACCCCTCCCTCTTGCCCACAGGTGCCAGCTTCACACCATTCTCCAGATGTTTCATAATGGGAAGCTGTCCTAGGGAAAGCACTCAGAGGGTGACGCACATGCAATCAAAATGAGACAAGTGTTCTGAAAATTGAGCTTTTTGCCATACACTTGAACAAATCCTCAGCTAGTGTAAACTGATGCAGCTCTACGCTGATCGCAGTGAAGCCATACTGGAAGATATTAGCCAAACATCTAGATCATGCATTAAAACAAAACACGGGTCCTTAGGGAAAAAAACTGCTGCCTGATCTGGGAATAACRTATGTTGAGATCTGCAGCAATACTAGTTCTGGTATCAAAAACAATTAGTGTCCTACAAATACCTTTCTCAGGGAAGGTTAAGATTAGATAATCACAGATCATCTTTCTGAAGCATTAGCAGAGGTTAAGTCTCAGAAGTTATGTTACTGTACCTTGTTAAGCCTTTTCCAGAATACACGGAGTGGTAGTATGCACTACTTTCTTTAATCCCAATTCCATAATAGTGATATCTGTGAAAAAGAAGAGGATTATTTATATTTTTGGATGAAATATCAAGTAAATAAAACAATTTGCCAAGTTGATTTTCAATGCCTTATGAAAATTTTTCTTAACAGTATCTACTAATTCCTTTCATTGAGTTGGAATAAATTCTGGTCTCATAGAAAACAATATTGTCACTGATTTGATCCAAAATTCATGGCTAGCATCTTCCTTAAATTTACAACAATTTCTCTCTTACAAGAATATAGCTGGAATATCAGATCTTCCAGACTCATATTGAAACTTTTCTCTAATGTGCATTCTCTTTCATTTTCCTTTCAGCTTGTAGAAAAGGTGCTGGATTCATCCATCTACGTTTAYTTTTTCAGGCTTACCACTGTTGTATCTAGATAGTCCCATAAAGGACCATTTAGTTGAAAATAACTCCACAGCACTTATCTTCAGCCTCCTATGACTAGCAGTGCTAACATGTCATTCATTCATTCTTCTCTTAGGTTGTAGGCTGACCGGCTCTGCTGAATTATTTAGCTGCTTAAGCCTCAGTTGTCTCCCTTGCTGCTCTCCTGTAGTTTATTCCCTCAAAACAGAACTGGAAGAAGGAAACATGTGCCAGTGGCTCAGCMTCTGCAATGCTGAGCACAGCATCTTAACCTAAGACACTAATAAATACAGGCAGTGCTAAGGAACCTGGCTGTGTAACCACTGCTTTCCACTGACTTTGCTACAAAAGCAGTGACCTTCTGAAGTAGCCCAGGACAGCAAGCTGGCGGCAGCTATTTCTTGACTGGTCAGCGCAAAGTTTGTTTGAGTTCATCTGTCAAAGGCGATAGGCCTTGTCTTAAAAATTCAAGTAAATAGATTAAAAAACTGAGTTAAATCAAATTGAATTATTAATACTATAGACAATGCATTAAGGATGATTTTGTCTAGACTGAAGTCAGCTCGAAAATACCATGGTAATTGATTTAACTGAACTGCTTTAAAGTAAGACTTCTAGTTCAAGCATATGACATGTAAATCAGGTCTAACATACAGATAACAGTTTGAATGCAGTGGAGTCATTCAGTTTGCCAGAAAGATCAGTTATGCTGAGATCCCTGACTGTATAATTTAGATAAAAACAATAAATGTAGTAACAGATTTTAAAAGCAACCCATCAATAAAAGCCACTTATATCTATATCATCTTCTTGATTATAAAATATAGAGTTATATGGTGCCTTTTGGTGACAAAAATCACAGAGTTATAACCTACTTTACTAACTTTCCATATTAATCTCTTCAGCACCAAACTTTTAATGTATTAAAGGAAAATACAGCTAGAGGGAGAGGCATCTTGATGAAGAAATTCCKTTAGGTCCAAACTAGTTGTTTAATTACAAAATCACGTCCCAGGAAAGGTTTACACCACATACCCCTGGACATTTTCCTTTCTTTTCTGTGGTGTCTCATTGAGGCTTAACCCAGTTTGAGACCACACTGACTCTTGTAGGCATTGATTTCACATGGGTCAGGTACCTAAAAACAATTAAGTGATCCAACTTCCTCATACTGGTTAAGAGGATATTATGTTTTTTATTATGTAAAATCATTTTTAAGGAAAGCTTAAAAATCAGCCTAAGAAGAAAAGGAAGAAAACCACGTGCTCTGAAACTAATCAAAATTATAGCCAGCATAACAGATTCTTATTTTATTGGCTCATAGAAATGTCACAAAGAACTACTTTTGAAAAATAAATTAACTCTTTTCCTCAGCACAACAGACCTAAGCAATGACAGTGCATTAAAAGCCATAGACATTGACAATGTAATGAAGTTCATTGTTGAATCAGYTACCACCAAGAGAATCATCAATGAAGTAAAATAGACAAGGGTAAAAACGAAACACTTATGCCTTCAGATGTGCTAAACATACAGTGGACTGACACACAATATGAACCTTAATCTAGCGCCACAAGTACATACTTAAAGTTGAGTCACTGCACTGACTTCATTGAAACTACTCAAAAGCTTAAAGAAATGTGCATCCTTAAGATACAAAGCCTCCAGCAAACAGTTCACAGAACACAGGATGAAATAATCTCAGCTCACCTCTATTGTTTCCAGTGATGCCCATTTTAACAAAAAAATAACAAGTTTACTGTTTGTTCTTGTATAGGATTAACATAAATAAGAACAAAAAGCTCAAATGCTTTATATTTCAAAAACTGACTAAAGGCATTAGATACTAATGATATCCAAGAAAATTTTTGTTAGGGTGATAATGTTTACTTTGCCCTGATAGCTTTGAAAATTTCAGTCGATGTAGTCCTTCTACTTCTGGGTAATCTGTTGTGTGCATTCAGGATTTTACAGCTAAGAATATGTGATAGAAAGTGGCTGCTGTTAAATGTATCACTGCTATTATAGCTTGCCTGAAACTTGTGAGTCTAGAGTGGTACCTGGTGACCCTTAGAAGGGCCAAAAGTTTCTCACCTATTTCTTTAATATCAGTTATTTGTCAAAAGTACATTTTTCTAAGAGATTCTGATGTGGTGAGGTATACCTGAGTAGGCCAGTTTTAAATATCTGTTAACACTCAGAAGTAGGGCCATCTGCTCATGACAGCTCCCCTTCTATCCAATAAAGTCAAAGCTGATTGATCAAATCAAAGTGATACTTCAAGGTGGCTTAGGATGCAAATGTGACCTTTCATTAAATGTCACAATGCTAAGCAGTTGTTCTCCATTTCATATACAGCAGTGTGTCACCTGTGTTATGAATTAAAGTCATGAAGGTTTTCACTCATTACTTTTGGTTTAGCAAGCATTAAGCAGGTGGACTTGGACCAAACACCCGGATCTGAAATTTCCTAATATTAGACAGACTTCAGACATAAATGCTAAAGGCATGAACGTTTTTTTTTTCACCACAATTAAGTTATTTTAGATGTGACATAAGAAGTATTGGAAATATACATGCATCAATTCTCTGAAAAAGCAACATTTACTGTGCATTGAACTGGATAAAACACAAGGCAGAGCTATGATTCCTTCTTTAAAAATGTTATATGCACAGTGCTATATTTCTCATTGCCCATGCAAGCAAGTAGTTGCCTATGTCTCATTCCAATCTCCCACATCTGTTTCAATCACATGCCATTTTTTAAATTTCAAAAGTAAAATTTCCCACTTTGACCACAAATTTGAAATTCTCTACTGATAAAGTTGGAGTATGCTAGAGGCCAAGGAAAAGCAACACCTCTCCACAAGGTTACAATTCAATATCTGGGTTTTTCAGTATCTGAGGTGATACTCAGTATCACCGTATTTGGGCTAGAAATAGAACTGTTGTATGACTTGGATTCTCAGTCTTCCAGTGGCAGGCAAAATATTTGTTCCTGCTCTGGAATGTCCCAAGATATCAGATTTTAACATCGTTACACTTTGTTATGTAAGGAAGAGATATTTTCAGTACCTTTTCAGTTTGCCATAAAGGTCTAATTTCATTTAGTGATTTGTGTAGTTGAACTTACAGTACCAAAAAAATCAGCTTTCCAGTCACGACACAGAACCAATAAAAAAATCATAATCTGTACTTTTCAAGCTCTATCTGGCATACTTTTATAGAGTAATAACACATAAAGATTTTTATTCTATTATAACCTGAATTATCTGAACAGCTTGCTTTGGATTCCCTGCTGTAAGTAATATACCCATCCCAGACACACTGATAACATCTTTAATCCACAATTTCAAGTATCCTCTTTCTGTCTCTTTGTATGCATATATGTACGTACATGTACAGAATATATGTATTTTTCAAGTTGTATTTCTATCACAATTTATAAAATGAAATCAGTCATGAAAAGGAACTTATTCTCAATTTTCCTAACAAACCTTCAAAAGAAACAAATTGAACTGCTTTCCTCTTTAAATTTCAGCAGTTTGTTGTAACATATGTTCCTATGCAAGTAGTAGTCCTGATTTTAGCATACACTGACACAAATGATAGCTGATAAGGAAATGATAGGCTTAAGCTGTTCAGGGACTTGCAATAACTTGTTATCGCAGGGCCAGCTGCCATATCAGTTTTATTAACCCACTAAATCACTCCTAATAAATAAGATAATAGTTTTCAGACATGATGGATAAAAGCTAAGATTTAGCATTGATCAAAGTCTACAAAGAAATTAAATTGTAACTTGAGCTCAAACAGCCTTCTTTGTGTATGGTCTGAGTAGTAAGCACACTTTCCCAAATTATTGTTTCAGGTAATTCATGGACCATGAAGACTGTAACCAAATTCTAGTTGTTGCTGTAGTATGTACAACATTACCTATGCAAAAAGGTAAATCCAAAACCTGTTCCAAAGACAGCTGGTGCTTATGAAATACTAATTTAATAGAGGAGTTTGCAGTATTTATGGTGCTGGGCCTTCTCCCATGAACACGGATAAGGAAAACCTCTTCTACCTTTCAGCAATCTGGAGTGATTAGCACAGGCATCAGACATGAGTGAATATTGTTTATTTAACAAAATTCTGTGTTGTACCTTCTCCTCCAAGGGGAAGGATAGTTTTAAAGAAATGTTTTAGCATTGACAACAATTTTAGTATAAATGATTTATTGGATACAAGCATACAGAGACTCTGACTCTGAGGATCAAAGTTCTAGGATTTACAAGACACATTTTTAAGTCCCTTCTTTGCCCAGAACCTGAGATGAGAAACACTGCTCAGAAGAGGAATTAAAATTTACATATCTCACAGCTTAGACCTACACCCTAATTATTCTCTTTCAAACCAATCCATGCTCATGAGAATGCTGGAAAGGGCCTGGTTCAGTGTTTCAGGGTTTCAGCTTGTTCTAGTTGAAACTTTCTAGTTTCAGGGTTGAAGAATAACTTCAGGGAACTGACGTCCTTTCCCTTCTGATCATGCCCATGCTCTGTCAATGCATTGCTATGTATAACAAATGTAGTAGGCAACAAAGTACTTTACTCTTGGGAAATTAGCCTTTTTTCTTTTTCAGTGTAATAACGATGATTCCTTTGGAGAAGAATTCTCTTTTTGTTTCATGCTTTTGCAGCATCTAACTTAGTAAAGCCCTGGACAATGATTAGAGCTCCCAGGTAACACCATAATACAAAGCATCACTGTCAGGAATAGTTGTTAGGACAATTACTGCTCCCACTATTATTATCCAAATAATGACAGCAATAACAGAAATAAGACAATGTCAGTGCACTACCATGCTTTAAATATAGAATTTAAATGCTAGCGTCTTTTAACAATCACAGTAACACAGCTTCATTCRAGACAGAATCATTTTACATTCAGAGTCTATACTGACTCAAGGGCAGAGTATAACCAGTCATTTACTGAAACTGGTGAACAGTTCATTAATTTGCTCATTCATTTAATGGAAATACTTCTGTAAACGATACTTGTGTGATTAACTGCTATGTGATGAAGACAGAAGTGAGTGTAGTCCTAAGTGAGTATACGGTTCTGAGGAGAATATGATCCACAAAACATTGGAGATCCTAATTACTATTTATACTGCCACTTCTCTATGTCTATCTGCTGCTGCATAGAATCTCTAAACTGAAGTTATTGTCACTCATGCCTCTTGTGAGGTCCTCTTTTGCACAGCCAGAACAATGTAAATGTACCTTAGTGGAAATGTGTGTCAGAGAGGAAAAATCTCTGTGGATAAGTCTGGTGRAAAAAAGAGAAACAAATGCCAGATGTTCAAACAAAACCTGCAGATGCCTCATCTCTTTGAAGAAATTCTTCAGAAATTGTCATATGAAAACATGAGACATTAATACTACCAAGATCAGTAGAGCTGTAGGATCTGCTGAGGAAATGATGGACACGAAGTATTTCTGTGCTAATACTGTTAAATGTCTTAGGGAAAAAGGGCATATAGTGACACAGGTCTTGATCTGATTAATTTTCTGGCTACATTCCCATGTTTATTAGATTTGAAACATACTCTTTTAATTTATGTTGATTTACTGTGCTTTAAATTATTCACATACATGATACATCTTGGAAGTTTGGATCCTGTTTGGGTCTTGCTTATCAATTTATTAGACAAATCAGATCAAATGTATAAGRAGCATTCAGGGGAATTTTCTTCTTRTATTCTCTCATTCATTATAACCTGAAAGTGGTTCTCCAAATACATTCAGTTATGAACCTGAATAAGACTTAACTGAGACACTAGTGAATTAGTAAGTTATCATTTATTCCTGTACATACTGTGAATGCCAGATCTCCTTAAAACCTAAACACAACACCAGCAGAAAATGTCCAGCTACAAAGCTGGTTAAGACTACATAAGCTTGTACCTATAACCACAGCTGAACTTCACCACAGCAGTAATGCATGAAATCCCTCTTTACCCCCGAAAAGATGTTTAATTACTCAAAGCTCCTTTCTAATAGTAACTCTGCTCCAAAGCCTTATTTTCAATATCTGTAGGTCATCTKCAGAAGGAAAAATTAATTTCAGTTCCAGTTTTCTTCTATATAATATAGGTTATGTCTATTTGTTTCTCCTGAAAAACTGTAAATTATGAATTTGTAAGATTGTTTCAGAAACTATGAAAAAAAATGACATTTGATTAAAAAAAAGAAAATTGTTGTATGTAGACTTTATGTCCCTTGGATTTTTATTAATTATTATTAAAAAATGTACTTGAATTGCAGTCCAGAAACAGAATATCTTTGTAAAAATTGAATTGAAATTTTTTCCCAGCTTCATTTAAACCCTAACAAAAGCTAATCTAAAATCTCCAATATATTCTTCAGTAAAACTAGGATGGCCTAAAAAAAGTAAGCCAAAAGAAATCCATATTGTTATGGGGAGAACAAAAGGAAAGTTGACAGATTTGCAAAAAGGCAACTAAAACCATAGCTAAATTGTACATTATGTATAGAAAGACTAACAGTTGCAACAAATAAATGACTAAATGTTATATGTGTGTATAAATATATTCCAACAAGTTCATGACTCTGTAATGACGAATTTAATCAGTTTAATTTTAGAAAATATACCTGTAGTAATGTTTTCAAATTCAAATTCTGTATCAGTTTCATCATGTATATAAAAGATACCACAAATATCTTGCTACCTGAATAAATCCTCCTGTCAATTCATGTATTTTATTACAGACATTGAAACACATGCAACTTCTAGAACATTTTTGGTAAAGGGATGTATAGATAATTGTGCCTTACTTTGAATGACCTCTTGTTCCAAGCCGCCTTGTGGTAAGGAGAGGGAATTTCTGACGAATGGTCTGAAGAGAAAATAACTGTATTAATTTCTAAGAACGATTATATTTCCTTAGGCATCTTTTCATGGAAAAAATGTAAATATATAAATATAAATATGTAAATATATGGCCTAATGTAATTCATGAATAAATATTTTTGATATATAGGTGACAACATAAACAATTGGGTACTTCTATCCCTGTTGATTTTGTACCTCCRGTCTTCCCACTTTTAAAATAAAGCTTATGCTCCCTTTTCATTTTCTCTTCTAACACAAATTCTACTTGTCTTCAGCAGGATGCTGCCAAATATAAGCCCCCAAAGCACAACTGTATCTGTTGCTCAGAGTTATAAAGAAAATCAGGAAAAGATATTGCCTCTAGCTATTTCATTTTCAAGGTCAATCAACTAAAAATGAATTGATTTTTTATTTGAAAATGTGATCTGAAGGTTAAGACAAGCAGATATGCACCTCACGGGTATTTCTGTGTCCTCTGCTATCAAAGTGTTGCACAGTCTTTAATGTATTTATGCAAGTGGAAACCCTACAAAAGTTTCTGTTAACCTTATTTTACATATTCAGAATTAATATTATGAGATTTAATCCAAGTCAAGCAAAATAGTTTGTTAATGAGGTAGAGGCTAGTGCCCTAAAATCATCCTAGCCTTCCTGTAAAAATGCTGCTTAATGCAAAAAGTTTATGAAATAAAAAACTGATTCAGTAACAGAGGCAGATCTAACAGACACATCTAACAGATAAACCACAATCAATGCATTGTTTAAATTGAAAAGTGTTGTGTTCTTTATACTTTCTTAAACTGTTTGTGAAAATTAGACACACACTCTTCCAGTATATCCAGTTCATGAGGAAAAAATTAGTAAGTGAACATTTTCTGAACTGGATTTTAATTCCATTATTATTATTTAATTAAATTAATGCATTTTGCTATCTATGAACATTGAAGAGATCAGCAGTGTTTAAGAAAAGATGATCCTCAAAGCATTTTTGGTTTCCTGTTTCACTAACTACTCAGGATTTAATTTGGAGAGTTCACATCTCACTTTTATTAAATGATTTCAGGATTAATTGTCGAGGAGGATAGAAAAGAGGATGAATCAACATTTTTTCATTCAAGAGCTCTTTGTGTTATTAATTTTTATTCCCCTTCTTGTATTGCTCATTGTGTCACTTCTCACTTTACACACAGCCTTTAGCTTAATTAAAAGTGCCTCTACGTCAGATCTGGTTTGGGGGAAAGAACCCTACGAATGTCACTGTAAAATAAAAGCTCTGGCAGATAATGCCTTTTTGTTATATCACACTGAAAATCAAAGGAAATTTCAGTTTCATTCTCCTAAGGTTGTCATCATGAAATCCCTTGATATGTAAAAGTGTATAGTTTGCTTTGATTCCATGCAGATTAGCAACAGAAAATGTGATTTTGAGAGGCATTATGACACAGGAGTACTAGAATGTGATATTATCTAAGAATTAGTCTAACAAATGATACAGACATTTACTCTTTACCTTCCCAAAAGTTGCAGCACAGGCAGGTTCTAGCTTCTCTTTTCTGCAGAAGTCTAAATAATGTGCATAAAGGATGCATCTTGGTAAACAAACTCCTTCACAAACAATGTAGTTTTCTTCCAGCCTGCATAGAAAAAGAGTCTGCCAGAGTAAGAAGCAACATAGTATGTCTCCCCAATTTAGTTTCCTTCTGCTGTTTTGAACTGCCCCRTCTTCGTCTTCGTTTTACTAAGATTTCCACGACAGCACACAGATGAGTTCCTACTAAACAAGACAGTCACTAGAGAGATACTGACTCCACACTTGGTGGTTAGGATAGTTGCAAAATATGGAAAAAATTGAGCCGGGTACCTCTTCTTAATCTGTCTTTTAAAATTTGTGGATGTTTTTGCTTTTTATAATTAAACAATCACTGTCTAAGAGTTAGCCTGGCA
Source organism: Rhea americana (assembly GCF_003343005.1). Classification (NCBI taxonomy): domain Eukaryota; kingdom Metazoa; phylum Chordata; class Aves; order Rheiformes; family Rheidae; genus Rhea; species Rhea americana. The sequence continues at coordinate 97,919 of NW_028185228.1, read as the reverse complement.
CTGAAAAGACCATTAACTAGACTATGAACGACTTGAATTCAAGTCTGTTGGTTGAACAGAGCTGAGGACTTACATCTTCTGTTCCACTGTATCTTTAACACCTGTGCTAATCTCTCTTTTCTTCTTACTTTTGCTTTTTAATTTTCAAACTGGACCTGAAGCTGTTTCTTGACCAAATAATTTTGGGAATCAAAGAACTGGCATCTTTTGAAGGGGATGCATTTTGTATACAGCTTCCTAAACATTTTACAAGTGCCTACTGATGGTCATTAAAATGATATTTCTGAAGTTGAAGTAAAATCTAGTTACCCTCACTTGAACTGAATTCCTGGTAACAGCTGGGTATTTCATTCTTGCCCTGTTTCTTTTCTTTATCAGTTTCCATTATTTGATACTGCTGGAATGCTGTGTAACAAATTTATTTCTTAAAATACATTAACATTTAAGGGAATAAAATAGTATTTGGAATAATTTTGCACTGACTACTTAGATTCAGCTCCTTAGAATTTACTCTCTGCTCTAAGAAATCAGGTGTAAACTAGACTGGGAAAAATGGGAAATTTGGAGTACTCTTGATTTTCAGTTAGAAGTAAAAATATATATTTACAGTCTACATTTTCTAACGAAGTTCCCATTTGGTTCAATAGTACAGGTACCTAATTTCAAGAATGCTTTAATAGGGATCTTTACCAACTAATGTCTGCAAAATTTGACCTCAYACTTGGTTTAATTTTTGCCTAGATAAAATGAAGTTTGGGAGTTCTACCGATGGCAGAATGTAATGTAAAAATACATTTATAAGACCATGAAATATGAGGGGTTACAGCCTTAAAGGAGAATTAAAAACATTAATTTATAAATTTAATTCTTAAGCAATGCTTCAACATTTTGCAAGATTTTCAGTTAACTGCTAATATACATCAATTACCATTGTATTCCTGTGTAATCAGGAAGACCTATTAAGTTCATTTTCATTCTATATTAGGCACATGCACTATATGTTCAGGAACTGATACTTAGTGACTTTATGCTGGAATAAGTTTGAGCTCTTACAGATGGCCACGTATTGTGAGGACCGTCACTTCCTAACATCTGCGTTAACTGATAAACCTCTGTTAATAAAGCTCAAAAAAAAAACATTGAAATTTGAGGGACCTTATTTTTAGTTGAGACTTACTAACTTATTAAAAAAAAAAGCGACAAATATTTCTAAAGGAACYAGCGGAGAGGTGTTTTTTCTCGTCCTCTCAGCTGTTAGGCAGCCGTYCCTCTCGGCGCGAGCGGCGCCTCGGGAGGCGCACCGCTGGCGCGGCGGGCAGGGTCCCCGCTGCGCCGGGGCCGCGGCGGCGGCGGCAGCAGCCCTACCATTGCAGGGTGAGCTGCGTCTGCTTCTTCTTGTCCTTCATGATCTGCGTGATGCTCTTCTTCGGAGACAGGCTCTTGGCGGCGGCTTTCAGTTGGCCGTCGGCAGTGTCTGCATCCTCCTCCTCCGCCTCCTCCGAGGAGAGGACTTCGCTGTTAAAACGTATTTCTGGGCGTGAGGGAGGGAAAAGAAGAGAAACCCAGGCGCGTCAGCACGGCACGGCGGCTCGTCCCGGCGCCCTCGCGGCGCCGCCGCGCCCGTTGAACCGGCGCCTTGTCCGCCGCTGCCTCCGGGCGCGGCCTCCCCGCGACAGCAGCGGCCGCCGGAGTTCCCGGCGCCGCCGCCCCGCCAGCCGCGTCCTGGCTGGAGGGGGCACGAGCGGCCGCCGCCGGGACCCCTTACCTGACTTGATGCCGGCGGGCAGCGCCGGCTCCTGGAGACCCCTCTGGGCGCCGGCCGCGGCGCACAGCCCCTGCTCGGCGCAGGGCAGCAAGTCCCTGCCCAGCAGGTCGGCGTAGCAGTCCTCCTGCGCGGCGGGGGAGACGCCCTGCGCGGCCGGCAGCTGCAGGAAGGCGTCCTCTCTCTCGGCTCCCTCGGCCATGCTCCTCACCGGCTCCTGCCCTGCGCCGCCGCGGCGCAGGCGGCGCCCATGGGCGGTGGCAGGCGACGCGGCGCGACGGGACGGGACAGGACAGGACGGCTTCAGGGCACGGGGGGCGCCAGTGCGGGCATGGGCAGCGCGACCCGCTCGTGCAGAGCCGCGGTCCTCGGCGGGAGACGGTGCCGCCCGGGCGGCAGCGGAGTGAGGGGAGGAGAGGCGAGGCGAGGCGGCGGCGAGGGACGGGTGTGCCCTACGGCGCCCTCCAGGCGGGCGGCATGGCTCCCGTGTGGGGAGAGGCGGCCGCCCGGCGCCACTCCCTCCTCGCCGCCGCTGCCCCCGCGCCCGCGGAGGGGCTGCGCCGGGGGTGCGGGCCTGGAGGGCGCTGTCAGGYGGCAGCGGGGAGGTCTCCCGCCCCCTGCCTGCCTCCTCGCGCCTCGGGGAGCCGGTCCCGCCTGGCCGGGAGGGGACGGGGCATAGTCAAGAGTTCCGGCAGGTTCAGAGGAGCCGGCTCGCAGCGGATCTGCGGGGGACTTAATCATTAACTCCCGCCGGCCGCGACTCCCGCTCGCGCGAGGGAGCAGCTCTTCCCCCGCCTTCCCGCCGCGGGGCCAGGGCACGGGCGGCCATGGGGCTTCTCAGCCCGCGGCGGGGCCAGGGCAGGGCGACCGTTGGGGCACCTCAGCCCGCGAAGCGGCCAGGACGCGGACGGCCGTTGGGGCGCCTCGGCCCGCGG
>NW_028185228.1:55381-94940 GCF_003343005.1 Rhea americana | reverse complement strand
GCGGGGCCAGGGCAGGGCGCGCGTGGCCTTTGGGGCTCGCCTCATGGCAGCAGCCTCTCATAGCCCCGCGAAGGAGCGGACCATGCTGGGTAGTGCAAGGCTTCCTCCGTCCGGGGCTGTTGGGGACTCTCCTGGAGGGTTGTGCACCCTTTCGGGGCTAGGGGTGAGCACCTTTGAGGAACAGCAGGTGCTCAGGGAAGAGACTGGCCTGCAGGATTGCTCTGGAATTGAAGTTGTTCTATGACATTTAAAAAGGATTTTTTTTTAATCTCCCCCCCCCCAAGAATTATATTTTCCGAGTTCTTTTCAGAACTCTGGACAGGTTCAGTCATGTATTACAATGCACAATTTGCTGGTTGCTCTGTTCAAATATTTCTGTATTTTTCTCATGTCCCCTTCCTATTCTTACTACATATATGACACTAAATTCTTTGTGAGGGCATCAATTCTCAGCATAACTCACTGGCCAGTTCAGCTCCTGCTTTCAACATCATTGTGCTGAAGTTACTGCAAAAATTGCATTTAACTCTGACTTCTCTGTGACTTTGAGCAGAATACTTCAGGATCTGGCCAACAGGGATTAATATTTCCTCTGTATAGTAAGTCTTCCCAATTACTAATTGCTGTGTTTAATCTTTTGTGAGAAGCATCTGCTGTATCGTTGTCTTTTCTGGTAATATGAAGTTAAATGTAATATTTCTTGTGAAGGGATAGGATTCTCCCTTGCTATTATTTCAGAATATCTGCACTGAAAGTAACAGAATTACAGCCACGATCAACACAGATGAACTCAGTGAGAGGTCTGGTCCAGGGACCAGCTGGTTTCTGTTTGGGGAACCTTGTAGTCCCTTCCTGTCCTTTCTGAGAGCCAGGCACTGCTCTAAAGAAATTAGAGTGTGTCTAAAATTAATGATGATTTTAAGAGCTTTTGGTACATAGTTCTCTCTGGATTTAGTAATCCTTTCTGGCTCATACAGGTTTAGCTCAGTTGGTTAGAGCGTGGTGCTAATATTGCCAAGGTCACGGGTTCGATCCCCATATGGGCCACTTGCTTGAGGGTTGGACTAGATGATCTCCAGAGGTCCCTTCCAACCTTACCAATTCTATAATGATATACTTGTTCTTTCAAAGCCAGTGAAAGATTGCTGTGTGCTGGGACCAGCTTCATATAAAACTAAGCATATGTTTGCGGTAGTAAAGAAAGAAAAGCAGATAGGCCAGTGCTCCTAAGTAAACATACAATGTTCAAAGCAGGCATGAGAACAGGTACCACTGCCACAGTAAGGGAACAAAGATATCTGTTCTATAACTAGTAGATATAAGTGAGGATTTTTATAAGTAACGTACAACAAATCAAATGTAAATTATTCTCTTCTGATGATAGTGCTCTTTAATAAACTCAAAATGTTTCAACAACGTTCTGTATGAAATCATTGACAATGAAAGTAATAAAAGGAAAAGATAATCCTGGCAAGTGAAGGGAAATTCTGGTAGTTTGACCTGTTTACTTACAGCAATAAAACAAATCCTTTTGCTATATAGTCTGCTTTATGTGAAGTTTGAGATTGGTACTGGATCTCTTTGCAAACTCATAGGGATTGCTGCTCAGCTGAGCCTATAGCTCTCGTCATTATGGCCCTGTTCCTCCTACTGATAGATAAGGAGGGTTAAATGTCCCTCCCTACTCATAGTTTTACAGTATGCAAAGTGTTCTGGCAGTATGCACATATTTTCTTCCAGTTCAACCTGCACTTTATTTTATCCTCTGCTACTTCATTTCTGCTGGCATTCCTGATTGTTTTTTCTTGTCCTTATTCTCCCATTCTCTCATTCAGTCTCATTTTCAGAGTCATGGAATATAGTATTGAAAGACTTAAAACTCTGGAAGAGATCATCTTGCCCATGCACTCCATTCCCACAGAATGAAGACAGGGTTATGTATAGGTATAGTTACAGCCATATTATTTCCAAAGCTATGAATCTCACCTGTCTAAAGATTTCCAGTGATGGAGAGTGCATCAGACTCAGGTCATCTGTTAGTCTATCTGTAAAATACGTTTGCTAGTGTCTAACAATCTCCCTTCAGTCTATTGCCTTCACTTACCTGCAGCAAGCTTCATTCTGAAGCACTTATTCCAACATGAGCAAAACATCACAGCTCCACTTTCCCTTTACTAGACCTTACATGTGAGAAATGGTCACATCTGCCTGTTGATTTGAGACAACTGAAGAGGTCTCTTACAAAATGACTAGCACACTATGTGCTATTCTTTTCACTTYCAGGAGTGGAACTACTAGTTCTCTTTTGTTTGATGTAATCTCAGAAGCATTCATCCTGAGGGAAAATCGTATTTCACATAAACAAAACTTTCGTTGTCACTTACCATCATTACCCTAGTACTCTCTTCCAAGGCTCATACTGTGTCTAGAAAAGTGCTCTGAGTCCTTTATAGCAAACACATCTCTAAACTGAAAAAATTTCCAAAATGAATTTCATGCTAGAAACAAATCTTCAGAATCTAACTCAAGTTTTAAGCTATTGTCTAGCTATAGCCTCAATGTKGTTAAAAGAACAGACTCCTGGACTTCAACAGGCACTGCATCTCCCCCTGCACTGTGGAAAAATATGAGCACAGCAATATTYAACAAATAATGCAGCAGGCAGAAAGGGAATATCCTATTCTATTTAGATGACTACAGGTAGATGTTCTATACGGGACTTAGAAGCCAAAAAAGCAGCAATTTTAGAGCATGTTAGTTCACATTTTACATGTTTACACAAGTGATGTAATAAGAAAGAAAATCCTTTCCCAAAGGCTAAACCAGATTATTTCATTTCTATTTCAAATATTTACTGACATAGCTGAGAAGAGCTAGGTTTTCCAGGTAGCTGGGAACACAAAGATCTCACACCCTATGTTATTCAAGAAGTTTCTGCTGAACAATGCCTGAGACATAGGGATGGGAAACACTGTTTGAACATTTCCTGACACTATTACCAAAAAGTACTGTATGCTGCTAAGCTGTTGGGAGATGAGGACAGGGAGGCTCAGGATGCTTTGTGTTGGACTAGGGTACTATTTTTATCTTTCTCATRCACTAACTCTACATTGGAGGTCTTGATGACTTTGCACACTGCAGAAAAAAGTGAACCAGAGGGCACTGGGACCTCTCCCTCTTCTTCTTCCATCCTCTGGATTAACAGACCGGCTAGCCCAATGCAAAACCACTCCCTTACCCATTATGTCTATGAAATTTCTCTATTGCCTCTGAGTGGCAGCCCTGTATGTTCCTGCTTTTGCTGAAGCAAGGGAGAGGCACTAAAACCTGAGATGAGTAGGCAGCCCTACTGCCTGAGATGAGCAGGACCCCTTTGGACCCTCAGTTGCTGGAGTGGACAGTCTGCCCAAGAGGCATGACTTTTGCCTTCTCCTTTTAGAGAGGGCAATGAGTGGGGCAGATGCAGATTATGGATAGGTGGAGCTATAAGTGGATGCTATAAGGCATCCAGTATTGCAGGTACCTAGGAAATTTAGTATCATTTGACAATGTGTGCATTGAGAACTCTGATCCTACCATGATAATAGTATATTGCTCATTATTGAGTGAAATCTAGATGCCATATGAAATAGAACTGTTCTACCAGATCCATCCACAGAATCTTTCTTTATTCTCCTATCCAAAAATTGCATTTGTGTTTTTTTTATAGCAGTCATGATATTTGCTTTGTCCCTGGGCATGAAGCATGAGATATATCTTGTATAACTTTGTCTCAGAATTAGATTTCTGAGTCTAATTTTGTCAACTCAATCTCCCTTTATAATCAGAGGAGATAAAAAAAAGTGTCTCACAGGGATAAATCATACCGGCTACATTAGCCAGCTGGAACAAATCCTCTTTTTGAGAATCTATTTCTCTTCTTTGTCTGTAGTGGATGTCTAAGAAGTCTTGTTTAGTTTAAGAGAAGCTTTATAATGGTGTAATTACATTAACATTCACCAGATTCTTTTATACAAGCTGGATAAAACACTCAGATTCATGTGCTCTGCTGCACAGTAGAATAATTGTCCATAATTTAGATGTGAAGTATCTTTTATATCTGCAGTCAGATATTGCACCATTTCATCTTGCTGCAATGTTCTTTTTTATTGTTTGCCAAAACAGCACATAGAAACCAAATGTTTTCAGTTTTATTTATACCAGTGTGACTTGCCAATTACATGAGGGATTCTGTGTGTTGAACTGAAAAATATTTTGAAGATAAATGAAGCAATAGAAATACAATTTACTATTGATCGGTTCCTGTATAACTTCATAATGTTGACGTAAGTGTTGGAAACTGTATTGCCTTATATCCTCCCCAAACAGATTGACTACACAGAGGCTGTGATATGGTGTTGATGTCTGGATTATTTGGTATACTCTAACACCTATTTCTCTCCAAATGCACTTACAGATCTTTTGATGTACATACCAGTGAGTGTTATGTTAGTTACATGTTTAAAGGTAAAAGCCAGATCCTCAGTGACATAAATTGATGCCAACTCATTGCTTTCAATGGATGTTTTGTATTTTACACTACTAGGAGTTCTAGCCAGTTATTTAGGTGCAGTTGATCAAAGAGAGTGAGTGCTTAAGGAAGAATTGGTCTTTCTACAGGGCTATGCTTATTTTTTGTTTAGCTCATAAATCACAAAGTGAAGACAACTTCAGCAAGACAAGGAATCATTGATGTGCTTTGAATCCTATTTTGTCAATGTTCTATCAATTAAAGTTGAAAGCAGGTTAGACTCAGGACACCTAAAACTGGCCGCATGGCATTCAGGGTATTAGAAAAACAAATTATGAATAGCTGTCTTCATACTCAGAACTTYTCTTCATGCTACCGTATCATCTTGCTCAAAAAAAGAAAGAAAAAAGAAAAAGGAGGAAGCTAGCATGGGAGAGAGGAAGGAAGAAATGAGGGACTTCAGATGTGGTGCTGSATATCGGGAATGAAAACAAGCCACAGAAAGCAAAGCCAGCAATATATAGTAAAGCATTTTGTAGAAAGCTATATTGATTGAGTGATTGAACTTTGCCAGCAGTCACTGCTACCAGTTCTTCAGTAGCCATGCCTAGTCATTTTTCAGCTTTCATGTAGAAATGTGGCTGGGGAAAAGCCACCAGCATGGCATATTCTGACTGGAAGATGATATATTATGAAACTAAAAAAAAAAAAGGCTCAGATTCCTGGTGCTCAGAGCAAATTAAGTGTCTCTTCAACTCACTCTCCACTGCTTGAAGGCATTCCAGGAAGAAAGCAGCACTTGATTGATAAAAGCGCAATAACTAATATTTGGTGGAGTTGCAATATTATGAAGATCACAAGGAAATAAAGTAGTTTCTCATTAAAAATATTAGTCTTTATTATTCTCTCTGCCTCAATATAGCATGAATCTAGCTTTTTCCCAAGCTCCATTCCTTTCTGGTTTCCTAGGACACATTACAAGGGACAGTTTTAACTACCCATACTTCAACCAGAACAGCTTTCCCATTTGTTCTCTTACCACAGCTCAGTATTTACATTGTGAGAGTATTTTCCTCACATAAGCTAGAGTGCTAACCAAAAACCCGTACACATTTAGCATTGTCACTGTAAATGCCTTTTGAAGAGCTATAGCCTGAAATTACATTTTTAATCACACTATTTTCTTTGGAGAAATATCTGTCTATGAATTAAAGAGTCAAAGCATTAAAGCATCCTCCATAAACTTAGATATATTGTTTCCAATTGTTATTTAGTCATCCCCTTTGATAAAGTAATTGTAGTGATGGTTTTAGATTATCACTTACTATAACAACATTTTCTTTGCCTTTGCACAGTTATTACAGCTTTTTCTTGAMTCTTTCCCAAGATGTTTATACCTCAACATTTTTTTCTAAATAATTTCTCTAAAGAACTTACCTATTTCTGGTGGCTTGAGTCACTGGTTGTGCAAATACAGGCAAATGAAACCTTACAGAAAGCGAAAGAAAGGGAAGACCATCACCATTTTAGCACATCTGTAACTACTGCGGAACTGGAATTCATGTCATCCCTTGACACCACACAAAGTTTGTCTATGCTTTGGCACCTCTCTAGCTTGATGGAAAAAGAAGGTGAGAAGAGATACAAAGTGTGGGCATCTGCAAGGATAGGGCCATCCTTCACGGGGCGGGGGCAGGGACTTCTGCTTTTCATAGGGAGGGGAAGGTGCATCCTTCGTTGCCCAGCAAGGCCATCCCGGCAGCTGCAAGAGGGGAGTGGAATCTGTCTGTGCCCTGTGCTATCAGCAAGCTCTGCAAGCCCTGCTRCTAACAGAGTTGCTGTAATGTCACACAAACATGCAAATATGTAGCCAAAAGAGGGAGTAGATAACATTCACAACCATGGAATAGCAGTTAGCATGTGCCACCCAAGTGGCTGCTGGGGGAAGTCCATGTTATGTGTGTGTGTCTACAGGCACATACCTCAAGGAAGCTGATTAACAAAAAATGCCACTGTTTCTACATGCCTGACTACTCTCACTTTTTTTTCTTTTAGAGTTGTCATTGTGGCTTACCAACATTTTCACGGTCGGTATTATACCACACAGAACTTTTTGTGTTTGTTTTAATAATGTTGACAATTTTTTTCCAACCTGGTACTGAAAAGGTCCTTAAACCTTAGCCTGCTAACAGTTATATGAGCAGTGTCAAATCTGCAGAAGTACAGGCTTGTCTGACTAGCTAGTTCAYGACAGAAGCTTAAGAATCCCTTTGTGGAGAATAAAGGCTGACATCCAGTAGATGGTGATATTTAATAATGTATTTCCTGCTCTGTCTCTGGCTGATAAAGCCAGATGTGTCTATCTGCCTCTTTTTATGTTTGGGTAGTTTACTTATCTCCTATTCTTACGATCTTTAAATGAAAAATCATTCTGTTTAACATAGAAATGGGAACTTCTGTTTTTCTCCCYGTTCAAAGAGCAAACTGCAAAATAAATAAACTATTATTATTTGTTTTGCGGTTACCTCTTCACAATTCAGATTTCTCCATCCTCTACAAGCATTGGGAGGTTCTACAGTCTGTAAGTAGTTGAGGTAAACTGCAGGTGGGGAGCTTATAGTGTAATCTTACTTATCTGCATGGAAGTAAAAACTACTTCTGATTACCTCTCCAAAAATTTCCTGTTAAGATAGTTATTTCCCTTTCCCTTTCCCTTTCCCTTTCCTTTTCCCTTTCCCTTTCCTTTTCCTTTTCCCTTTCCCTTTTCCTTCCCTTCCCTTCCCTTCCCTTCCCTTCCCTTCCCTTCCCTTCCCTTCCCTTCCCTTCCTTTCCCTTCCCTTCCCTTCCCTTCCCTTCCCTCCCCCTCCCCCTTCCCTTTCCCTTTCCCCTTCCCCTTCCCCTTCCCCTTCCCTTTTGTCTATTCTTCTTCCTTTTTCCCTTCCCCTCTTCCTCTTTCCCTTCCTCTTCCTCTTCCTTTCCCTTTCTCAGGGAGAATGTGTTCTTTTTCCTTTGCCAAATAATGAGAAAATATTTGCATTAATGGCATAAATACATGCTCCTACAAGCTTGAAAATTGAACAGCCACTTCACTATTCATGTATTTGCAGTGTGCTTTGGTGGAAGTGGGCAGCATTTGTGGAAAAGAAAAATAAGGAGGGTAGCTCAGTTTTTCACGAGGCAGCTATACAAACAGCTTCAGTTTCCCTGTGAATGATCCAAGAATAGAGCTGAGGTGGAGGATATGTTCACCCTTGAAAAAGTGGTTTGAGAGTTTTTGCAGATATTCTGAACAGCTCTGAACAGTTCTATTATCAACACTTGTTCTTGTATATTTAACCARTCTCAAATAACTGCTAAATAGGTGTTTACAGAAGCAAACTACTAAAGTAAGGGGACTATTATTCTCTTTATGTAAAGCSAGGTCCTAAGGGTTTAACCACCAGTTGAGTACAGTTCCCTAAAAGCACTGTGTTTGACAGACAACTAACCATTGCTGAAAACAGAGGTGGTGTTTCTTTCTATGTCTCTCTGTTCCCTCTGCTTCTAGCTACTTGTTCCTGAGGCTAACCTTACGCCAGCTTCAGCACTCGTAAAACACCTCTACRAGCTGGTTTATCACACTAAAATTACAGAAAACAAACCCAGGAAAACCACTGAATAGTTTTCTGACATTTAAATTAGTTAAATGAGCCAGGGAGTGTGATGAGTGTCAGAGAAAGGGAAGGATGATGTAGCTGGAACTGAAAGAAAGGAAAGGAGGACTGGATAGGATAGAGAAGGGAGTGTGTGTTCAAGAATGGAGGGAAGTGAGACCTCCTCCTCTTTACAGCAATAAACTGTCAGATCTGCTTACCTGCCTGTGCAGCTGCAGATCTGTTCATACTTGTAATTGGTAATGTGCATCTGGCAAAAGATGCTTATAAGACTTATGCAGCTTGCTTTACAAGTGACTTCACACATATACTGTGCAACATGTTACAATTCTGTAGTACATAACTAACCTCTTTTTAACCCAGAGCTTGACTTTCTCTCTTTTACAGAATATTATCAATGTTCTTGCTGCTAGGCATGAACAGAAGCATTCTGGATCAGAAACCTGCTGAGTGCTATGACTGGCTATATTTAAGTTTGGTGTCTTGTTGCTTTGGATAATTCTGTTAAATAACACGTTTGTTATTCAAAAAAAAAAAAAATTTTTCCCTTAAATTGTTTATCTAAAATGTACCCAAAGCCTGTTGACCCCAGGGACAGACAGTGCCTTCTATTTGAAGTTGGCCAGGCCCTATATTAATCTGAAAACAAGCACTGTCATGCTTTACTTCCCTTTGGTAGTATATTCTCAGTATTGTGGTGCAGGACTTGGGCTTTGAATCTCAGGTTCCTGGAAGGAAGGAGATTCATGCAATAGCTAGATCCTGAGTTGTAATAATTCCATCAAAACTTTTCTCAGGTTATGGAGCAACTGTTTGCTATCGTCTGTCACTGATTGTCACTAACACAGTGGCGCTTGCCAGAAGTGCATATATAATAGCGAGTCATTGCTAAATTCTGAGACAGAAGAGAGAAAATTATGATGTCTTTCTGTATGGTAACTTTGGACAATATTTTAAGAAATATGTTGTCTTTGATGACTGATAGATAATGTCAGAACAGTCCAATGTCTGATCCAAAGGCAATATTATTTTTCACACCAGTCTCAATAGGCCCTTGTTTAGGCCCTTTTTGCTAAGTAAATAATGGTTAAAAGTTCAGTTTATGTGCACAGTCACAGAAGTATTGAGCTCTAAATGAAATCACAGGTTCTTGCTAGTAGCAGATTTTGGAATCTCTTCAGGAAGAAAATGGAATCTGATATCCATGTCAAAAAAGAGACGTTGCTTATTTTCAGAGATCTCTTATCTTCAAACACAAATAAGTCACACTGCTTTCAGAGCTTCTGAGCGTGAATAGAGGACAAATGTAAGATCCTTAGGGTATGGGAGGGTGTGGGGGGGTGGGGAGGGACTGACTGGAGGTTGGTTATACCCAGGGAGAGCACAGCTCGTAGTTGTTTCTGAAGTCTCACCTGCCGTAGAGGACTGAATGGTCTGTGTTGGTATTGGTGGCTTGGTAGAGGGATACAGTGTCTGTTCAGTAATGCTCAGACTCCCAGTAGGCAGGCCACTAGCCACCTCATTGGTGACAAGTAGGCGTCTTGCTTACTTCCTACTCTCTTCAACACACCAGACCAGGAGGTTTGATACCTCCGCAGCCACAGCCAGCCTCAGCTAGTTCTTTCCTTTACCTAGAACACCTTCAATGCCACCTGTTCAACCTGGGAAATGTTTTGAAAACATCAGAGAAGTCTTTGCTGTGTCTCTTATCAACAAAACAAGTGAGCAGAATATTTGTGCAGGATTTAGCAGAGCATCCTATTTCAATTTGAACTTAGGTACTCTCCAGCTAATGGCGTCTGAAGTGATACTGTAATTTAAAGTATTTTTCTGTTTCCATTTCAACATCTATTTTGTAACAAAACAAGACACTTGCAGGGGTTTGATTGTACCTCAGCTCTTGAATTATTGCAGTGATTTCTAAACTGTTTTGACTCAAGTCTTGAAAGTRCACAAAATTGCAATGGGTTTGCAGATGAGCAGTGATTCACCCAAACTTCTCTGTCCATACACTTTCTGACAGTGCTTTGATAGAGACAATGCTTGCCAAAGAAAGGATGGGTTGTGATGATGGTACTCAGCAAAGGGTACTACAACATACAGGTTTTATTGCTTACTTTCAGTTTGTCTGATTTGCCCTTGGAAAAGTCACTTGCTCTATCTGTAAAACAAAGTTAAATAGTTCCTTGAGTTCAGTTAGCTTGTAAATCTTTTGGGGCAAGAACTCTTTCTTATTATGTACAGTGCCTAGTATGCTATAGCCTTATCCTCAAAATCTCAAATTATTAAAGTGTTATCAATAATAATACATGGTGATATCTATGAGAATTATAACTACAGTTCTTTTGTCCAGGACAAATAAAAGTCCTTACTTTCTTTTTTATAAGCACAATTTTCGTGACTTTTCCATACAACCCTCATATTATTCTCCACAATACTCCACAGTAGACTATAGATAACACTTTTATTTCAACAGTAAGTGGAATCCCATAATTAACTTTGCTGACCACAAAATATTTTTTGATTTGGGGAGGCAAAGTCATAATACATGGTAATAAAGATACTTTGGTATCTTTGTCTAGCTACATTTTTAATATTTKCCTATATATGCATATAAGCTTGAAGAAAACAAACATGGATTTATCTGCTCATTTATCTAAATTCCAATCAAGTACTACTGCCACACTTCATTAAAAACAAGGCACTTGGACATGCACTGTTTACAAACTTGAAAGAACATAAATAAAACAGAATGAGTAAAGGCTAGGGCCTGGTGAGAACAGGAAAATTCTCATGAGAGTGAAATTCATGATGAGAAACTCTGGATAAAATGTTTATTTTTCAAAACATTTTGTGCTGGACTATGGGATGAAAAAACTGTGACTCTAAAATTCACCTGTGTGTGCATTTAAGAAAGATCTTTTCTCTGGCATGTTGAATTCCTCACAACAGGCTCATTAAGAGCTAATGAAAGAGCAGTAACTTCCTCAAATCCTCTATCAATGTARTTCTAGGAAGGTAATTTAAAGATTTAGTTATAAAATTTCTATGGCATAAGTTAGTTTTCAAAAAAGAGTATTATTTGTAAAGTGGGYGTAGAGGAAGCTGTGTATTCAAGCATAAAAGCAGTTATCAGAAAGAGATAGCCAGAAACAATGCCTCTGCATTGAATTCTCTGAAACATAATTTTACAATTAGTGAATGTGAGACTTTTTACTTGTCTCACAGAATAAAATTAATTTTGTTAAAAGTGAGTACTTTAATGAGTATTTTGCTTTAATTTTGAACTTCTCTTCAATTTGTGTTTTCTTCCTAGTCTGTGTTTACTATAAGAGAAAATGTAGCAGGATGACTCTTTGCCTAGAGAAGCACCCTAAAGGCAACCTCGTGGGACCAGAGTTTGGGATATCCTATGCAAAAGTGCTATAGAAAAGTTCACTGGTTCCCAGTGCAGGTCGTTGTCCAGAGGTGAGCAAGCCCAGGATGAACATTCTAGCGGTGCTATTTTTGTTGCCCTATTACAGTCTAGTTTTTCCGGGTTTTGAAAAGAGGAAAGATAGGTGACATAACAACCAACGTCTGCCTCAAAGATATCAAGTGTCTTGTTGGCAACTAGGAAAAAATGATTAGACTGAACTCACATAATCATCCACCCCRTCCTGGAAAGTGTCACAAAGAAAAAGAAATCATTCTGCCTCCCTTCAGAGTTTGTTCTGTTTAAAAGGGTTCTGTCAAGGCCAGAATTGTATGTTATTAATAAGTCCATTTCATCTTAGTACTTCAAGCACTTTTTGTCAGTGCTGGTAGGGAAGGGATTTGTTTTGACTCTAGCGTTAACAGTAGATGAGTCATTTAGGAATTAAAATAAGGGCTATATAATAATTTGTACTAACAAGTATTACTTTTGAGCATAAGTGAAGTTTTTTGTTTTGCATTTGGGGGTTTCTTTTGTGCAAAAGAAATCGTAATGGTACCAATGTAGTCTAGGAACATTTAAATACAAATAAGGTAGTCTGAAACTGGCATTTGAACATGACGTGTCACTGACTACTGCTCTTAAATACAGTAAAATCTTGCTTTCTATTAAAAAAAATCCTTATATTTTAGATCATCTAAATTAGTCCATCAGCAAATGTTGAACATTGTGATCAAAATGCGTGATCTGTGGAATGACAGACGATGGAAGGGACAGGGAACTGCTTTGTGTACATTTATTGATGGTGTATCAGAAGTGCTAGAATACAATAGAAAGTTGTACTCATGATAAAATAATTCTGTAATTTTTTTTTCTTGTTCTGGCTGCTGTTGTACTTACTATTCAGAAAAATATAGAAAGATGGTATTTCTTGCAGGCAAGCTATTTACTTTTACATTTTTTTCTTCCATTCTTCTATTAATATTTATATCATGATAACATAATGCCTGTTACATCTGATGTATATTAAAAATGCTCTTTTCAAAGACCTTGACAGTTAAGCAGACTGCATTGCGTTTTGAAATTGAAGGTATGTTGGTACATTTCTAAATGTGATAGATTCTGTTAATCTAAAGAAGATCTCTTGTGGTTCAGTCTTGAAAAGTACTGAGCTGTCTGGTGAAGCCAACATACCCCTGCAGAATCAAGCCCCAAATCACCTTGGTATAACTTGGAATGGAAATTCAGTTTTCTGTTTCCTAATTTCTCACTAATGAAATAGCACTGTGTAGAGACTTTTCTTAAAGCCTCAGTTCTCGGAATCGTGTAAGTAGGAATGACCTTCCATTAAACAAAGATGTGTTCAGAAATCGAAATGACTTAAATGCCAAAGAACCAATGGAAATACTACTCACCATCTTCATCCTCATCATGTTTTTTGTTATGTGTGGCTCATGATTTTTGAATACTTGTGTTTGGAAATAATTAARTTACCTTTTAAAACAAAATATTATCTCAAGAATCTGGTGCACACATACAGATAATTCAGTATAGCCAACTTCTTAGACAAATATAGGTTAAAGAATTTTGCATCCATATAWACAAGAACAGTTTTATCAAAGTCCTTAGAGAAGGTAATATCATCATTTCTATGTGCTTGGAGTAGATGAAGGATTTTAAAGATTTTGGACATTAGAGTTGTTATTAGACCATAGTACAGTTTTTCCATTGGTTATGAAATCATAGCTGTAGTTTCCTTTAAATCAAGAAATATTTTAAGTTTCAGTTTCCTAGGCTACCTCACAAGTACGATTTTTCTTATCACTAGCAACAAAGTGAAATCAGGACTTTCCCAGTGAGTGATGGAAATCTATGTAAACAAACTGGAGTGTGAAAAGAAAGAAACCATACCGAGTTAAAAGAACAAAACAGATGATGGAAGAAACATTATGTGCAGCAGTCTCAATCTCATGGATTTCTTTTTTTCCCTCTGTCTCTCTGGGTTATAAAGCTGATATAAAAGCCTTTACTGTAGAAGCATAGGAAGTATATAAAGTAACTTGTAATACAAAAACTTTTGCTTAGCTTTTCAGACTTTAAAKTGGTCCACCTAACAGAAAACACTGCTAAAGGAATAACTCTTTTAAAATACATACATTTGAATATATCTCTAGGAAAATGCTAACTTCAAATAAAAATATATTGACTTTCTATAAATTCATGAAACTTATGGCTTGCAGTGTGAAAATATTCATTTAAGCAAAACAAGTTACAATGGGAATACAGGAAAATTATAGGAAATTGGATGGCAGAAAATCTGCTCTGGAGAGCTGTAAAATAAAAAACTGTGAAATTCATATAACTCAAATGCTTTTTTAAATTTTTGTCCTTGGTTGATACTAGTCAATTCTTGCTACCTTTTGGTTAGCTGCTGACGTAAGTTATTTCATCTTCTAATTAATGAAGATAATGATAGTTGTTCTACCACCCCTAGCTTGAAGGTCAAGATGATTGCAAACAGATTTAATATGAAATTAAGGATCAATTAGGTCTTATGTACCTTCAGCTACTTTGTATTATATTTCTAAAGGATTTGTATATCCAGAATGCTGAGGGATGTTCTTGTAATTAGTGAGTTTATTCTTGTGGTATGTCTTCAAAGAGAATTTCTTGTCAGTGAGCAGAAATGACCTAAAGCAAAGTCTTGTTTCCTATGTTCTGGTTAGCCAAAATCAGTAATGCTGTATTGTTATGTGTGTGATCTCTCCTTAACTAATAGTGCAAAATCTGCTATAGGATGTGTATAGAGTGATATGTTATTCTATGCAGATTTAAGAATGATGATTTTAGCATGAAATGTTCAAAATGTTTTTAATTAGTCTAACAGTTTTTTTTTTCCAGTCTTTAACTGTAAAGACTGAAGTCAGTCTCCAGAGTGACTCCTACAGATTTGCTGTTTGGGGTTCTTTGCCTTATCTGAAAGGAATTTTTATGACTGTCACCTGTTCTGGCTGTACTCGCTTTGCAAATGTATGTTTACTTTTATAACACAAGCCGTTAAACCTTGTAAGGTGAGCTCAGATCTTTTAAGATTTGAAAAGAAAACCCATTTTTTTTTAAAAAAAGTCCTAGAATAAGGGTAACAACAACSATCTTGGTTCATCTCTCAAAAATCACAAAATAATTTGAGAACTAAAGTTTTAGTATCAAAAAGTTTGAGACAGCTTTTAAAGATATTTAAATAACTCGAACTGAATTAACTAGGACAAGAAAACCGATTTACCTTTAAGAATCTTGGCCTTTGATACAACAGACGAAATTCAGCAAAGTCAGGTTTTCCAAAACTGAATGCTGAGGACCTCATTCCTAACCTGCCTATGGAGCTCCCTACAGCTATGTTTGAGACCTCAGCCTCTTGAAGTACCATTTCACTTCAGCCACAAACTGAAGGCCATTTAGACTCCCAAGAATGGAGTTCCCCAAGACCAGCTGGCTCAGCTGAGAACTGCCTACAGTAGCCAAAAGGAATTACTGAGAAGAGTCTCAAATTCCACTTAGCTCTTCTACACTTTGGCACCTCTGGTTACCACTTGTGGTCCAAAACATTGCTGGAAGTAGTAGTATTTTTCTCTGTGTCTAATAAGTCAGTGTTCAGGGAGAAGATAAACACTTTGGTGCTTGCTCAGACCTGTGATTTCAAGACAGTGATTAGAAGAGGATTGCTATGAAATCAGGGCAAAGAAGAAATAAGCCTTTCCTTGGTGTGCTATTCTAGATCTAGTCAGTCAGCACATGCGGGAGACTTGGACTCTTCTTTTCTCTTCTATCCAAAGAGACTTAAACACATGTTTTCTGAAAGTGTTCTCACTGCTGTATGCTGAGGCAGCAAGTAAGTTCTCATTCTTTTCCAAGCTGATGTTTGCACAGRGTAATTAAAGGCTTGTCAGGTCAGAGAGAATGTAAGTATTTCCATGATATCTTCTAGTGATGATGACATTCCCTTAAAATTGGGAACCACCTGGCTTTTAATCCCTGCTCCCAAAACTGTATCTTTTTTCTTGTCTCTTAATCTAATTACTGCTTAATATTATCAATTCTGTTCCAATTCCAAAGAGAGTAAAGGAAGATGCTCATAATTTAAAGGAAATTATATGTTGTGACAAGTACTGTAAGAGCTAAGAAATCACTTAGTACTGTTTGCAAAAGTGATTTAGTGAGACTAAGCACAAGGTCACCAAGAGAACTATTTGGATTTAGATAGCTGGCTGTCACTTTAACAGCTTATTTTCAAAACTAAGACCCTCAAATTCTCCACAGTCAATTCCTTTGGAGATATCTAAAATTTTAACCATTTTTATTTTTAAAGTCAAAACTTCTTTGAGCCTAATATTCTATTTTAAGGCATGGTTCAATATTAATAATGCTGAGAGGTTTAACATCCATTTCATACCTGCTTGCATCAATATTTTCTTATGAAATGATCCCTAGCCAGATTTTCTTGCAGGTAGGGGTTTCCAAAACTTGATTAGTATAGTAGGCACCACAGGCAATCCCTCTTGGGAATTTCTGAGTATACTGCCTCTCTGAGGGAGGTACCTAACCATCAGGCTAGAAGGGCTCCCTCAAACAGTTGGTGACATCCCGATGAGTAAGGGGCACTGGGTTGGAAAGACTTGAGTTCTCATTCTTTATCTAGCAAAGGTTTCACTATATGACAGCAAAAAGTCATTGGAAGAAGGGCTGGATCTCAGACCTTCAGCCTCCCAGGAGAATGCTGAGCCTTCTAAACTAGAAGTTTTATTTCCCTCTGCACGGTCGTTTAACTGCAAGCTGGGCCAAAATCTTTGGATTATCAATAGATGAGTGACAACTTAGCTCACTTTTTTTTGACTAAAAAGGAGAGGAAATTGAACAAAGAAGAGAAATAAAACAGTCAGAAGAGAAATATGTCTTGAAAGAGAAAACATTTTATTCAGGAGAGAAATAAAGCACCTTAGTCAATTGTGCCATGCCTGCCACTTTGTGTTTTAGGAAAAACTGTCTTGCATCCTACTCAGCTGACTATCATCTTGGCTGGATGAGATAGGAGCAGCCTTGATAGAATATTTGGAAAGAATAGTTCATTTACAGAGAAATTCAATTTTGGAATAACCAAAACTACTTGTCCTCTGTTTTAAAAAAAATCAAATCTATTTGATTTTTCATTTTAAAATGATTTTTGACTTAACTTTACATACATTAAAGAGAGAAGATAAAAGAAAATAGCACCTCTGCTCTGAACTCAAAAAGCTGTAGAAATGAAACGTATTCCCCCTCCATGACACTGGTGAACCGAAGCTGCTTTAATGTCTTATAGCTCTGTGGTAACATAAACAGTAGAAGTGCATGAATATCCTTGATTGTATTGACTACAACTCTTTCTGAAAGGAAAGTTGCTCTGGGGCCTCCTAGGACAGTCCTGTCTGTCGGGATAGGAGGCTAAAGGCACTATCGAAGCACTTCTCTATGGAGATTTCCAGCATCTCAGTCTTCTACGAAGGTGCTCCAACAGACCATCTGCATTGAGTGGAATTCAGCTTTCAGAGAACATCAGGCAACACATTACAATGTTGTGACCTTGCAGGGAAATAAAAGGACTCATTCTCCCCATCATGTGGCTCAGCTGACAGATTCTAGAGGACAAACCATATGACCTTGAAAACGGAGTTAGTTTGTTTCTCAGGAGTTAATGTGACTGCTTGGTATCTGTCCAAACTCCATTTCATTGTTGATAGTTCTTTTTAAAAAAAAAAAATTTTTTTTTGCTACAGGCCATGAATCAAAATAATGGGGCATTCTCCTTTCCATTTTTTAATTTTAATATTTAATATTAAGATAGAGTGCCAGAAGAATTGTTGCCAGATTCATTCTCTGGTAGAAGAATGCTTTTTAATATAACTAAAATATAACTAAAGTAATGCATGACTTGCTTCCTTTTTTTGCCTCACTGTTTAAATTTCCCTAACAGAGACTGGATAATCTAAAATCACTGGGTTAATTTTAACAGTGATATTAGTCTAATGAATTGCTAATTCTAATCAATATTTCCTCCTCTGGTTTAATTTTTTTGGCCTCAGATTCAGCTCTATTCATCATCCTTATTAGTATAGATGTAGTATATGATATCAAAAAGAAATGGCTCCAYAAACTAATTGCATCTTAATCATAAGAGATAATTAAAAATATTGTTTCAAATTTGCTTTTTGGTTAAATCACTGTAGAAAAGCCACACATTGACCCGTGCCCAATACCAGGTGTTCTCACTTTTTGGGTAGCTGCRTTTGCTTGGCTGCCAAAGGTCTTCTAGCCTTCTGACTCATGCTGCTTGTTATGTATATATAACATATGCATATATGCAGGTACATATGTGTGTACATATGTTATATATATTGTACAATATACAGCTGCTGTTTTAGAATACCAACACTGGATCCCTCCATTTGTGTAGTATGTTTAAAGAAGCTGTCTAAATGGAAAAGAAAATTATTTCACAGTGGGCAATTCTTTCCTGCTGGCCTGGAAAGTGTTGATACATCCACTTTTGATGGCTTCACCGCTGCAAACAAATGATACCTCCAATTGCACAGAAATTTGATGATGATTTTGGAGAACAGTTTTAACTTTCACGTGCATTTTGCTTGGTATTTCTGGGTTTTGGAATGTTCTCAGATTTGCTCATATTGAGCTTCAAATTTGACTCTCTGCCTTTCTTTTTTTCAGATCTTCAACTAGCCTTTCAGCCTTGATTGTGAGGAACATCAGTTTCCATGCAGTAAGACCTGAGGGAACAACCAACCCACCTGGGAGCCTTTCAGGCATGCTGTTTACTGTCCCAGAAGAAAGGCAAACTAAGAGGTGGCTTGCTGGCCAAAGCAATGGCATATCATCTTTTCAGAAGAGAGATGGCAGTAGTCACAGGCATTTGTACTGTAAAACTCCCTAGTTGGTTAAGGTTCGTATAACCACAGTGCTTTCAGTATTGCCAGCATCAATTAAAATTCTGTGAAAAGTGATTCTTTTTTTAATAGACACCTCATACATGGCAAAACATGAAGGCTGATGGGAACACACTCTGTTTCTTTAGCTCTAATAGCGCACTAAAACAGGAGTAAGATACGTTTCTCCTTTGCAGCACTAATTTACACTGGGACCTGGATTAGTTTAGCTGTTTTTCTCTTCCCTTGTTTTTGTGTTATTTATTACCTGAATCGAAATACCGTATTTAATCTGGGTGTTCGTCATAAGTAAAAGACAGTAGCTGTTCTAAAGAGTTTACAATGTAAATAGGAAGAATTGTCCTCTCTGTTTTGCAGATATGATATGAATCAAAGGAAGATTAAATCTAGAGTCTCAAGGCATTTTGGCTCTAATTGTTTTCAGAGAATATTGGAATCTTTCAGAAATTTGGCTATAAATGATTAAGTAGGTCCGGGAGGTCATGATAGAAGTCTGTGCAGAAGAGATGCAAAAAGTCAGTGGTAGAGTGGGAGAAAAAGACACACAGCCCAGAGATTTAAAACCATGACTTCTTCCTTTCTCTTACAGCTTAGTTTTTCCAGAAGAACAATCTGAAGACACATTGTCACTCTTAATTTACACAAGCATGACTTTACTTATGTATGGCAGAATTTTATTCAAATATTGCTGGGTTCTCCAAGTCTTTGCACACCTTCAAGGCTTGGCAGGTATGGTTATCCAGCTCTTCTAAAAAACAGCCAGAATAGTCAAATTTCTTCCTTCTTGCCTTCCCTTTTACATATGCATAAAAGAGGATCTAGCTCTGTGCTGTATGTTGTTTTGTAAACAGTACAATTAAAAGTGGCATAAAGCAGAACATGAGGAAAAACATCTTCCTCCTGCAACAGTATCTGATTGGACAGGCTTCACAGAAGACATATTCCTGGTAGAATCTAACTCATTAACTTCTCCATAAAAGACCAAAGCTAGAACAAAAAACTCAGCCAAAATCTTGATGCTTGTTTCCTGCACAATGTAGTCCCTCTTTGACTGAGCACCTGCCAGCTGCAAAACTTTATTCTGCACAAAGGCCAGAAGCTACTCGCTTTTAGATGCTGCAAACACTGGAGATGCATATGGTCCATTTACTTGTATCCACTATTCTGACAGTGCACTCAGTTAGTTTCATGCTCAGGTCCCTCTCACTTCTCTTAAATGTTTTACACTGTGGAGCCTTAGAGTAGGTATGGCACTGCTGCCAAAAGCTTATGAACTGAATTTACAAGAAGGAATCYGCAGGATTAGTGCTGATTTTGGCAGGGCCATCTTCCAAAGCCCACCCATTCTAGTCCTTCTCAAAGGGGAGGTGAACACAGKTGGAAGAAGTAATTAGCCATTTTAGTATGGTGGCAGGTAGCTTTGRGGCATACAGATAAAGTAACAGAGAATCTTTATCTCCCTACAGATCATCCTCCAAAGCTTCTCAGAATTCATCTGTGCCTCTCAGAATATCTTCTTTTYGGTAGGGTTTGGTAAAATTGTTTTCAGCCTTTGCACAGTCCCTTAAACTCTGCTTTCTAGAGACAATGATACTTCAAGAGTTCCCCTGAATCTTATGCTTGATTCAACCTCACCTGTGGTTTTGAAAGTTTGAAAGTATCATCTACTCTTGTGTTTTTCGCAGGAAATAACTCCTATACAGGTGACTGTGAAAGTGTACTGATGTAACAATAATCACTAAATTTTAAGAAAAGGACGTTTTGTACTGTATTCTTACTTTTATTGGTACTTAAGTATCAATGAAAAAGAGTATTTGCAAATACTTCTAGTTCTATTACTGCAATTCTGCAGTACTAGACTATGCTGATCTCAGTAATGTTTATAAGTACTTACCACCTGCAGCAATAATTACTGGTCTTGACAGTAAACAATAACAACAACAAAARATTCTTCTTGTGAATATATTTTATGCAATGAAATAAACCCAATGCAGCTGAATTTAAAGGACACCTCATTTCATAGTGTTTTTATAAATAACACGAAATTATGCACCAGTTATATGTGATGTTTATTTTGTCAACTTCCCCTTTCCAAAGTGACTAAATTAGGATTTTGTTTTCTAGATAAAACTCTTTTCTGTAGATATTAATGGCCTTTTTAGGTACTGGCCAGAATAGATTTCCTTACCTGCTTCTAATCATAAATTATAACAAACTTCAAGCCTGGAATTATCAGTACTGTATTTCAATTGATTCCTGAACATGATTAATATCTACTTAATGTTACATGCTTAAAAATTCTCTTAAAAGTTACATATACAAAGAGGCATAATACTAACTATTTCTTGTGGCACGCTTAAGGAAATAACCAGCTTTTGCTTTAATCCTATAAAGCATCATTTTGGCAGAAGGTTTAGAAGAAGATACATACAAAAGTCAGGGAAAAGCAAACTCCAGAGTGGGTGGAAGTAGGCTTTAGGGTGTACTTGTAAAGGATGGGAGGGAATGGGAAYCTACCTGAGTTCCTGAGACTGGCTAAGTCTCGGGAAATATGTGTAAAATGTGATCTGGTTGGGATTTCCCAACACAAATTCAGGTTTGATTGTCCCCACTTTCTGCAGCCTCCTTCAAGAGTTGTTGACTGCACTGTAAGCCAGGAAACACCAGACATGATATATTGCAGGCTGTATAAACAAAGAATAGTTCTACTTTGCACCAGGCAAATGAAGGTGAAACATAACATCACCATATCAAATATTTATGATTAAACAGGATTAAAGGTTGAAATTGCCATGTAAACATACCTATGCAAAATATTTTGCTAGTACAGCTCATAGTTCGGGGTCAGAGTCTGATTACACTTATGCTGGTAYAAATCAAGAGGAATATCTTTGAAGAAAGTGGAATTTTTACAAATTAGTGTAAAAGCAGTATAAATTGGTTCATAATCTGTCAATAAATGCATGTCCTTATATACATTACAGAAAATGTAGGCAGCTATTTGCTATCTGCCCTGAACTGASAGCAACGGTATCACATGGAAAGAAATATGGCAGATGAAAGACAGGCAAGCTGCTGTATTATAACAAAGAGGCTGAATGGTAACTTTATTGGGGACTAGCATGCATATTTGCAATATCTCTGTTGCAAAATAATACTCTTAAGTGTGAAGGGCCTAGTCAGAAAAAAGGAAAATATATTAATTCAAATCAGTTATATAGTATGCATCATGTTTATCAGAAAGAATATGCAACACACATACCATTTCTCTTTTATTGCTGCAAGACAATGATGCTTGAGTCAAAACTTCTGCATTGTAAATCCCAGCTTTCTTTTAATACAATCAAGCCTATTTTTTTCAGAGTAGTTTGGCACTCCAGAAAAAGTAAAATATGAAGAATCTATTATATGAAAATAGAGAAATAAGTTTCCCAATGTCAGGAAAAAAGCAGGGATTTTTTTTTCAAATCTTTGTTTATGTCAGCTGCTAGAGTTTAGTAGCATCAATTACTTTTGTGTCCTAAAGAGATGTACTCATTTTGGTGTATATGACTGGACTTCATGAAAGCTGATAATCCAGCCTCTGCTTCTTTATTTTCCTCAGTTCTTTACTGCCACGGCACCAGATTTTACAAATGAGATTCCTGGGAATCTGAGGCAAATGATGGTACTGAGAATAGCTGCCTCATGATTCTTCCAAAGCATAGAATCCACCACATGTAGTGGTGTCCTTGGTCAAAGGGGGAAGAGTGTGTACTCTATCCTTTCAAAAAATTAGGATCTATATTATATTTTTTCTACTGTTTTTCATCTTTTGGATTGGCAAGCAACAAACAAGGCCTGGCTTGTAGTACAGAACCAGATCTTAAACCCACTGAAGTTAGTAAGAGTTGTGGATGCACCAAAACCATTAAGATCAGCTTATCCAAACCATTTTTTAAATCTTTGTGTAAAAAAATGATAAGAAAAGGATTGAGACAAATGCAAACTTTTGATAGCTTTTTTTTTTCTTTTTTTAAGATCAGAGTCTGATCAAAAGCCCACTGTAGTGAAAGGGTGTCTTTTTAATATTTTTTTGGACCATACCTTTAAAATATGGTTGCTAGTAAAGTGTTACTAGCATGTTACATGATCAGTTCTTCTCACACTGCACTCATTTGGAAGGTATTCAAAACAAGCCAAGATTTATACCAAAATATTTGCCATGTGTTTCATATAAAGTAGAATAATCTTTGAACACAGCAGAACCAATTTTATGTCCAACATTTCCTTTTAAACTCATCTCTCTCTTTCCCGCCCTCTTCTCTCTCACACACYTCTACCCACGCATTTTAGGTGACAGCGTTGCTTTAGTAGCATCAATGAAGTAGCCTCAGCCAGTTGAGCAAATATGAATACCTTGTGAAGTGTGACTAACTTTGAGCACAGCCTTTTTCCTTTGCTGCTGTTTATAGGTGAAATAGGAACAGTGTTGTTGGCACTGCAGYGAGCTTAATTGACTTAAAGCTGGTAGCAAGCAAGAGAAATAGAAACATGGCATTAGTTAGCTTTTTGATTCCCTGCCTTGTGATCACGGATATTGCCTACTCTTGCCAGAATACTGATGACTTTGTGGGCGCCAGTTCTCCAGGAGACATCGTTATTGGGGGCTTGTTTGCAGTTCATAATGAAATGATGCATCCAGAAGAACATCCCATCAAGCCAGTAATTCAGAATTGTGCTAGGTGAGTAATACTGTAAACTACATATATACCGAAGAAGGGAACACTGACATTGGCATATACATTTCATATTAATAGCAACAAAAATCTGTTTCAGTTATGATCTTAAAAAGATCTTGGATATCAAATAAATTGTGCATAGCAGAAAATTCACGCAGTAGAAAATGCTGTGGCTGCCTACGGAAGGAAATGAGTTTTTGATCCCTATCTCATTCTTCATAAGTAATCATATAACCTTGGATGTTTGGGCTGAACAACCTTTTTCATTTAATTTTCATGTAAATGCTGATTTGTTGCTATTTGTCTGAAGTACTCTGCTGTGCAGTTGTTCAATATTTGTGATGATCTGGACAGAGACAGAGCTCTACTGCTCTGTTTTATCTAAGCACTTATGACTCTCACCTCACAGGACAAACCAGTTGAAATCTATGATAGTACCTTGCTGACTAGGTTGTAGTCAAATAATAATAGTGGCATTACATTATAGGATAGATTGTACAAACACCATATCATGTAAACATTCAGGTTTAGACTATGCATCAGAATACTTATTTTGTTTACTTCAAATAACTACTGTACTTTAAAYATTTTTGGGGAAATAATGCAAAGGAAATTAATTTTATTTTAAATATTTCTAATAATAATTAATATTTCTAAACCAGAAGTTCCAAATATATATCATCTTTAGTTTTAATCTAGGTACGAATCATAAAGTTTCATTTGAATTTTAGATCCAACTTAATCCTACCTGTGAATTTAATGATCAATTGGACATGCAGATATCCATCTGAATTTATTTCAAAATGATGACCAAACTGGTCATTTTGTAAGCCTTCTATCATTTTTATATAAAGTCATATATTGTCTCAGATCCATATGAAATTTAATTTGGTTTGCAAGCTTTGAAAGCTTTAGAGAACCTTGCCTGAGAGGATTGGTGGTGGTATTGCACGTAGTTTGTACTACTGTAGTTCTGATAAGGAACATATTATAACATCCACTGGAGATAAGGGGAATAGCTCTATTAACTTAATTAGATTTAGAGAGGATTTTAGGAATCTCCACGGAACCTCTAGAAAGCCTCAACCTCTGAAATATTTACTTCTATTCAGAAATGCTTAGTTCTTTCTTTTCTTTGCTTCAGGTCTTTGGTGAAGGCAAATATATCTAATAAAAATGATTACTGGACCAAGTAGAGTAAATTGGAGTAGCCCTACTGATTCTAACAGATACTTCCTGAAGATACAACTTGCAAATTTTCATCTACCATGTAAATTTGGATTTTAGTGCCTGTTYTTATTTTTCAAAACAGCAATTTTTATTTATGTACATTTAAATTTTTGTGTTGATTTGCTTAATCTCCCATTCAGATGAGAGCAAAATACATGATTTCTAATTTTTAGTACACAAAAACCCAAGAAAATCACAAAAAATATATTGCTCGTCATTTCTTTTCAGTAGCTGACAAATTCTAAAGGATATACTCAAAACAGATTTTGCTTCATCCTTGTTCCCAAATATGTTTATCTAAAATAAAACTTCTGTGTTTCCTGACAGCTTTGAAATTCAAGTTTTTCTTCAGACACTTGCAATGATACATGCTATTGAAATGATCAACAATTCAACATTGTTATCTGGCGTTACTCTGGGCTATGAAATCTATGATACCTGTGCAGAAGTTACAAAAGCCATGGCATCTGCTCTGAGGTTCCTGTCTAAATTCAATTCTTCTAAGGATATTGTAGAATTCAAGTGTAACTATTCAGACTACATACCAAGAATTAAGGCAGTCATTGGAGCCAGCTACTCTGAGGTGTCAATGGCAGTTTCAAGGTTATTGGCTTTGCAACTAATCCCACAGGTAGGTTCGAGGGAATGATTTCATTTTGAACAGAGGGTCAAATTTACCGGAGTTAGAAGAAGATGTGGCTCTGATTACAGGGATTGCCAGTCACATGTCTATTACGGGGCAGGATCTGACTCAGCCTAAGGTCGTCAGGAGGGGTGAGATTCCACTCCAAAGGGAGCGCTTGATTCACTTGCCTAAACAAAGGCATTTAGTGCTATTTAGAGGTACATGCCTCTATGAGCACATCCTCTTCCAGGATGATGCTGGTCTCTTGTAGGTCCTGTAGCACATCTGCTAATCCCACATGGATGTGTCAGTTACTTTAAAGTACCTCCAATGCTACTCAATGTCTTTGTTCAAGCAGCCGAACGACAGCCTCCATGTCCAATTTGGCCTGTGTTGATAATGAGTATATTATATGATAATAGTCTATATCAAACTGAAAGAAACTCAAAATCTAATTTGACCAGAAATTTGGAAATTCTCTCCTGCCTGAGAGAGGTTGGATTTGGGAGTCCTGGTCTGTTCTAACTATGCACAGGAAGTGAGGAATATTGTTCTAAAAGACAATTTTACTCCCCTTATTCTTCATGCAGCTGTAAAAGAGAAGGAATATAGATCTGGATCCACACCATCACAAAATATTCTTCCCTATTTCTGATCTGTCTCTTAACAGGAAATAATACAGTGAGCACAGTCCCACGCTTGCACTTAGGCTGGGGCTTACATTGCTGTTGTGGATTGCACAACTCTTGTGGAAGAGCTGGGTTTATAATTGGCCAGAATGTGATACTGAGAAGTAAAACCACATCCACACTATTGCACAACCCAGTGGCAATTCGGTGTAAATTACCTTTACTGTGAAGTAGCAGCATACTAACCAAATATGTGCAAAAGACCTAAGATAACAGAATCTATTCCTCTCTAGTGGTAGGAAGTAATTAAGACCTCTGGCTCCACCATAGGAGATATAGTAGGTTTTAAATTAAAATGCCACACTTGAACTCAGTCGAAAGGCAAGTGCATTGTGACATGGGGATGGAAAAGGTGACCTAGTAGATTTTTCTCTTCAATAGCATCTATAATCTTCTGACAATATTAAGACTTGGTATCCCCTTATGACAGATGTCTCTCATTTTGGAAAGCTTAGAAAAGAGCATAGACAAGGATTAAAAGCTAAATCGATTTAAATAACACTTTTCCATTTATGTTTCCCTAGCTACATTCACAAGAAAAAGTTAGCAAATGTTTTATATAAAAGAATTATTATAATATACTGTAGTTTTGGTTATTATTTCTTCTGGAAGATTCTTTCAACAGACTATGATACTTTTATAATATAGCAATTAAAGTTTAGAGAGAAAATGGATGAACCATACTAGCGTACTCAGTGATAGAAAAATACTGCAAAATATAAGGTTACCAGTCATTTGAATAATAACTCGAACAATATTTGAATGTTTCTAATGATTTGAATATGATTTYGAATAGAAGGTTGATGGTATCTAAACAGGTTGAAATAAAATTCTTATACCAGCATCATTGTCATACCCCTTTTGAAAGACTGTATACTCAGCCTTCACTAAAGTAACTAGGTGCAAGAGGACAAAAATGATGGCTACCAGCAAAAAGTGTTGGGAATTTATCTTGATCCTAATAGCTGGGGTGAGGAAACCCATCCATTTGTCTGCACCTGCTTTATGCCCAGTCATGGGAGAAGGTGCCCTGGGTCATGCTGAGTGACAGAGCAAAAGTGACTAGTGCTCTTGGTCTCCTTCGGAGCAAACAGCTTCCATAACTGAATTGTTGTCTCGTCCTAGGTCAGTCCTGCATCATCTGCTGAAATCCTCAGTGACAAAATCCGGTTTCCTTCCTTCTTAAGAACTATCCCCAGTGATTTCTATCAGACAAGAGCAATGGCCCACTTAATCTGTGAGTCTGGGTGGAACTGGATTGGAGTGATAGCCACTGATGATGACAACGGGCGTTTTGCTCTGGAGAGCTTTGGGGTCCAGGCCATGGCAAACAACGTTTGTATAGCTTTTAAAGAAATGCTGCCTGCCTATCTCTCTGACAACACTTTTAATGCCAAAGTTGATCAAGCAATTGAGAAGATTGTCAAGGAAACCAGAGTAAATGTTATTGTTGTCTTTATGAGACAATTCCATGTACTCAAACTATTTAACAAGGCAGTTGAGAAGAATGTAAATAAAATTTGGATTGCAAGTGATAACTGGTCAGCTGCAGTCAAAATCAGTACAATTCCCAATATCAAACAGCTGGGAACTGTTGTGGGATTTGGATTTAAAAGTGGAAACATATCCACATTTCATGACTTTCTGAGAACTGTTCATGAGAAGCCCATTGAAAACAACAAGTTTTTACATGAATATATTACGCTTTTGTCAGTTTGTGCACACCTGGAGTACCATGATTTTCAAGTGTGCATTTCAAACCAATTCCAAGAGAATCTGACGCAAAATGTTGAGAATAAACATCAGGTCTGGAGAGACAATTTTTTGATTGCCAATATTGAACCAGGATTTATCCACAGTACAATACTTGCAGTCCATGCCATTGCTCATGCCATTAAGGGGCAATGCAAAGACAGAAACTGCAAGGATCCTTTGGCTTTCACTCCGTGGGAGGTATGAAGTCAGTTCTTTCAGGTCTCATTCTCTCTGTATATGACTTTCATTTCCTTTTCCCTCCCACATTCCTGGATTTACTACCTTAGTCCTGTCACTGAATGACGTTTTTTAAATTCTTGTTCCTGCCTTTCTTCACTACTACATAAGCCAACTGAAACACCACAGACTACGTGCCAGAGCAGAAGCACCTCACTGCTGCAGTATGGGGAACTAGGCTTAAATTTTGTCTCCTATTTTTTCGGGCCCACGTAGACACAGAAGGTTCTAGTGCTATGCCCCAGCTGTGTCCAGGGGCACCAACAACTATCTGATAATGAGTAACTTCACACCCATCATCTCCTCCTGTATGGATACAACAGCAATGGCTGTAAACACATGACTCCAGGATGCAGAAGAGATATTTAGCTGCTGGGCTTCATTAGCTGTGCTAACATCTGCTCCTACCACCTTCACAGAGCACAGCAGAGTAGGCAYCAGCTTGGATGAAGTCAGTCTACAGGATGCTTGCTGGAACATCTTACTAGCTAGTCATGTGTGAGAGAACAAAACTGTATGGTTAATCTGTCTTAAGATACTAATCAACCTCTAATGGTTGGTACTATTGCTGTAACCTGAGTAATAGTCAGCAATGAGTGCTATTGGTACCTGGGAATGTTACAGAAGTACTAAAGTCACCAAAGTGTTTCAATTTGCCACTCCCTCTCCAGTGATTGTGCCCATTTTGTCTGAATTCAGGTACCTTCCTCTATGAAGAATCTTCACTTGAAAGTGAAATGCAACAGACYACTCTTCTGTAGTGTATTTGTCTTGATTTAAACTGAAACTAGTAGGAAAATTAGACATACATCTTTAAAATGGGTGAAGTATTTGCCTAAAACACACCTGTAATCAAATGGTACCGGGTGGGAAAAGAACAGGAAAAATCAGACATGTAAACCTGACCTGACCTTTTACCCAAGAACCTGCTCAGGAATATTCACTTTTACACACTTTTACTCAGAGGATTAAACAAAAGTTCATTTAAAAGTCAAACAAACACTGAAGAACTCTGACCTACTCTGACCTCTTATCCTCGGTCAGAGTAGGTCAAACCGAGATAGGGGATTTTGAGAAAAACAGTAACAATCAACTTTTTGCATAAATTTGTAAAGGCAGATAGGACAAATTCAGGASTGCTCTACAGGGGATGCAACTTTATGGAGCTGCATTTACATCACAGCTGAATTTAACCCCAAACCATCAAAATTAAGAGGCCTGTTAAGAATCTAAGAACTCACAAAGAGAATCAAAAGAGAGAATTAACCCCCATGGTTCAGTTTTCATTATACATTTCCTATACACTGAACCTAAGCCCTCTAGAAGCGGGTATATGTAAAGTTTAGTTTGAAAATAATCCATACTACAGATCTCTATATCCTAAGAAATCAGTCATTGGTGTTACAGCCTTTACAAAAATACTCACTGATTAAACCATAATGTTGCTAATTGTTAGCGCTTTCTCTCTGAAGCTCAAAATGTATACAAAAAACTCTGTTGTTCCCATATTTTTAGATAAACTGGAGAAGTGAGGTAGAGAAAGRTTAAATGACTTGACTGGAGATACGGAATAAAAAGTTTCCAGTTCAGTCCCACAAGACTACAGCAYATTCATCTTAGATGAAATACCAAGTAGAAGCAAACTTTGGGTCTTCATAAATGCACCAAGTAGAGATGCACCAAGAGTACATGAATTCTCAAAATAATGACACCTCCTCTCAGTTGTATATGCCAGACCCTTTTAAGGTGATATTCTTAGCAACATCTTTAAATGCTACAACTATCAAACTAGGGTCTATGTGAGAGTCAGCTTTTCAAATAGAGCAGTTAATTTTTGCCATTCATCACACTTTGCTTAGTTTCATGTTAAATTGCCTAAAATTGTTATGCCTGTGAAGGGATAAAGCTGCTGTTCCAGTTAAGATCCAGTGTGGCTAATGGTCCCCTTATGGTCTCCCCATGAGCTGGGAGTGAGTTATATGTGCCTTAGCCTGTCCTTTTCTAGATTTACATGGAACTTCTTGATCTGGCTGTTTGCAATGAGGGAGAGAGAAATTTCACCCTATTAAGAAGAACAGAATGGGTTGCAATACTAAGCTAGACAGTTGKGTGATTAAAGCACCTTTATTTTTGATATTTCATATGATTTATCAAATACAGCTATGCTATCTATTGCCATTGTGATGTATATTGTTTCATCTGAGTAAATTGGCATTTATTTTTTATTTAACAGTTCTGAGTCTCTCTTTGCAATCCACAGTATCAGTTACAGTACAGTCACAGCTGAAAATAATGTTAAAGTAGATATTTCCAGATCCCCTAAAGAAACTTACTCTGGAAGCAAACATTGCTGAGATCTACTCTAGGCATAATAAAATAACTGCAGTAACATTGTTCATGGTAATTCTTTACAACAAGGGGACTTCTGAAAGGCCTCCTTTGTTTCTGATAAACAAAACTCTTTCCCATCATTGTAACAAAATTTCCCAGGCTGGAGAAAAATATTAATGTAAGTGTTTGTATACATTACATAGAGTTAAGAAATGATCATTTTTGAGTAATAGATTTTTAAGACCAATAGGTTTACCTGAATAATGTAATTCTGTGTAGGAAACCAGATTAAACAATTACAAAGATCGCTTTTAAGATTTTTGTTCTCCTAAAAAGCAACATTTTTCTCTTTTTTTTAACTTCATATCATTGTACAGACACTAGACTATTGATTTTACCACACTGAAATGATACTGATGAATACTATTGTTTCTTGTATCTATGTTCAGCTCCTTGAAGAACTTAAAAAAGTTACAGTCCTTGATGATGACAAAGAAATGAAGTTTGACTCCAAAGGAGATTTGAACACTAATTATGATGTATATCTTTGGAAAGAAATTGATGGCCACATGGAAATCACCACAATGGCAGAATATAGCCCAGAGAAAGGTTATTTTATCTTTGAGGATGAGGAAAAAGAAAAGGAATTTCTGGAYTTAAAGGTAACCTTTAATTTTTTGGCATAACATGTGAAATTTGCTTCATATATTTCCTTCTCCATCTGGGCTTTGCAACTGAAGTATGTGTCAGCTAGAGATCTCTTATGTACTTTCATGTTCTTTAAGTGACAGATCCTCTCTGGGTATATTCTACCACCTTGCTCATTCAGCAAATACTTTAACCTGTAAGCAGCCTCTATGCTTTCAAATTCAATTATAGRTTCAGAATGCTCTAAGAGGTTTCCTAAGATGAACAAATCAGAAACTACGTCTGTCCTAAGGACGCTATTCCAGGATCTTGAAGTGTTTTAAAACAGAAAATGTCTATGTCTAAGTGTCCTCTTTTATACACAACACCACCAATTTATGCACATGAAAACTCATATATAGTCACTTTACCGCAAWAAARRAAAAAAAAATAGRGAGGGARGTGCTTTTTGCTTATTTACTTCTATTAGCCCTGGAGTCAGCACAACTACAAGCGATGAGGCATGTGGTTTCACCTGGAGCCCTAGCACTGGGGTAAACAGGACTCATGGGTAGTCCAATCAGTTCCAGACAGATAATCCATCATCTGTGCACCAGTGATGTGCTGGTTCACCCTGCAGCTGTGACTGACCATGGCTCTGTGCTGCCAAATATTCATCACTAATGGGAAAGGGAAGGCTAACCGAGTGCTTGGCTGAACGCTAGTCTCGGGGTGTGCACTCAGCCAGTAGAAAGGCTGAGGACAGGAGCAAACTTGGAATCTTTTCCCTCTTTGTGGCACTGCCCAGGATGGTGAGGAAGTATCTCCATCTGCCTGTGGGCTACATCCTGGAGAGAGCAGAACTAGCAGTGTCCCTCAGAACTGTTTTTCTATGTTACAAAAGCTGTCTTTGGAACAAGAGCCTGAACTCAGACTTTGAGAAAGGGCTCTAATCACCAAGCTCATCATGGTGCTTCGTTTTGGACAATGACTCCTGAAATCATATTGGTACAAATACGGCCAAAAGAAAGATGGAAAATCCCTCATTTACAGAGGCTGATAGCCTGGCATTCRAGACAATCCTCCAGGAAACACAACTCAGATTTCCTCCGAGACCCCTCACACCTTTCTCCCTAACAAATGCTTTTACTACTGGCTTTAAACTAGTGGGGAGCTCAGCCTTGCTAGCATGGCAGTTGTTTTGTGACATTGCTAGGCAGAGAAAACCTCTCAGGAGACCTGGACATAGCAATTGGTTTCCAGATCCTGACAGGACTCAGACGTATGCTGCTGAATGTGAGGATTTTCAGAGCTGCAATATGAAGCACTTGCAGAGCTAAAATATCTCCCCTGTGGTTAAGAGCAACTGAGCCGGATTTTAAGAACTCAGCTGTGAAACCAGTCACTTAAATTCCACTTAAGTCCCGTATCAGACGCTTCTGTGCTTTCTTTGGATCTGATCCTCAGCAGTCTAAAGTCCAGTTTCAAAGCTAAATCAGATACTTAAATTAGGATTTTAAAAGTATAGACAATTCCACTGATTGCCATTTTGGGCCAAAAATAAAACTAATAGCTGCAAAATTATCAGGTAGATAATTCCTCTTCCTTTTGT
Organism: Rhea americana; assembly: GCF_003343005.1. Lineage (NCBI taxonomy): Eukaryota > Metazoa > Chordata > Aves > Rheiformes > Rheidae > Rhea > Rhea americana. The sequence goes on along the minus strand of NW_028185228.1, from coordinate 62,540 downwards.
TTGCTGACTGCGTGGAAAAACATATGAGAAATGCAGAGTCTACAATGCCTTTTTTTGGCATCATTTGCAGATTCCCTTAAAAGACCTGGAAGCTGCAAAAAGAGAGTGCAGGTCATAGAATTTATGAATTTATTTTAAAATAAATCTGTTCTTTTAAAATTTTTAAAATAAATTTGTTCTTAGTGATTAGTTGTGCTTTAGTTGATTTTTTTCTGTTCTCTGCATGCTGCAGAAGATTCAGTCAACATGTTCCCAGCATTGCAGACCAGGACAGATGAAAAAGGTTACAGAAAGTCCACACACATGCTGCTATGAGTGTGTTTACTGCCCAGAAAACCATTACAGCAATCAAACAGGTAAAGAAATATGATCCAAATAAAGRTTTATTTAGAGATCAATAGAATTGTTTTGTTTGTGTATAATGTAACTTGGCAACCTTGGGTATAACTTCAGAATGAGTTTAAAATATTTGTTTATGTCCAGTTTTCCAAATATGATGGGGAAGAAATCATTCAGCATATAAAATCTGGTTTAAATGCTTCTTAGAAGACCAAACTTAAAGCAATTAGATTTTCCAGTTGACTAGTGTTGTCCTCTCTCCAGATGTTGAGGCTGTCCCATGTTTTGTGTCTTGTAGCAGTACACCCAGTTCAGTGGAAGTACAAGGGTTATTTATTCTTCCTATCATTGTATCTTTGGTCTTTTTGCTGGGAGTACTAAGACATTTGATGTGACTGTACAGTGATGCTTTCTAGAACCAAACCTGATTTGTACATTACCACTGGTTCACTTATAATTTGAATAATGTTTTTAAAAGGAGAAGGTTAACTGTGGAAGAGAGAGATATAATTAAGAACTCTTTGGTGGAATGTTCTTTGAATACCCTGCTAGTGAGCAGAAAGAAATTAAATTGTATCTTTTTTATGCAAATACTTGCAAAATTTATCCATATCGGTGAATAGGAATTTTACAGCAAAATTAGCCTTTTAAAGCATAAAGTAGGGCAATGATTACCCTTACTATTATATTCCAAAAGCTGTCTGCAAGGAGAAAGATATTGTTTCCTATAGCAATAGGTGAGCAAAAGAAACCAATGAAACCATGACATCCAATGATTTCATTTCCAGTCATTATTCAAGTTTCAGTTAAAGTTCACCAGAGCTCTGACCAGGTTATGTATCTCCTATCAGAGGTGATCAAGACAGTTTTGGGACTCTGGCCATTCCCCCAGTCTCCCTCCTGTCCCTGGAGGTGCCCAGAGCCTTCTTGCAGATGGGCATCCTGGCCACCATCCTCTGCCTCCTGCCACTGCCACCACAGACCTGCAGCTCCTCCATCTGGACAGCAACTGCAATAGTCAGGAGTGATCAGACATATATATTCTTTCAGTATCCTGCATTCCTACTGTATCTCAAGCCATGATAATCTGCTTTGTAGTTTATTTACTTCGGTTTTCTAAGTTACCTCTACTTTTCCATTTTCAGATATGGATTACTGCTACCAATGTAAAAACAAAACTTACTGGGCTCCTGTGAATAGTACTACATGCTACAGAAAGACAATCCACTTCCTCAGCTGGACTGACTGGTTTGCTATTTTTCTCCTCCTCCTCTCTGCTTTGGGGATTGTGTTGATTTTGGCAGTTAGTGCAATATTTACTAAAAACTTGAATACACCAGTTGTAAAGGCATCTGGGGGTTTAACTGTCTGCTATATTATTCTCTTCAGCCACTTCTTAATTTTTTTAAGCACTACCTTTTTCATAGGTGAACCCACAGAATTCAAATGTAAAACAAGGCAAGCTCTCTTTGGCATAAGTTTTGCACTCTGCATTTCATGTATTTTAATAAAGTCACTAAAAATTTTACTAGCCTTCAGCTTTGATCCCAAGCTACAGAACTTCCTGAAATGTGTATATAAACCTCTTTCCATTGTTATCACCTGCACTGGAATTCAAGTTATCATATGCACTTGCTGGCTAATATTTAGGACCCCTTTTGTGAAACAAAATTTCTCAATTCCAAGAGCAATAATTCTGGAATGTAATGAGGGTTCTATTGTGGCTTTTGGGATTATGTTAGGCTACATAGCTGCTCTCGCTTTCATTTGCTTTATATGTGCCTTTAAAGGTCGGAAGTTACCAGAGAACTACAATGAAGCTAAATTCATAACCTTCGGCATGCTAATTTACTTTATAGCCTGGATTGTATTTATCCCTGTCTATGCGACCACGTTTGGCAAATACCTTCCAGCAGTTGAAATCATTGTTGTTTTAATATCCAATTATGGAATCCTCTGCTGTACTTTTCTCCCTAAGTGCTATATCATAATTTATAAGCAAGAAACAAATACAAAATCTGCATTTCTCAAAATGATTTACACTTACTCGTCCAAGAGTGCAGGCAGTGTTACTGTTAGTCAGATTTCTTTGGATTCAAAGTCTTCCAGCTCCCGAGCTACCATTGCAGGCTCATGTAAATCTGCGAAAACCACTGCAAATGGAAACTGCCATTTTCAGGTGCCTGAGCAGAGACTAATAAAAGGGGAAGTTCTTCCTAAAAGTACAGCAAGGACACTGTCCAGGAAAAGACTGTCCAGCATATGACCAGGTAGCTCTAAAAAGCCCAAAGATAAACGAGGCACTTCAGTGAGCCACTTCTCTTGTAGATCTCTTTCCTTTTGATTTCCCCAAAGAGAGCAGGCCGCATGAAATGCCATCTCCTGTGATACTTAAAAAGTTATTCATTACTAGATTTGAAAGGATTTCCTCGGTCACAGAGTCCAGCCCCCGCTCTTACAGACGTGCTTGGTAGTCCCCTTCATTCTCCATCCCGACACAGGCTGTCTGCTCATGTAAGCCTACTGGAAAAGGGAGTCGGGGAGTGTGGTAGAAGTATTAGAAGAGCTAGCAGCTTTCTTCTTATTCCTCACGTATATGAAGGCACGAACTGTTTATACCCTCGTGCTCTTGTGTCTTTGGTGTCTGATTGTTTAAGGAGTTCATCTYCTTACCTGTATATATTTTATCAAGGAAACAGAACCCTCTCTTAGCTTGTTTGCTAAGCTAAACAAGCCCAGTCTTTTAGTCTCCACTTTTAAGATAGGCTTTCCACTCTCCCCATCATCCAAAAGTAAACCTTTTGTGCACCTGGTGCAGGAGAATCCTCTTTCTTTTTCTTTTTTTTTATTTTCAATACATGTGCCTAAAATTGTATACCCTGTTCCAGCCAAGTGCCACAGCAACATTTAAAGTTCCCTCTATGCACCAGGGTGATAATGAATGAAAGATTCAGGTCTATATAAAAATTGAAGGGTTTTTCTGGAGTGTGGTGATTTCCTTTCCTTTCATTTCCTTTTTTTTTCCCATATTTGAGGGAAATTGCACCTCATAAGGTATAATTATTCTCTTCAGCCTTTGGCAAAGGCTTTCTTCTCCTGGAAAAGCCACAGCTGCCCTGAGGGCTCTGCCCCTCTAGTTGGGCTAGATGGAAATAGTTTTTTCAAAACCTAAGGAGCAGTGCTACGCTGCCAGAGCTCTGATATGTAGACCCAGTCCAGCACTGTGAAGAATACCTTTCTGCCTTCATAAAGCCAATAGTCGGGAACACAGAAACTATGCTTTGCTATTTTAACTTCTGTGCCATGATAATGTGAAAAAAATACTAATTCCTTAAATTTGGCCTCTGCTTCTGTTTGAATTGGGAATAATTTGATGTTGTGGCAGGTAAAAATCAAGTTCAGCAATTGTAACATCACACAGACACATTGTATTATTGTTACATACAATATATCTATTTTTCTATCATTTCTATTTATATTTTTTGACCCAAAATTACGTGCCTTTTCTACTTAAATTTTGGTTAAAATAGCTATAGATTGCATTTCAATGACAGACACAAGCAATGAAATTATTTTGACATGTAGACATGTGTATATAAAAACATGTATCTGTGAAGGCACATTTTTAAAGTAATTTGAATGGCAAGGATATGATTTACATACAGATTTGTGTAATTATTTATTTTCTATAGCTGATTAAAGGAGTGAAGGTTTATGCACCAAATGCTTTCATGTATCAGTTGTTAAAAAGTACTGTTCTGAATATGAACTAGTAGGTATTGTAAGGTTAAAATTCCTGAAATTTGTCTGCCAGTGCAGCAAAAGAAAAGTCTCCCAAAAGGAGAAAAAAATCCACTTACAATGTACAATGACTTTCAGCACTAAGCTGGTTAGCAAAATTAATTTGGCTGGAATATTGTATCTGTATTTGGTGTTTTCAAAATTGTTAAGTATACCATGTCTTGAACATGAAAGGGGATGATTAAAGTAATGTTGCTATTTAAAAATGAGTTTGCTTACTTAATTTCCTTATCTCTCCCTTTGAAATTYGATTTGGCCTTGAATAGCAGCAGTACCTGTACCTGTGCAGTGTTTCTACCCAGTACATGTCTGTGCTTCTTACAAGCAAATGTCCTTTAGGCTGAAAGCCGAGTATGATAGGCAATCACTGACCTATAGGTCAGTGAGGAAAGTATCTTGAAGAACAGGAGTGATAACAACAATATGAAGGTATACAGATAAAGGTGGTCTTTGGGGAAAGACATAACATATGGCTGAATTTCAAGGGGAGAGCATGAATTAGCAGGCACAAAAGAAAGAAAAAAACAAGAAGAGAAGTTTTGTTCTCATTGATCTAGTTTTAAATACATCCCATGTCTCATTCCTGTCTCTCCACTACATGTAAACAACTGTCCACTTTGGCAGTGCCACTGAGTCCCTTCTGTCAATGACTCCTATATGCTATGGCTGCTTCTCTAGATACACAGGTCTTCTATGTAAAGCAAAGTCAGTGGAGTAGCTGAGAGGACATAACACTTCTGGAGAAAGAGGACACTGTACCAAGCTGTGTTAAATATGCCTTTAAATGCCCTGCCTGCAAGAAGCCAGTGATCTGCTTTCTTACTGAGAAGATAGCGCTCACAGATATATGTGCCTATCTTGATATTTTATATCTCTGTCCCCAAATATGATACTGTTCACAGAGAAGTCAAGCATGAAAATTCCATTTTGGAGGTTAATGGGAAGCTGTTCCAGATGTAAGGCTATTTAATCCTTTGGGATTTTGTTTCATTCATTGTAGTAATAACAAACAACTGCAGTTGAAGGTGATACTGAACACTATACAGTATCTCTAGAAAGAGTGAAGTTTGTGAAGGCCACCAGGYTTTTCAAGTCTTCTCCTCCAAGGTATAATGATGGTTCCTCAAGATTCAGCGGCTCTAACTGCTCACACATCTCATCTGCCCATAAGCTTCAGAGAAGTTCTATGCTCTGCAGTTCTTGCAGTGCTGGGGACTATTTATCTGAGCTCTAGGCTTCTTCCCCACAGTTCTGATTGCAGCTGCAACCTATGGCACTAGTGAGAAGTAATATAGCTCACAAGCTGCCAGAGCTATCCCATCACTCTGCATCTATGGGTTATCAAAATTACTAGCAAATAGCAGTAGTATTTGGGATGCACTACTTTCAGGAATGCAGCCCAAGCCACGTTATCTCTACCTACCCCTTGCAGGTGTATCTCCAGAGACAGAGAGACTTGCAGAGTCTCTCTGTTCAAGCAGGAAGAAAGCAAAGGCAGAAGGGCTACAATTAGACCATAAATCCTATTTTATCCTCTATGTTACTTCTTCTGGTGCTTCTGCTCTTCCCCCAAACCACTCTGAAACAGGGCAGAACAGCTGTGTGTGTGCAAATAGGAGCATGTTCTCTCTTCTGATTAAACAGTCATCAGAAAGCCAGTGTGTAGCTTTTATACAGATCCCAGAGAGAACTAGATTTTTCTATTTAGAAAAAGTTTCAATTGCAAAAAGATTTTTTTTTCTAAAAGAGAATGTGATTTTTTTTTTTTTTTAGTTGGCATGAGTTAAATGGATTGGAATGGCTTTGATGTCCACTAATAAGGACATTTTGTTATTTTGATGATTTCAGAAYGGAAAAGTGTGCATGTTCAATTATGAAAACATCAACACGAGGCTTTTTTATTTCATAGAAAATGCTTTATTGAAAGTCTTTCCAGAATGAAATGTTGTCCAAAYAACATTTTAAAAAGTTTATAGTGCCAAGGAAGCTAAAAAAACTTTGGTGGAAAATTTATGATTATATCTGCTCAAGAATCTGCCATCAGAAAAAGTCGCCTACCTCAGGCTCTGCTGCTGAAAATAATTAACTGAGCGGTTTGGCTACAAACACTCAAGCTTTCTCATTTGCAATGGACTTTTTAAAAGCTGCCACCTAGTGACCCGTTCGTATGAAACAGGGTTTTCCATACGCCGCACAACGTTCTCAAGCTGGTTAACAGACGTAAAATCGTCTGCTGTTTGGTACCTCAAAAATACTTCAGTTGAAACATTATGTTACGTTGTCATTGGTATCATGCTGGCATAGGCTGTCATGTATTAAATATATGCTCTGTGCAGAGTTTTCTATCTTTTCGTTAATGTAGCTTTTCTCTTCTTTTTGTATTCAAAAGTTGTCTTTTTTTTTCTTAATAAAGCTGTACTCTATCCAGCACATGAAAGGGAGGGGAGGGGAAAAAAAAGCAAAAAGTATTTTTAACTTGAAACAAGCAGAAAAGCGTATCAGGAGAATTCGTCAGTACCTTCTAGCAGGGGGAGCAATGGACATGCTTTGCAGGGCCTAAGTCCACCCTGCGCTGAAAAATGAAGCCGAACCAGGCCACGTGTTTCTTTGGCAAGTTTTGATGTTTCAGTGTTGTGCTTCGACGTTCACGCGTTACGGCTAGCGATAGGAAGCCTCAACTGCCAGGCAGGTGAAGCGAGAAGGCTGGAGGTTGGCTTTGCCTGGTCAAGCTATTTGCGAATAGCAGAAACGGCCTCCAGAAGAAAAACCACCTGGAGACTTATCTCCTGAAGCCCTGAGACCTCGTAGGGGAGGAGACGGCCGAGGCGCCCAGAGGCCTCGCGGGACTGCCGCAGCCCTAACTTATACAAACCGCTCCGCCCTCGGTGCGCCGCTTTCCCAGAAACGCCGTTTTCCTGCTTTGCGCTGCGGCTTTCGGTGAGCTCGGACAGGAGCCACGAGCACCGGCGGCGCCGGGCAGGGCAGCGCCTTCCCGCGCGGATTTGCTGCTGGCCCGGGG
>NW_028185228.1:13051-55226 GCF_003343005.1 Rhea americana | reverse complement strand
GGCCGCCCGCCGCGGGGCTGCTGCCGCCGCCGCCGCCGGGTCCCAGCGGGGCGCGGCGGGTCTCGGGGCTGCTGCTGCCGGCGCTTGGCGCCGCGGAGGGTCAGCTCTGCCTAGCAGAGAGAGGAGACCTGGACGTCGAGCCCCTCCGAGTTAGTTATTCTTCCAGCAGCTGGGATGGGCAATAAGAAGGGATTTTTTTTCCCCCTTTCCACAGTTATTCCCATCCTGGTTATGGTTCGCTCCTAGTGCATGGTGTGATGCAGTGTTTTTTTTTGTTTGTTTGTTTTGTTTTGTTTGGTTTGGTTTGGTTTTTTGCCCCCTCTGGTCTTTAGCTGAGCAGGCTCACAAGGTGGCTGCAAGTTACAAGCCCTCGAAGTTTGACAGAAAAATCCTCCTCTGGACCGGCCGTTTCAAGACGGAAGATGAGATTCCGCCGAGGATCCCGTGAGTGTGCTGTCATTGCCTAAGAGTAACTGAGCTGAAACGAAAGAGGTGGAGTGTTCCCAATCTGAAACTTTTCTGTAGGATTTGACCCAGTGAGTAGTTACAACACTGGAAACTTTGAGGGGAAAATAAAAGGGGGGGGGGCAGAAGGTTTTTCTGTAAAAGGCAGTGAGATGCAGTGACCTTCTTTCTCTGCACAGAGTGAGTGCTCAGGGCTTCTTGGTGACTCTTACTGCCTTTTTGGATAGGGATTCCCTACTCCCTTCCTGTTGCCTTCAGACCTCACTTACGAAGCAAAGTGTAGCTTTGTGGAAAGATATCTAGGAGCAGAAAGGAGCACACTGCTGAATCCTGAAACCTTGATGCAGCTGCGGACACCATATGTACTCTCTACTATGCCTTACTGATTTTACTCTGAAATTTTTCATTGGCCTGTAATGTCATCGTTGTTTGCACCTGCRACTGTTGGTGTCCTGATGAGGCTGAACAGCTCCTTTTCAAGCTCCTGCCAAAGCTGGTGGGAATTCAACACCTCTGTACACAGCCCTAGAAGGGGTCATGCCTGTAGGTGTATTCAGATCACAGCTAGCCTGTTCTAATAGGGTTGGAGTCTCATGGCATGTAGATGTGTGTTGTTTTATTTTAAAAGATTGTATGTTGTAATTCTTATMACTGTACTTAGTACTCATCTAGCTAGGACTTTCTCTGCTTTTCTGAATGAGATAGTCAATGGAAAAAAAGACAGAAGCAGTCCTAGAAGTTGTCTCCAGAATCTAGGACTTAACTGAGTTTACCATTAGGCTAGAATACCAAGCTTACTTTTTGCACGGTCTGTTTTCATCCCTATGAATCTGTACGTAGTTCTTCGCTGTAAATGATGAGCATGGAGTTTTGAAGATACCCATCCTAGACTTACCTTTGGCTTGATCGGGGCATCTTCCCGAGAAGTGAAAGCTGAGCTCAAGGGAAGGAAATGAACTGTTAAAGTGTGATTCCTGGACATGCTAGGTGCTTCGATTCTTGACAGTTGCAGGTTGCGTGAACAGCTGTCTGGGATTTCCTGGTGTGGTTCCCTAGGATAGAGAGCCAACAGTATTTCAAAAGTGTCTTACTTCGCTAGATTAGCGTTTAAATGTATCGGTGGAAATGCTGGTGGGAAATGCTTACAGAAGAGGTGTTGCTAATCAGCACTGCAGTAGAGCCTGGTCTCTGTGAGAAGCATCAGCTCCAGCTTTTGGTTTTGAAGGTTCCTGCCTGGCCCTACTGCCTTGCCAAAAACGCCAGTGCTCCTAGCAATGATACTCACTCATCCTGTTATTTAACATTCAAAGTCTTCCTGTATCGTGGTTGTGACACCTGATTTAGGAAGCACAAGTACCCTCTGTGCCTCACCTGTCGTACCGCTTACTCTAGCGGCTTGTTGGCTGAAGCTGTGTTGGCTTCTCCACTGCTTATTTATCATCAGGTTRCACTTTTAAAGATGTTTAAGGAGAAGATAATGCTACTGTAAGGAACTTGAGTTGAGACAGTATTGGTTGCCACTGACTTACACACAAGCAAAAAGAACCCACAAAGGAAGATAATTTCTAAAAATTTATGTTAATATGGAAATTTAAGTATATCAGTCTTGAACATTTTTCTGGGCTGTGTTTTTTCCTATCTCTATTTGTGACTTGAAGAATCTTTTGCTGGCTATAGATTAAGAAGAAAAAAAAGTATTCCTTACTGAAGTCTCCAGAAGTAAGAATTATCCAATTCTTAGTAGTTAGCCTGATTTACATTTATATACTAATTTATTTATTTCACTTGTTACTAATACATAATCAGAGAAGGATGTTATCCATAAACAATATTTTTTGTTTAGAGCGCACACAAACAGTTCTAAAGGAACTGACACTCACTGAATGGTTATAATATACAAATTACAGCTTACTATAGATTGAAAAAAAGTTTGAGGAAAAACAGATAAGGAGGTGAAGAGAAAAACATCACCCTCCAAAGGCAGATCAAAGGTAAACTGAATACTTGGCATGGTCTTCGCCTCCCCATCTGGTTGATCCATTAATTCCACTGCTCCCCTCAACTTGCTGTTCTTTCCCAAGGGAGTTGCTGAGCACCTGAAGCGTGTGTATTGCTACTTGCTGCCTTTTGCTTTGGATGGCAGATACAGTGTTGTCTCTCCCTAGGACGCTGTGCTTTCTGTCGTTAGAACACGTCCCTGTCTTGAGTGATAAGTCCAGTGCAAGTAGCATACTGAGATTTATCAAGCAGTAATATACCCTGTATCATCTCTGTTAGTTTTTTGTTCCTATCACAGCAGCTTTCTGAATGCTCCCTTCTCTTTTACCGTATGATAATCTCACTCTCTTCCCTTAGAAAAAGGTTTAGACAGGGTCAGGAGGCCAGAGGGATCTGACTGAGAAAAAAAAGTGGACTATTGAAATGAATGAGAGGTGTTCATAAAAACACAGACCCTTTGCCAGTGCATACATACATGCATGCAAATCACCTGTTTCTGTGTGGTAGCGGGCCTGACAAGAGACCTGCACCCCTTTTTGCTTTTTGTGTGAGCAAAAAAACCCCTGAAGTTCATTAATCACCATATACTAAAAGAAGCCAATTTTGAAACATTAGCTGAATTGTGTCATTACTTTAGCTATTACAATAAAATGCTTTAAGATTGCAAGATCTTGTTATCTGTGAACAAAATCTAGCTGTGGAAGATATTTTGTACCAAGAGCCAAATCTGCAGTCCTTATTCTTCATCTTCTTAAGAAGGAAGGCGCTGGGGGGGGGAGGAGGGAAGCAGCTGTTACTGACTTCAGCAGAGGTTTTGCCAGACAGAGTCTTAGTTAGGGCTTAAGTAATACAGGCCCTAATGTGTGATTAAAGAAAAACATAATAAGGTCTGCTTTACTTAAAGCATAGGTAGAAAGCAGGGAGAAAGTGAAAATCTGTTTCAGAAGAGTTTCAATTAGTGCATTGTGAGATGTAATTACAGGACTAAGCCAGCCTAATAAGATCTGTATTTTCTCTTTTGTGGCTGCAAATGGATTCTAAATTAATGGTGTCACGTGCCAGCCTGTTTTGTGGCTTTTGTAACAGATAATGCACTTACCCTTGTACAATACAGAAACGGTTACTTAAGCGGTAAGCGCTGTCAGTCACCTGCAGGACACTCGGTACTCCCGCCGTTCATTAGCCCGTGCGCTGGGGTGAGGAGGAGGCAGCTCGTCAGCCTTGCCCTTGGGAGAGAAGCACTGCAGTCCTCAGATTCTGATTACAGACTTCCTCTGTCAGGGCTTTGACTATAAAAATTAAAACATGCTTTGTGTCTCCTACTGCAATCCTGCCCTTCAAAGGTAAAGTTACTTTGGGGGGGGGGAGTGGAAGGGAAGGTATCAGATTACAAGTTCTTTGTTCAGAAAATAAAGTTCTTTATGTGGAAGTTTTAAATCTAAATAAACAAGGCATCCCAACATGCTTTATGATAAAAAAAAATTGGAAAATAGCGCACAGCCAGCATTGTAGTTAATGCCAGAAATGCAATGAACATTAAAAAACAGCATTGCCAGAAAATAACTGAGCTCAGAGCTTGGTGAAAATTTTAATGAGATGGAGATTTTCTGTCCTGCTTCTCAGAAGTATCCAGCCTACTGCTACTTCCTAAAACTTAAAATTGTTTAAGTGAGAGTTGTACAAATTAAGATTGCGGAATGAAAACACATTTCTTACRGAAACTATAGCCCAGTGCATGGCAGTATTCATTACTTTTGCATTTGATGAATAAGAAAAATGATCACATGAATTGCTCTTATTTAGGTATATATTCCTCTAATAGCGAGAAGCCTTCTTTAAATGATAGAGTTGCTGCTTTTCCAAAGGAGAACTGACTAAAAATCAAAAACACTAGCTTGTAGCAGTACAAACTCTTTTATTGACATATTCATACATGTAAAATCCCTAATCTACTTTACACAGGATATCATCCAAACAGGTTAGATAGAACAATGATTCATTTCAGAAGTTCCTTTGATAATTCAAAATTAACTTCTATCACTTTTGGTTAACACCACATATAACCCTCCATCTGTTAAAAAGTACAAAAATATTTAAATTTCACTACACAAGTAGAGTTTAAGGTACGATTTCTAGTATACTTGCCCCCAGAATATTGAAGTGCAAATATTTATTGCATGAGCAAAAAAGAAAAAGAATCAGCTCAAACCCATTAAGTGGTGTTTTACCACTGCAAATAGATTAAGGTCAGAAAATGCCAAGTTCTTGATAGTACAAAAGGAATCATTCTGGCAATCCAAAGATGCTTGTTTTAGGAGCTAACTTTACATCTGTTCTTCAGTTGTGATGTTACGTCTGTGAATCGTTACAAAACTGAAGTGTCTTTTCAATAACTTTAATTGCAGGCCAGAGATGCTGGACAGGGCAAGAAACAAGGCTCGAGTTAAAGCTTGTTACATAATGATTGGGCTTTCGATTGTTGCCTGTTTTGCTGTGATTGCTTCGGCCAAAAAGGTGAGTCTGTCGCTAGCTGGTTAACCTGCAGCGTACTCTGCAATTAGACGCGATGGAATTCTATGAGAATATAGACAAATCCAAACAGCAGCAATTTACTGTTAACCATAGCTTAGGTAACACGTGCTGGTACCACCCCCGACGTCTGAAGCAGCTGTTGGCTGCTCTCGTGTTTTGGTAGCTTTCCCCAACGTGTATAGTTCCTCACATTACTTCGCTCTGATGTAGATGTTTTTATTTTTGCAGGCTGCTGCACGTCATGAGTCCTTAACAAGCTGGAACTTGGCAAAGAAGGCCAAGTGGCGGAAAGAGGCTGCACTGGCAGCGGAGTCAAAATCAAAATAACTTAATAAGAAATTCTGGATCTCTTGGTAGGAGCAAAATTAAACCGTTACTGTGAATAAGTGAATTTTACYGCTAAACAGGTAACTGCAATATTGCAGTCATACTGGAGTCAAACAACAGCAGTAGCTATAGGATTATGAAAAGACAGGTAGGGTCTCTGTTGCACGTGATTAAAACTAGTAATTTGAAAAGAAACACTTTCCTGAGAATGTATGGCATCGGAAACCACATTTCTGCTATCTGCCCTWAGTCCCTTCCTTCATGTTTGATTTTGAGCTTTTTATATAAGGAACTTCTGTCTGCATAACAAACTAGTCAAATTTTGCAATGAATGGTTAAATTCTGCAAAGGCCAAGGAGTACTAAAGTGAGATTAGTAAAACTGCAAAGATAAAACTTATGCCATTCACTGTTGCAGTTCTAAATAAAAAAGAAACAGTAAAAAGCCAGAGATGTGCCAAATCTTACCATGAGAACGTTCCGGGAAACAAGGGCAGGGAAAATGTACTGGTAATCTTACAAATTCGCAAGTCCTTACAAACTTCAGGGGAATTCTCAAAAAAGTTGTCAGTCACAGATGTGGAGATGGGCCTGTGATTATCAATAAAAGTAAAACCAATTCAAGACGTTTTCTGCTTGGTGACAGTGCAAAGTCTTAAAGTGCACAAGTCAACCAGTTTGAATTTGCTTGTCTCAATGCAGCATTGAAAATGGCATTTTTATTTTCTAGTTTAACAAGCCACACTTATCAGAAAGTTAAATAAATACAATAAACATCTGTAAAATAGGTTTTATTGGTTTCTGTATGGTATCTGGAGTTGTAACATTCCATAATATTGCATACTAATGTGTTTTGTTACAGTAATGGGCCTTTGGCCTGGATTTAAAGATGCACTATTATTATCTGAAGTTAATATAAATATTTTAATTTCACAATATTACATGAAGATGTCGTGCTATAAATAACTGAAATTTCTCATTCCAGATTTCTGAGAACTCTTGAGAGCAGAGTTAAAACTTCACATAACAATTCACAGACCTATTACAAAAACCATCAGTCTTGCAATTTAAGAAATTTAAATTCTTAATTGAGAACAAATCATAAARCAAAGACAATAGTGCATCTTTTCAGATGAACAGACAGACCCAATAATAAATATTTTCCAGTTGCAAACATTTTCTATAGCTAACTATTTCTGTGCCAACATTATTACTATTTTCTGATTGCTGCTAGCAACAATGTTTAAAGCAAATACTAGAAAAATTAAAAAGCTGTATGAACCAGTCCTCAGACAAAAGTGCAACGATGAAAAAAAATAAATATGATTCAGTGTATCAGAGTAGGGAACTTAAAAAAAAAAAAAAAAAAAAAAAAAAAAAAAAAAAGGTAAGCTTTGCATAGTTGCATAGATTAGCTAGTTATTATTCACATTTTAGCAAAACTAAATGGTACCCTCTTAATTAAAGAAAGCCCCCCAAACTGTATTCTTAAAAACACACTCTGCAGCTGATGGGGCACTTCAGTATTCTGTGTTTAAATTAAATGCCAAACTTGAGATCTTTTCTCACATTCCCTGCCACCAGCTGCTGGTTTCATCCGTTTAAGAAACACGTTCACTCCCCTACCTGACTAGGTCAGAGCTGATTACAAGTCATCATCTCTGGTTTTACACTCATTTATGTACTTTTCACAAAGCCTGTTGTAAACCCAGTGCTAAAATAGGAAAGGCCATCTTGTACATTTATCCTTTACAGAATAGCTAATGAAGTATTTTCATTATTATTTTAAAATAAGAAATTTTAGGGTAAACCAAGTGCTGAGACTAAACAATGCATTTAATTACTAAAGTCAGTCAACTTCAGTTCCCTTTAAACTATTACTTTAAAATACAGAGGCATGAAATAGTTTATCTAAATGCATAAAGTGCAGTCAGTAACTGCTCAGACATACAGAATAATACATCCACAAAACTGAAGACATTCTTCCAAAACAAATRTAATACTTTAAATGTCCTCTCTTCTCTCCATTTTCAAGTCTTTCAAGATTTTTATAGTATTTTTATAGTTTATAAAAGACTATAGTTTGTAGTCTTTTAATCAAGATTTGGCTTAGAGAGGCTTATAAATGCAGTGTTTACAGGGTCCTCCAAATAAAAAGCAGGCACCAATGGTTATGTAATATTATCAAAACAAGTTTGTTAGAAGCAATGGAATACCCTGTTACCTGAACAATTTTCTTACACTAGAAGAACACTGAAGTTCAGTATTTACTAGCAATCCTGGTAGATTTCCATGATCATTACCCTGTACATTGAACAGATGGGGCAGAGGGGAGGAAGTCAGAATACAAAAACTAAAATTATAAGAGTAAAAAGGGCACAAATACAATCATCTAACATTATAAGAAAATTTGGCAGCTATACTYAGTATTATCACACTATTCAAAACTGCTGTATGCTGTACAAATCTAGGCTTAAAGTGTCATTTGCTAAAATATCTCATTATTCAGAGTTCATAAAGTAACAGCACACCTATATACACTTCTTGTAACATACCTCTAACTTCCAGTAAAAAGTTCAAGAGATTTCTTCCCTCTCAGTTACATCTTAGTCAAAACTGACCATTAGTCTTAAAAAAAAAAAAAAAAAAGAGAGAGAAAAAAAAGAAAAGAAATCCACTTCAAGTCCCACATTCAATTACAATATAGTGTATATTGCTGCAACACAGCAAAACATCTTATGAATCTTAACTTGACATAAAAAAAATTCTAAATATAAAATGGTACTATAAATGATATCACCTTTAACCTGTATTTCTCAGTGCATTAAAATATTATTTAGTAACAAGCACAGTGCCATGGGAAAAGTAATTTTAAGTTTAAATTGCAGGTTTTATAAAGCATGAAGTCCTGTCATGTCAAAGATTTTACTTAACCCAGGAGTTTGGTGCTAATCCAGTAAATACAGATAATATTGATTTTAATTAACCCAAAGTGTTAATTTATCCAAATGAGACATACTACTAATATACCAAAAACACTACTMATATGCAAGTCCAAGCAGAGCATCATTTTTCTGTATTTAAAATGGTTTATGTAAATATTAGAATCTTACTTGTCCTAGTGTTTAACAGCAAACACCGCRTTGTAGAACATAATTGCTTAGAAGACAACTTCTAGTTAGTTTGGTGTCCAACTACCTAATGCTATTTACAGTACAACAAACATTTCATTTAACTCAAAAGTAGCGATTCTCTATCCGTTTCTCATTGAGGCATTTCTACTGTTTTACCAAAAGAAAAACAAGATAGCTAATTTGAATATTCAAGTGATGGTACRTATTTGGTCAAAAACATAACACCCACTGTCTAAACAAAGCTACTGTTACTAGAAAGGCAAACACTGCAATGTTTCTCAAAATAAAATAATGTTACCACATTTTGACAGGAGACAGCTGTAAACCATCTGCCTTGTATTTGCAACTGTGCAAATTGTCATCTCTCTCATTCATAATCACAGCATTCTTATGGTAACTACAGCAACTGCTTCTGCAGCAAAATATTATATTTGTAGCTGACTTTTAATGCCATTTAGCAGTTTTAATTACAAAGCTAGCATCAAATGACCAGCAAGCTCTCTGCTGATTCCAACTTGAAAACCTCCAAAATAGTCCCCTTCCTGTGTACATCAGAAAAAGCTTTTTCATATATTTATTAYTATATTAGGTAATTAGCATTATATATGCATATCTATTATGTCTTTAAATATATTTTATAAATAAATTCCAACAATGTGTTAAGTAATGCATAAGAGTTCCACAATTTAAATAAATATTTTTCACATTCCAATTCAGCTTCTTAAAAGCTCATCTTTATTTCATGCCTTAGTTCTGAAGCAATGTTTTTGCTTCAATTCAAGAGGTAGATTTGATAGAGACTGGGCAAGTCAAGCCTACTGCCAAAAATGCAACTGTCAGTAGCGGTATTGCTGATACGCAGTTTGAAACTGCATCAGAAATTCAGACCCTCTACCTAAAGTCCTACCGATTCTTAGCTTAACAAGTTCTTGTTAAATCACATTTAACAATTTTCTGCAGACATGATTACTCACATTTGTTTTCTGTACATGATATAATGAAAAACGCAATTACAAAACAAAAATGAAGTTTTATCTAACACAATGTATAAAAGTGCATGAGCTGCTGCTTCATCTCTCTGAAACATGTTCAACTTTTCCTCTAGCTTTGGCCATAAAGAATAGATCTCAAAAAAAAAAAAAAAAGTTACAGGTGTTTACATTTTATGCTTGTCTTCACTTAATTTTTTACAGCTGAAACCCTTCCATTGGAGCCTCCTGCTGTTGAAAAACAAACTGCTGCTGACTTTCATCCACCTGAGGTGCAATACTGGAATCCTCTTCTTCGACACCAAAGTAATGTTCTATGAGTTCGAAAGCCTTTTGGTAGATCTCTTGGTTTTCATGTCTCTGAAGAAATTCAATTTTATCAAGTCCTAAATTGAAAACAAAAGTTTTTCAAAATCTAGTTACTTCTGAAGACTAATAGAATAAGTTCAAAGAGAAACAGGTTGTAATATGAAAACACAGTGGTACTTCTTAAAAACAAACCCATAAACCATTTTCGTTCATTCACTATTACTGACCCTTACAAGAAATGGATTTTTTTTCTTCTTCCTCATTCTTTCCAGAAATTAATATGTATTTTCTTCTGCACCAAATGTTCCTAATTAAGACAGATTGCTGAATTTTGTAACCTAGACTAAATTTCCTGGAGCTTTACAGTTGCAACTGTAATTCTAAGCACTTATCTTAATTGACAGCCTTTTAATTCAGTTAACAGCTGTGATAATGTACAARGAAACACACCATGTATACAGAGAAAGCAAATTTGTTTTGAATCAGGACAGTATAAAACTGTTTGCTAGAGCAACTTCTAGTATTCTCATTTCTTTTGATACAAAGAGTTTAGTTTCACTCTTTCAAGTAATTCTATCCTCTGCTCTAGGGTCATCACTGGCTGCAGCCTGKTATCTTCTTTTTTCAACTTTAGTTCTGTTTTCAAATTTAAATTCAAAGTTTTCAAATTCAGAAGGCATCACCCATATCTATACAATTCTGCCAGCACAGCACCATGTAAGTGCTTCCTCTTTTCTCGTCTCCAATCCTAATTTTAATAACGTCAGGTTAACTCAGAACTCTTGTTTAGGTATTCAAGATAAACCAGATTAGGAAGAGCTCTTATGAAGCATTCTGGTAACTACAGAATCCATATGCAGGTGACTGACATCAGCTAGCATAGATGTTTCCCCAATTAACCTCTATCCAGTTTCAGCAGCCTGTTGCCAAAAATCAATCACAATATCAAATGGAAACTTTTGCCGTTTTGTGACAATCTTAATATTTCTGTAGTAGTATTAGCATCTGTTGGAAGATGTACTTAACCTTCTAAAAAGGACTCTAGACATTCAATAGTTGAAATTCTGTCCTAGATCTCGAGTCTGTTCATAGTAAGTTAAATTAAACTATTAAGTTCTTATTCATCTTCCATATTAGATTGCAAAGTAGGTTTGCTAATGCACAGGATCATACTTCTTAACAGAGATTCAGATTTAATGACTGTCTTACAGAAAAGCCAGTAGCATTTGACGTAATACAGCCAGCCAGAACTATTTGCAGTTTCTGAAACAGAAAGGCCTGCCAATTCAGAAACTATGAAAAGATGAGCTTCCRTAAATAGTGACAGATTCACTTTTAACTTCGATTTTGTCAAATCAAAAGATCTAGTTGTACAGTTTCACAAATATGATTTTAATCTTGATATTCTGCCTTTTAAAATTGGTTAAATTCAGAATGTCTTAAAAGGTAACAAAATATTTTCAAAAGTAACTACAACTTACATAATTTCATGATCTGAAGTAGATTCTTGCTATTATTGATATTTACTATGCTAAGAAATGATCAACTTTGGGAATAAAAAAACCCTTGACAGCTAGTATTTAAAATGAAGTTATAAATTAGAAGAACTAAGAGTAAGACAAACTCTGATCTTGCATTCCTGTTAATAATGAAACTATATCTGATAGGAGTATATCTATTAAAGTAATAAACATATATTTACAATTAAATGATAAAATTATACAAATCATTGGTATCACAGTCTATGGGAGCTGTGCATTAAATGCTTCTGAAAGTCTTTCTTTAGATTAGTGTTTCATAAACTGATCCCAGGCCAAAAAAAAGAAAGTTTCTGCATTTAACTACCTTTCTCACCATGTTACATTGATCAGTGCAAATTGAGTAATGTCCATTTATGTCTGAAGAAAAAAAAAATCTATTAAGTTTACCTAAAAATCTCATACAAATGGTTGACAGCAGTCTTGATTTTACAGCCTGAAATAAGAAAGTTTAGGTATGCAGTTTTACAATAAGTAATTTCTTACCATATGCTTCTTCTATAAGAGCGCAATAAGGATTGATGCCCATTCCATTTTGCTTAGACTCTTGTTCTCCAAGACGCAGAATATTTTCAAGTCCATTTAAAGCCACTTGTACTATTTTTGAATCCATCACAGTCAGGAGGTCACAAAGAGGCTTGGTACAACCTAATGCTACCAAATATCTTTATAAAAGAAGAAAAGCAGAGGGAAGGGGGAAGGAAAGGGTGATAATTCAGCACATTTATTCTGACATGTCATTCTATCACAGCTGGTCCTTAATTTTGGTCTTAAWTTAAGTGGCTGAAACAGTATTTGTAAAATGTGCAACAACATGAAATAAATTCAGTCTCAAATAGAATACACACATTAAATTTTCTCATTAGAATAAATT
The DNA here is from genome assembly GCF_003343005.1 of Rhea americana. Lineage (NCBI taxonomy): Eukaryota > Metazoa > Chordata > Aves > Rheiformes > Rheidae > Rhea > Rhea americana. The sequence continues at coordinate 43,061 of NW_028185228.1, read as the reverse complement.
AGCGTATTTATTCTACAAATGCCAAACTTCAGTTAACAATCCTTTCAACTCCTTTTTATGTAGAMTTTTCAGATAGGTTTGACTGAGTACAGGAGGAAAAGTTAGTAAGTTTTTTCAAGCACTAAGAATTTTTATAGTGGCAAAAATGTCAAGTAGCATGTTACAGAGAGATAAGAACAGTTGTGAGAAAGATGCATTTTGGGACAACGCAGTGGTCCATACTAACACAGTCCAGGGTAATAACCTATTAATATATTAGTTTTATCTGCTATAAAGGGAAGGATGTAATTGCGAATACAACAAGATATGAGGATTCTGAGTATCTTGTTCCTCTTCTCAATTGTGCACAAAATTCTGTGTGGTCTTTGGGAACCTCCATCATTGTTCCTACCGTGCAAACAAGATATAGGCAATAATGTCTGCCTGCATCAAAAGGTTGTCTGAATATAGTTAATTAGAGGATGTAAAGCATCTGACAGTTTGAGAATAGTATCTAGAAGATATTAAAAGGGCTAAAACTTCATGAAAGAGATAGATACTATTTTGTGATGGAAAACAATGTTTATGCTATTATATGAGTGTTTACTATTCCAAGATTCTGCATTAAAATTTCTATTAAATATGCTAAAATTTAAGATGTTAAGTTATGCAAGCAATTAAAATAACAAACTTTCCTTGTGTCTGATAACATTTAAATTATCCTGTTTCTCTTATAACCATTAAATTTTCAATAAACATGCACTTGTGAAAGATCTCACAAATATGCTGGAGGAGTTATTATATCACTTTCAGTTCTGGCTTCTAAATATATATGGATTTTAAAATGATAGTATAGTGAACTAGTGATACAAACAACTACATTAATAGCATTCCAGAGAAACTGCAGAGTATTTGATGCTAGTCATTTAAGATGTCCAGTCTTTGCAGTACATGAATAGCTGCTGATGTAATGTTTTACTAAACTACACTTTGAAGAAAAAGCCTGATATCTGTTTTAAAATAATACAGACAATAAATCTAGAATACATGAARAAATAATTTTTTTGAAGTTTCCCTATAAAGAAATACAGTCCTATTGCACAATTTTTCAATTTTCAAATCCTGAAACTATTCATTAACTATAATAAATTAAACTGTGTTTGACAATGTAACATCAATTCTGGAAGTTAACACTAAAGTTTTCACAGAATTAATACCACTGAAACAAAGTAATTTTTTGTCAATTTGCTGTTAATCCTACTGTTTATCTTCTACCAATTTTTCTGAATTTCTACACGTTCATCCACTGTATAGACAAAGTTTCAAGAAATTGAAGTTGTGCTTAGGGTTTCGTTGCTAGGTTTGTTAGGATGCAATTGCAGAAATAAGAGCTCCTTAGGAAAAAAGATATTTAGGCAAAGAAAACAGCAACATTCACAAACTAAGTACCTAATCTGTTCAGGGGTTCCTCCTGATGTTGCATTAGTTATGGCCCATGCTGCTTCTTTTCGGGTGCGAAATTCAGCTTTCTGAAGAATTTCAATCAATATTGGAAAAATATTTGCATCTATAACAGCCTAGAAGAAGAAATCAGGAAGTTTTGTGATAATTAAGAAAGTTAATATACATAGGAAAAGAGCATTGAAACCCTTCACCATTAATTTCAGCCATACCTGTTCATATCAAAGAATATAATTTTTTGTTTCTTAACTAGAAGGCACAACATTAACTAGAATTGCTAAACTGATACTCAGAACTACTCCAGCATTGTACCACACTAGCCTTCAGAATATTTTCTTTGTTGATTTCTTCTTTTGTGGTGGACAGAATAATGCTTACTGGATAGCCCTGTTTAAAATTTGTATTAATAGGTACAGTAGCATCACCTTAGCATAAAAGAAGCAGAGATTTCAAACTGGAGGTCAAATCTCAAATAAGCTTCACTCTGGCCTTTTTATTCAGGTCTGCAGTTTTTATAGAAAGAATATGTCTGTAATTGGAGACTATATAGCAATATCTGAAAAGACTTCAAGCAAATGACATTTTCATCCATGATTCAAGAAGAAAAAAAATCATACTGATTCAGAATTCTCATTTTTGTGAAAGTCTTGTCTTCTAACATAACCTTTTTTCAGGTAATATTAGGTTAATCACTGGGGAAATAGTTAGGATCTAATAATTTCTCAAGACAATTCAGTATTAATGACATCATCCAATTTTCTGAAACAAGCAAAATAGTCAACATTCCCCAATACATGGAATTAGTAGAACGGTCCTCATAGTTTGTACAAGATGTTTCTTTTCAACTTAAGACAGAAAAATTGCTTATTACATTAATATCACATATACTAAAAAGCATAACAAAATTAAAGAGAATACATTATTAGATGATGCATCACAGGAAAAGATAGCAGATGTTAATATTAAGTCTATGAGAATATTTTAGGTATCCTTCATTCCTTCTATAAGAATTAACTGAATCCTTTTGAAAGAAGCAAGTCATCTTCTTTAGTACAAATGATAACTATTTTTTTTAGAAAGAGTATTTTATGAAGTTATTTATAATCTTTGTTCAAAATTAACACATTGAAAGTTAAACAGCATTATTTTAGTCCTGTTTATAATTTTGAGTTCACATAGCATCTACTTATTTCTCCTTGTGATGGAAAAATCATGTGAGCTCATAAAAGGAAAACAAAAAGTAAAATCAAACCCAGATTACTAAAATAAAGGCTGTTACCTGAATCTGAGCTCTGTTTCCTGCAGTAATATTAGAAACAGTCCAGCATGCTTCTTTTCGAATAGATTCCTTGGGACTACTCAGCAAGTGCAAGAGACAGGGCAATGCAGAACAGTTTAGAATCACCTAAAATAATTTGAGAATTGCAAATTTGCTTGTGCAATTAAAAAAAAAACACTTTACAGATAACCTCAAAAGAAACAGATTTTGCAGCAGCTTTAGATTTTACAAAATGTCATAGATAAAAGTCTTACAAAATGAAGGTTCTCAATGATCCAGTGTTTGAATAGAAAATGCAACGATTTGAAAGGATCTGCCCTCAAATAACTTCAGACATGGAGACTAAAGACAGCAAGACTTAATAAGGCTGGTTAACAGCAGAATATGACATCTTAAGTAGCTGAGTTTAAACCTAATTTGTTCACACTTTTATAAAGGCACAAATGTTTTCTATTTAATTCCTTAGTGAAAACATCTTCTATGGAGCCTACAACAAAGTAAGTAATTAGTGGAATTCTTTATTTTCCATATACACTAGTTCTGTAAGCCTTTTAGATAACAATTTTCTTCAAAACAGGACCTGTCTTGGCAGTATTTCCTGTATTACTTCCACTGCCTAAAAAAAAAAAATCTTTAGGACAAATTGCATTAGCAAGACTATCACATAGAAATTCATGTGCAAACCTAGTATGGGCGTTCCTTACAAAAAGTGAAAACTTGACTGCATTTCAAGATTTAAAAATAAAAAGTAGCAATAATAGATAATAGAATCTCCACTAAGAAAATAATTTTTTCATAATTCATGGGAAGCAGCATTCAAAATATCATACAGGAATGAAACAATCCTCTATCTTCTTATGTTGCTGTAAGAAGTTAATTCTTGCAGTAATTTAGTGTTTAAAATAGCAGCCTCAACTGACTGTCAGACTGATAGTATACAAAACAGAGTAGATTTATAAAGAGCCTCTTTCAGTGAGTTGAATGGACTCCTATACCAGATATACAGTTTCTTGCAATTAATTTTTACAAAATTCTGTATCTTTTTTTTCTGCCAATTAGTTTTTCTTCAATCAACTAGTCTTACCTGTGTTTGAATATCGTCGCCAGTAACAATATTTCCAACTGCTCTTAATGCAGGGGATACCACCTTGTAATCATTATGCCTGGAAACATTACAAATGTTAAATCATTTGATGTTACCAAATGTTACAGTATAATTTTGCATGTTTATTTCAGGTGCAAAATTTTTATTTACAGAAACACTGTATTTCTTCTTATAAATTCCCCCTATTTAGCCAAATTTGACAACTGTAAAACCATAACTGAATTGTTTATTCAAGGAAATGGCATCTTTATGGAACAAGAAAACTTGCATCTGTAGAGCAGAACAGCAGTCAGTACAGCAGATGCTGTCTACAAGCTGAGGACAGGTACTGCACCATCCAGTTGCCACACAGACAAAAGGTGTGTCATTAGCTGTATACTAAAACTTAGAAGCTCCCTTCTACAAGGGAATTTCCCGTCTCTTGTAAGTGAATAACCATAATAACCAACATATGAAGCCCATATTCAACTACTGAATGGGGGGATGGTGCAGTAGAAAATCTACATAGTTTTCATAAAGCATCTRTGGAAGAAAAAGGAATTTTACTCTCTCTTGACAGTTACACAAATGCGCTTTTCATAGAGAGTTATGCTTAGCTGTCAGCACGGGGAACTATCACTGAACTATCACTATCACTGAACTACTCAGCAGTCCCCAAATGAACATAAGGATTTAGTCTCCCTTTCTAGGGAAATAATCATAAAACAAGTGTTCTTGAATGGTTCACAAGTGGCAGAAGCTCATCTCTGGACTCTGGTTGTCCAAGACCTCCCTGCATTTCAACTTCATCTTCTACAAAAGAGCATTACTGGTAAAGAAACAAAATACAACATTGATACTAAAAAAGTAAACTGAGAATTTACAATTCAAGCTTGATCTTCAACCTTCACTTTCAGACTTCTACATGTAGATGATAACCTATGTTAAATTTTAGAGAATAAAAAGGAGTACTTTACAGAAAATTCTTTTCACTATTAATCTTAGGAAAGATCCCAAGAGCGAAGCAACCTAGCAAGTAACTGACAAGGTTTCAGACTGAGTTCATGTTCATTACTTCTTACCAAAGAAAGTTCAGACTTGAGGTGAAAAAAATCCAAAAATATGAGATCTCCTCCTTATGGAGAGCTCAACTCTGAATTCATTAGTATTAACAATACTATAAGACATGTATTTGATGAAGAGAGTACTTACATAAGCAACTCTACCAGTCTTCGACATACTCCAGAATCAATAACAGCTTGAATTTTATCATTGGGTCCATCTGAAAGGTAAGAGAGGGCCCAGCAAGCATCTGCTAATACATCTGGATCACTGCTAAACAACAGTCTTGATAGAACATTTAAGCAAGGAGCAACCTAGGTGAAAAAAATACATATATTGCATAAATATTTCCTTGCTATGGGTATTTCCTATTTGTCATATTTCAGAGAACAGTTTTCAAAGGTATAGAGGTGTGAAACTATTTATTGCCAAYGCACACGTGCTCAGTAATGAGACAGGAGCTGGGTGGAAGCCTTCTCGATTAAACTATATATCCAATTCAAACTTATTAATTGGATAAATTTTGATTTAMAGCCTATTTACATGGAAATATTCTATTAGGTATATATAACTGTTCAACTTAAACAAAAAACATCTGCTTTTACAGATAACCAGATGATCAGGAATTCCTGATGCTTTTTTGAAGTGCCCAGGTAGAAGAGAAATTTACAGTAATTACGCTTTTTGACGCTACTGCTATTGCAAAAGTATTGGAAGTTATTTGTAATAACCAATTTATAAATTATACAAATTTAGTACAAAGACTCTCAGAATAATTCACAAAAAGGAATCAGCTTTTTATTGAACCAAATCAAACGAAGTACATGTGAACTCATTTCTTCTTTCAATTGTGGTCTCTAGCCCTCACCTTCTTCAAGCTCCACACAAACAGATGGATGAAGCCCCCCCAAAAATGGGCCATTTTAACACTTGAAAACTGTCAGGTTTCACTTGTGCAGACTAAAAAAGTCACATTCGTCCAAGAATCTGAAACTCTATCCTGCATTTGTTATGCAATTCAGCTTCCTTTACACGTCTGATCAGTGCTATTGAAAAGGGCTAAAGCAAAGGAGCTATTCTTATTATCAACTGACTACACAGCRTCCTTTCCAGTGGTGGGAAAATGATTTAAGCAGCAGAGACCCTTCTTGTTTTTTTACTGACAAAAATCAAACGCTACTGAATGGTGTAACTTAGGAAGAGAAATTGCAAAACAATTAATTGATGTCAAGAAATTCTCCCTTTTGTTCACTTCTCCCCCAAGAATTATAAAGCGGCAATGACAATAATCACTACTCTGTGAATTAGTTTCAAGATAACTGTCCATTCTCCCCAAATCATCTTTATTGCCTTTTTAATCCCGGTCTCTTCTATCAGAACACCTAATATTCAATTCCATCTTTTACTATCATAAAAATTACCATAAATTAATTTAATACAGAAAACAAGATGCTACCATTTATATCAGTCTCTGCAAGTCTTGCTGTCTTTATAACTGTATACTGGGGAGAGAAAAAAGTGAGAGGGACAGCATAAAGGCAAACCGTCTTAGAAATCATAGGCTAGTTTAATTCTATTTGACAGAGGGGAAAATAGAAAATTTTTTTCCTGCATTGTGAGCCTGCACGTTATTCAACAATCACAAATTGACAGAAGAAAAGCTTTGGTCATAACTCGTATCTAAAACAAATCAGGAAAAGAATACAGCCCCATTGGGTTTGGTGCTCAAAATATTACTTGTCTGCTATTTCACACCAATAAAGAAATATTTATTGGCAGCTAACTAATTTAAACCTAAAGTGTGTAACAGTCATTTGATTTTATTGGTGACAAGTATCAAAATAGATGATCCGATGTAGAACRAACACATGGAGAAAGCGATCAAATTGAGTCGTTCTCCAGAAACAATGATTGTGTGTTATTGTGTGTGTTAGTTCCTTCCAATTTTTTGATTTCTCAAGATGAGTATTTCTTTTATTATACCTTACTGAAGTCTGGAGGTGGATTCTTTCCTCTACAGAGATTTGAGAGAGCCCAGACTGCATTTCTAGTTGTTGTAAGACGATTTGAATTTGTTAACAGTCTGTCAAAGAGGAAAAAAAAATATCAAAAAGATAAACAGCTTTTTTCTTGTCTATTGTTACTAATACTACCTTATATGGGGGAGGGGGGGAAATCTATTATTGGGTACCAGTTTCAGTTTATTTCTCTTAATAGCTCACATGCTGCAAATGTCTTCTTAGAAAGAACTGAATCCAAATAGGTTATTTTGCATGGACAACTCATTCCCAAATGAGTATAAAGTACACCATTGCTAATATGAAAAAAATTCAATTAATCTCTTCTGAGGTTCTTCAGAAGCAGCTAGGAGATGAAACCCTGCTTTGAGCTCACTTTCATGTTTTCATTCAGAGGATGAAATTAATCAAAAAAAATTATAAAAACAAAAATAGGATTCCATAGAATATTAGAACTTAAAAGCACTTTTTAAAAAGTTACTTTTTTTGCCTAATGAATACAAAAGATTCAAAGCTTGAAAAAAAAAAAAAAATACCGATTTCACTTTCAGATACATACCAAAATGACCAAAATCATTACCTCTTAATCTTTGAGAAGATAACAACATTGCTCTATATTATTTTAAGCTATTTTACAAATCTTTTAAAGTAATTTATTATTTTAAGCAATAATACATTTCAGAAAATTTTTGTTGGATACATTTTTGCTTGTGATGAAGCTACATTACATCCTACTGTAAACATAAAGTTAGCACAGTAAGTGTTACACGTAGTTATGAACGATGCTCTTAGTGAGGAGAAACCTGATGGGAGACACCTAATGCAATAACTGTTCTGCCAGCTCATCTCACAGCCAAATGGATAGCAAGACTGAAGCTTGGGGCTACTGCACAAAAGTTGGCTAAGTCAGGAATGACAACCTGTTGCACAGCCAGCGGGAATCAGACAAATGCAAGTATGACTTAAATCAATTCTCCAGCCTTATATATCCAGAACTCCGACAATGCCTAACACTAAAATAACCTTTCGAAAACATGTGAAATCTTCTAGTGATGGATTATTATTTAAAAATATATATCTAAAGCTCAGAACCTGAAATGTTAGATTCACAGCAGTATAATATTTAAAACACACTCTAGGTACATTTGTTTTAAGAACTGATCAAGAAAAATAAGTAATCTCAACTTAAAAATAAATACAAGTTTTTTGCTAAGTGACTTCTAAGTTGAAGCTTACAGTTATCTATAGTTCTATACTACAATTACAATATTAACTTACAATACTTACTCCAAAAGGGGTGGTAATATTCCACAGTTTAAAACAAAATCTCTGCATTCTGCATTATCACCAGCRATGTTACCAAGAGCCCATACTGCCTAAAAAGTAAAGCATCTAAGTGAAATTGTATATGCTTACATATCAATTTACACAGATAATCTATATATATTTACAGCAGATATTATGAAAGAGTCAAAAAAGTTAGCAGAATCATTCCGAGTATAAAATTACAAGAAGATTGTACTGATTTCTATATTGCATTTGTTGTGTACTTATAGAAAATCAGCTGCATACATGAGGTCATACTTTTAACTAAAGAAAGTCTTCTGTTATGAAAATGTATTGATTCATATGCTTTTCAGTGAAAGGTATACATATTATTTTCAATAGGCACATTTGCTCAACAAATGCTGCAATAAAATTGGCTCGAAAATGCAAACCATGTAAGAGGAATCAAAGGAGTTAAATTAGAAATCTTCACTACTGAAATTCTTAAGCATTCCAAAACCATGTTAAGTGGTTTTGGAATGCCAGTGCAAGTCAGTATGTTACAGCACCTCCCCAAAATATTTAAAAAATTCAGGAAACCATTAATGAAGACTGTAAAATAATACAAGATAAGAACAAAAAGATAAAAGAAATAGAACTACCTGGTAACTTTGGGAAAGAAAAACAAACAAACAAACAAATACCACAGTCGTCATTTTCTGTCTATTATGGTATCTTAAACACTGTTGACTTGTAAATACCACAACAGAAACGAGGTACTTTCCTCAAATGATAATGAAATGAAACAGAAAATAGTTTCAAAGAAAGGAACCTGAAAGAAACAGCCAAAAAAAAAAAAAAAAGAGTAAAGCTTTAACTTCCTGGAGCCTGAATAACAGGCTAGTAAGCAAATGAGGCTCAGAACTTCYTTATTCATGAATGTCTTTTTTTTCTTTGTCTGGTTAAATTTTAAGTAGTTATAAAACGCCCCCMAAAAACAGTTACCTGCTCCTGTACATCTTCATGTTCTGAACTAAGCAACTTAATAAAAATCGGAACAGCTCCAGTTTCAATTACTACTTTGGTGTGCAGAAAAGTTCCAGATGCTATATTTGTCAAGGCCCAAGCTGCTTCAAACTGTTAAGGAGCAGAAAGCATAAGCATTAAAACTTCTGCAACTTTCATGTCATAGATTATTTTCCAATTTTTTCCCTTTCCACTAAAATGTGGTTATCATTATTACTGTACTTTCTGAACAAAAATTGTCATTGATAGAATACATTTTTATTTATTAAGCACTGTTAGTATCTATGTTGTTTTCAGGCTTTGGTTTGCACCACTTTAATCATAAGACAGATCAGAGATCTCTAATAACCAGTACAAACCCTTTCTGGTTATTCTATATTAAGTTTAAATTAATTTTTCTAATACAAATATAAACAAGGTCCACGTGCTATTCCATGGGCTACCAGAGGCAGTCAGAACTAATTACTCCCTTGTTACTAACTTTTCAAAGATTTTCCAGAAGCATTTCATACAAGCCTTTCAGTTTTCTGCATCTTCTCCTTCTTTTGTAAGATTACAACTGAAAAGTAGAGTACAGCACAATACCCAAACTCAAACAGAACAGATGCTGCTAACACATCAGTGTTGATGCTCTTAATTTACCACTTTGGAAACGCTCTTGAATAAAGACTGCCACATAGTCCCACAGACTACTATGAAATTCAGAAGAATCATGACAATTTCTGTGACAATAACTGACATTTTAGACTGTTAAAATTTACAGATTTGATGGCTAAAAATAATTAAATTTGATTATAAAAAACATAATTTCCAATGATGTTCTGGAGGTTCCTAATTCTACTCCAAATCCTAAACCAGTACCAGTCAGACTCACTTGCAGAGTGTAATTTTCATTCCTTTCTAGAAATTTCACAAATCTCTGCACTACTCCTGGTTTTTGGATGACTTCATCTATAGGTGGATTAGGTTCTAAGGGATAAAAAGAGAGAGATTTGCATAAGTCTAACAAAAAAATCCAAAWAAATTACTTTTTCAGTATAACACAACATCAACATGGTTCTCAAAGTTCTTACCCTAACTTTTAGCCTTTAGTCATTCTCAATCTCAAATGAAGGAGCTAAACTTTGACTTTAGAATAGTTTGTCAGATCATCTCCATAAACTGCTATGACTTACTAAACACTGCTGTGTATAGTAATAGTCCTACACACTATTATCCATTGGTATGTTAGTAACTCACTATAAACCACTGTTCCCTGAAGTAGTAATTCAGGTCAATGGAAGAACAACAATCATGGGATACTATGTTAAATAACCAAGCATATCTTTGTCTAATATAATGCTTGATTAATTTTGGTTCTCTGATACACAATGTTTGCATATCACAGTTTATAAACTCCGACGTGTTGTTGTTAAAACTACATTGCATTGTATGAATACTGGCATTAACACAAGACTAAGACAGGCAGTCTCAACAAAAACAAGTTACAAGTGTTCTTTGGCAGCTGTACCATTTTTCTCCCCTCAAATACAGAACTGCATTAGGATCAGAAATTCAAACAGCGCAACAAGTAAYGTAAGTAATGCTAATGTGCAGTTAGACACTGCCCTGGACACTTTAATCAAAATGTCCTTGCTTTTGTTACTTTGTGTGAAAGACTTAACAGTAGAATAATGAAGCTTTTTGTATTTCGCCATTGCGTCAGAATGAATTTGGCACTGTTTATATAGAAACAAAACTAGAAGCTTCAGCAAGCTCTGTTTTAAGCTTTAAAGCAGAACAAAGTTAGAAGATAACTGATTCTATATGATTCAGATTTGTAAAATTTGTAAACASAGAAGGAATAAGTAAATTAAAAAAAGAACAGAAAATGTATGTGTACCTTTAGAGAGCAATTTCCTGAATTTCTGGGTTGCTGTGAGTTGCTGATCAGGATCATCTGAGAAAATCATCTGTACCATGTCTACTGTAATAACTTCTTCCTAAAAATGAAAGAATGATTTCTTATGTCTAATACTAAGCATACGAATAGATAATATTTAAAAAAACCTCTTAAAGTATTTACCTCTGGAATAGGTACAGTGGAGCTGACATCAGGATCCTGAATTGGACTTTCTATCATAGATTCTTCATTTCCCGGAAGAGAAACGTTTCGGCGTTTAAATAGCTAAACAAAGAAGAAATTCACAGGAGTGTCAAAGCTGATCTAGAGCAGGTAGTAAAGGCATGTATTTGAAAAAATGCTTCCATCAATGCCAGTTAAACTGTTTCAGCTACTCAGCTTCCTATTCATCCATGCAAATAGAATTCTACATTAAAATTGAAAGAACATAAAAGAGAAACACTACATCTGTACCTTGATGAACTGTACTGCACCACACCGGAGAAACACTTAAATACTTGAGCTCTTTTTAATTAGAAGAGATMTATGCATTTTTCACATCTAAGAAAAACAAAATATGGATCTTTTCACTTTTAGTGTTTAATCCCTCATCATTCAGCATTATTTTAAATAAATATTATTTTTAATAATACTTATTTTACTTCTAATTTCTTTTAACTTTAACCTTTAATTATTTTCGATAATACTTATTTTAAATAGAAAGTAGCTGGTGGAATACTGTTTCTTCTTTACATTGTTCCTAAGCTAAAATTATCAACACAGAGGCAGCATTTGTGTATCTGCACACTGCATTCCTCCCTTTAACATTCAGCACAGAAAGTCTAAGATCTATGTACTTTCTTTATAAGATAATTACCTGGTAAACTTATTTACAGTTGCAGAAAAATTAAAACAGAAACATTAATATAGATGGAGAAAAAAAACAGTGTAGCTTCAAAGGTGAACTTTCTAAAGATATCATTTTAAAGTGATTTTGGATATCATGAATGTTTAACATTGGCTTTATGCATTACCAATACTCTAAATACATACCTGACCTGTAGTATTTAATGGGAATGTATAATGAGTACCTCTGCATTTTCTGGTATGCAAACAGAACATTCATGTTAGCCTGTTTTGCTTCTAGAAACCAAACCTACGTCTTTATCTTCAATTACAACTATTATATTTACACAGAATCGTAGAATGGTTGAGGTTGGAAAAGACCTCTGGAGATCATCTAGTCCAAGCCCCCTGCTCCAGCAATTATTGACAAGTTTAAGAATATTCATGGCAATATCTTTAAGAATAAATGTTAAAATTTCAATCCATTCACTTTCTGTGATCTCACCTCTTAAAATCTGTAATACCAACATGTCTACTGAATCCCAAAGACTTTGTCTTCAAAGTTGTCTAGACACCTAGATTTCTGCTATTGCACCTGGCCAAAACTGCTTAAGCAACTCCATGCTAACTTCTCCCCACACGTCAAACAGCATCCTAAAACAAGGCATTCTGTCTTTTGTTCAGCACACAACTTCCGGATTCAGCACAATCCTGGACACAGAACAACTGTGGTCAATTCCACTGAAATCTAAAAATGGAAGAAGAGATAAAGTTCCTCTTTTGTAAGATCAGCCATTCTTTTCAGCACTCAGCAAGAGTGTGGAAGCTCTTGGCTGAAACCTGTTAAGTGCCTTTTTTTTTCCTTCTTTCTTTCTTTCTTTATGGACATGGTCTACCTACCAGTTCTGACCTTTCCTGGCACAAAAGCAGTCTCATTTTCCTGCATAATTTGCTCCCTCAATGTGAGGGGAGCTGAAAATATTAGTCCAACAAATTAAGAAGTAAGAGAAAACAACAGTGTTCTCAGTCTGACAACATAAAACATGGGACAAGGAACACTCATCATTTTTATAATTTATCTGGGGAGAGTTCACTATAAAAATACACAAACAAACCTTTCAATAGATACTGAAATTCAGATGAATCCATTCAAAGGTGCTTAAGTATCATACTACTTCTTACTCTTACCTCTCTGGCCCAACTAATTTAAATTACTTCTCCATGTAGTGGCAACACCTTCCCAGGAGTAAGCATTCTCATCTCAGAGGGGACTGTAGATCAGTGCCTAGGACACTCTAGGTGGTGGGAGACAAGAGTCAGCCACTTGAGACAGAGGATAATAATAAACTACCTTCCTTACTTTCCTGGAAATGGATTCTGAAACATTTTGGGAACACAGACTACCACCAGCCATAAAATTACACAATACTCTATGTATTCTCATCACTAAAAATTCAATGACAACAACTGAAAATACTATTTGTAATAGTTCAGGATTGTCGTTTGATAGCCACAGTAGCAACATAGTTTATGAAAAGCTCTTGAGCAGCTTAAGGCATGGGTTCAATGACAAAAATAATCCTCTCACTTAACAGTGCAAMTTTGGCCCAAACTCCGTAAGAGTTTTTGGAACCTTACCTGAATTAAGATACTCCTTTCATTCCAGTCTTGCATGCTTAAATTGAGACTAGGGATTAAACTTAAAATATGGATCTCTCTTCGGTGTTTCCCACTGACTTAAAAGGGCCTCTGTTCACTTTTTTTGTTTTAGAATCCTACAGAAAGGTGCTAGGCACTCACCAAGATTGCACAGAAAGCATGTGTTTAAACTGGTTCTTTGGACTCTGATCCAGAAGAATCTGCTTTCACAGATCTGAATAAAACTTCACTAATCTTTAACAGTTAATATTTCATCGAGAGGCTTACCTGTTCTTCCCTTTTTTGTTTCCGAAGCTGGATTCCTTCCTCCTCTCTTCGTCTGCGCATTTCTTGGGGATTAAGTGCATTGTTCTTGTAGCTTTTCATTCTGAAATTATCTTTCCCTGGACTTGCCATGTTGTCTATTAAAAAAAGAAAAATTACCCCAAAAGGCCAAGCCTTGAAAGACAAATCTGCCATCTCTTTTACTACAAAAGTATCTAGAGCAGCAGAATGTACTCGTAGCTTATGGCAATGCCTAGTTCATTCAAAACATCTCCAAAATAGAAATTAAAGAAAAATCATTGCCTAGATTAAACTGCAGTTCATTTCAGGGATCAGACACTTTAATYAAATAGCTTAAGCTGCTACAAAATTAAGTTACTAGTCTTGTGAGTCTAGTAAAACACGAGAACACTACATTGCTAAATTTGAACTAAGATTTAAGGGAATAATYGTCTGCCATTCCATCAGCAATATAGGAATTTATTTCCTCCTTTTCAAAAAGGATATACTACACGTATAAAAAATAAATAAAAGGAAAACCTGGAGTAATTACTGCTTCATTTAACATTTTATTGTATCTTCAGTTTTTAAGATGCCTGCTAAAGCACAATACAAGATCTAAAAGTTATCTTGTATTTTCCTTCTCATAGAATCAGTAAGGTTGGAAGGGACCTCTGGAGATCATCTAGTCCAACCTCCCTGCTCAGCAGGGTCACCCACAGCATGTTMGACAGGGTTGCATCCAGGCGGGCCTGGAAGATCTCCAGAGAAGGAGACTCCACAACCTCTCTGGGCAACCTGGTCCAGTGCTCCGTTACTCTCACAGGGAAGAAATTCCCCCTCACATTCAGGCGGAACTTCCTGTGGTTTAATTTCTGCCCATTGCCTCATCTATATACAGAAAGAAAAATTCTGCAGAGAAAGGGTCAGTAGCACTCAGATAGGTCTATTCTTTTCCACCTTACATTAACTGATTGACTCATTTTAATTAACAGTTCACTCAACATATAATATTAGTATCTGCCTGTCACCTTTGGCATATTAGTTCTGGAAAGATAAAAGTGATGCAGCATGATTCTGTCACTGAAATGATCAAATGCAACTGACTGACAAAGTTTGCTTAATAGTATGGTGCTTGTTTTTAAAGCTGAAACTGAAGCTTTCATCTGAGAAATAATTAATTGCCAAAATTATGAATCAGGACTGTAAGCAAACTCATTTGTCTGGAATTCTTTCACAGCAAAAGAACAAGGCATTAGAATATTCGAACTACAGTTCTTGAGCTGCGTGCCATTCTCTATCAACTTCTGTGGTGAGGCTTTGTTATATCAGTATCAAGGGCTGCTGAATAGTAAACACCAGCTATGAAAGCAAAACAGTTTTCAGACTTAGGTGGGYATCAAGACACCCTGAGGACTGAGTAGCCTGTTCCACACCAACACATTAGGCTGGTAAGAATCCTGGTAAACTACTGCCATCTCTGGACCATGGCTAACTGAGCTACTTTGTAAAGAAATTTTCCTGTAATTGTATTGTGACTTTTGAAGGACAATTTTACAAGAACATTTTTTTGGACAAGACTGGCTTAACTAGTTCCAGAACACCCCACCTCTCTAATCTTTCAGGCCCTGCTAATTCAGTTGTGCCAATAAAACTGTCAGGCCAAGCAATGAACAAACAGAAGTGCTAGGTTAAAGGCAAACCCATCGAGTTCACCAGCTTCTTAACCAGTTACAGAAGCATCAGCTGGGAAACAGCTCTTATCAAAATTGTTTTCAAAAAGGAAAGCTCATCAAATTACACCCCTGTGCCTACAAAGATCTTACATGCATATTGTAAGGTCAGAAAGACTGTTATTCCCTATCTATTCAAGCTTCACAACTTTTGCATCTAGATCCATGAAATTTTGAACGTCTCGGCCCAACGCTACTTGTTTTAACACTAAATCCCTCCACCAGCCGCATGCTGTACCGCGCCCACCTGTTGTGCCCAGACTAAAACTTGCCTGAGGGATAGCAGTTCCCCGCCCGCCGCATCAGGCTCCCCAGGCGCCGCGCCGTGCAGGCTCGCCTCCGCCCCGTCCCGTTGGAGACTGTGGGGGCTGCCCAGCGGCAGGAGCACAGCCGTGTCACGGCGCCAGCTCCTCGCCGGCCCGGGGGACGCCCTCAGCCCCGGCCAGGGAGAGGGAGAGAGAGATCAACGAAGCATTTCACCCACGTCCCCTAAAAACGGGGTCGAGAAGTCCCAGGCAGCGAGGCGACGAGGCCGAAGGAAGGCAGCCCACCGGCCGCGGAGGCAGCGCGGGAGGACTCCGGCCCGGCTCTGCCCTGCCCTGCCCGCGGCGCCCCGCAGGGACCGAGCCTCCCGCCCCGCTGCCGCCAGCCGGGCAGGCAGAGGAGAGCGGCCTGCACCGGCGCTCCCCTCGACGAGGGGCACGGCACCCGTCCTCGCCGCGGCGAACAGCTCCTCCTTCCGCCCACCGGCTTTCAGCGCCCTGTCCCTCTTACCCATTGAAGCGGAGTCGGGAAGCGCCAGCCTCAACCGCCGCCCCCGGCGAGATAACCGCTCCGCTTCGCCCCGAATCGCAGCTCAAGATGGCGGACGCCGCCCCGCCGCGCGCCGCACCGGCTGGTGGGCTGCCCCCGCTCCCAGCAGGCTCTGCGCGCCCGCGCCGGGCGCGGGTGGGGGTGGAGGGGAATCGGAGGAACCGCGCCGGAGCGACGTCCGCAGACGGAAAACTACAGTTCCCGGAGTGCACCGGGGGCGGCGGCGCGCTGGCGCGTGACGCACTTCCGCCGGCGGCGGCTCCGGGCCGCCGTGGGGCGGAAGCTGTGAGTGTTTCAGTTTCCGCGTTGGGGTGGGGCWGGCCGTTGGCGGCGGTTGTGGCCGTTGGCGGCGGCGGCCCGATGTTGGTGTGCGATATCTGCGGGCAGGTGCTGCCTTCAGAGGCG
The DNA here is from genome assembly GCF_003343005.1 of Rhea americana. NCBI lineage: Eukaryota > Metazoa > Chordata > Aves > Rheiformes > Rheidae > Rhea > Rhea americana. The sequence goes on along the minus strand of NW_028185228.1, from coordinate 26,284 downwards.
GCGGTGCGGCGGCATCTGCAGCGCACGCACCTAGAGCGCCTGCCCYGCTGCCCGCTTTGCGGCGCCGCCGCGCCGGGCTACGACGAGCTCCACCGGCACATCGAGGCGGTGCACCCGGAGCCGGAGCAGCCGAGCGCCCGCTGCGCCGAGCCCGCGCCGGGGCCGCCCGAATGCCCCTTCTGCGGGGAGGCGGCGGCGGGCTGGGAGCTGSAGGCGCACGTGAGGGCGCGGCATGGGCACCTGCTGGCCCCCCCGGGCACAGGTGAGCGGCGGCAGGGCCCGGGCGGGCCCGAGCAGGGTGCTTCGGCGTCCTGCTTGGCTCTGCGCTGATGCTAGCGCTCGTCGCGGCCGCCCAGGCGGAGTGTGAAGTGCAGGTACCGTGGTGCTGCCGGGATTCTACTCCACGTCCAAGGGACTGAGTGTCTTGGGGGCGCTCCCGGAGGACTCTTATAAAGGAACGTGCTCGAGTACTCCGGGATCGCTCGTGCATGCAAAGGAGAGGCAGTGAGTGAAAGGAGAGTCTCTTGAAAAGTCTACTCCTGAGCAGAACTAAAAACACAGATGTAGCTGGACCTATAAAGTGTTGCATTCACAAAACACACTACAGCTATTAATGAAACCAAGATGATGAAAATTGCAGTGGTGAAAATTGTACTTCTAATTATGTGTCTGCTATAGAAACTCATAGACATGGAAAATGCTGCTGCTACTACAGTACCCTCAGTGAGTATCCTTAAAAAAAGGACAGTCCTCCACTCAGTCTTTCAGTCCCTCAGAGGCATCTTTAGTGCAAAATGAGCTATGTGAGCCAGTGATGCTTGCTAGCAGCAAAGAAGGCTGACAGCCTCCTGGGCTGCTGCGGGAAGAGTGCTGCCAACAGGCTGAGGGAATCCTCCCCTCAGTTCAGCACTGTTGAGGCTACACCTGCAGTGCTGTGTCTAGCGCTAGACAGTACAAGAAATAACTGGATCTAATGGAGCAAGTCCAATGAAGGACCACAAAGAAGATTAAGACATTTCTCATAAGAGGGGAGGCTGAGAGAGCTGGAGCAGTTCAGCCTGGAGAAGAGAAGGYTCCAGTGGGGGTTGATCTGATCAATGTGTATAAATATTTCATGAGAGAAGTAAAGGTGGAGCCACACWCTTYTCAGTGGTGCCAAGTGGTAGGCCAACAGAATATGGAGACAAACTGAAACGYGCAAAGTTCCACTTAAATGTAAGATTTATACACACACACACACACTTTGAGAGTGGTTGAACACTGGTCTACACCCTTTGAGACAGATATTCAAAACCTGTCTGGACGTGGTCCTAGGAAACCTAACCTGTTCTGTTTGACCCTGCTTTGAGCAAGGGGGTTATCTAGATGATCTCCAGAGGTTCTGTCCAACCGCAGCTATTCTAAGATTCTGTGATACTCTTTAGTAATACTAAAACTCCAGACAGAWTTTTTTTTTGAGGAGATAAAGACCAACAAAATAAGAATGTGATGTTTTTACCTTATTTTTGCTGTGCACTAGCTGCTGTTATTATCATACAAATGTTAAAGGATTATAAGCAAGCATTCTTTCATTAATAGGATAGGATAATATCCGTTATTAAAGATCTGATATTTCAGAGTAAGCACTTCYTAATACAAGTATTACCAGAAATAATCATCTGCAAGTTAAATCGGTCAAAGCTTGATTAGTAGAAAGAAGGAAAATCTCTGATGAACTTGTCAGGCATTTAAATATGAATTCTTAAATATGAATAATCAATTACATATTTCTCTAGCTTAAGAGAGTAATAACTGTTTTGGGGTTTGCTGTCTTTCCTTGAGAAATTTGAGAGTACAAAATTTATTGTTTATCTTAGACTATGTACATCATTGAGGGAGATGATTCTTGAAAAAAAGATATTATAATGAAAACTAATTAAGCCTTAAACCACAATTCTTTTTCGAACGTAGGAAATGGTGAACAGCTGTATGAATGTCCAATATGCAGTCTTACCTGTACAAGTGTTCAGATTCTTCAAGAACATGTGGATTTACACCTAGAGGAACATAGCTTTTCAGAAGGTATGTGAAAGGATGCAAGCTTGATAGTATTTGAAAGTATTTTAAACCATTTGTTTTAGTATAGAATCTGAGGCAAAATTTCAAATAAATCTTTCCTTATTAAAAAAMCAAAACAARACAAAAAAGCATGCCTCCCTAATAAAGTTGACATAGTCAATAGCAAGTCCTGTCACATGGCTGAGTGCTCTGTTTAWTTACACATGCTAAAAGAAGTATCTGTCTGTGCATGCTTATTAAATGCACTATATCTTGGGCAAAATAAAGCTGGGAGGGGAATGTTTACAAGATTGCCATTTTTCCAGCTCTCTAGAAGGTTCACATGCATGGAACTTGGACTGGCACATTCAAGTGTGACATGAGTTTAAAACTCAACTTATTAAAATTTCTAATTTATTCTCAATTATTTTCTCTAAATGCTTGTGCTGATTAACTAGCTATAGTCATAAGAGAAAAGAATCAAAATAATCTTGGTTTTGTTAGCACAGTTTCCTTCCTGTGGGTTTCTTGTCCAGTTCTCCATCCCTAAGTTTGTTTGTGTCACTTCATCATTATGAGATTACTAGTAATGATCCTAGAAGCTGTCTGCGACACTCAGCAAATTGGGACTTCTTGCTAACAAATCAGGTGAAAAGTAGTTAAAAAAAAAAAAAAAAAAAAAAAAAAAAAAAAAAAAAAAAAAAAAAAAAAAAAAAAGCTATTTTTTTTAGTAGTAGAGGTACATGCATTATTTACTAAGTAACTCTCCTTTAATCCTGCATAATCTTTGTCTAAATCAGGAAGCTGAGTCTTGGTAGACTGAATGGCATTGGTATTACCTAGTATTCTTTGCCAATACCTCAATATGGTAAGGGATGCATCTCCTAAAATTAATGCATAGATGTTTTTATGCATGTCTACTTATTAAAGGACTTTTAAAGATCAAACAAGTGATTATTCAAAGTATTGTTAACCTCCTGATCAAGTCATCTTTTTGTAAAATGTAATTCCTGAGTAGGTGGAAACTTAAGAGATCTAGAACTGGCTCAGCGGCTCCAGACTGAAGAAGATAAACAGCAAAGGTCAGAAGAAAARAGGCAAGAGAGGGAAGAATTTAAAAAGCTACAGGTACAGTAATACTAAACAATAAAATTTGAAAGAGTAAGAATAGCCATGCCAGGTCTGACCTGCACAGTCAGCCAGGCTGCSCTGAGACAGTGATGCAGGATTGGGCTGTAAACAGATGCAAGCCCTCAGCAACCCCAAACCTGACACTGGTGCTGAGCATGYGTGCCTTGAGCTGCTTGGCTCTACTGCTGTGAGCAGTGCTGGCCYAGGATGGGGCCTATGTACTGCAGGACTCCATATGTGTGCTACTCTGCCCTGGCATGTCTCCTGCTCTAGTGTTCTGCCTCACAGAGTGTGTTGCCTGAGTCCTTGAGCATCCTACCTGTCCTCTTCTTGGACACCACTGCCTACTTTGTTACATACTTGTTCCCAGATTCTCCCTCCYAGCTCCTGATGTCCCTCTCCCTCCCATCTCACAGCCCTGATAGCTTTACCACCCTCTCTTGCTACCTCCTGGCCATTGAATATCTCTCTGCCAATGGCTCTGTGGCCATAAGAGGCAGAGGGAGATGTTTATACTTCCAGGGATAGCTCTCCCAGACTTGCATTTGTGGTCTAGAATGGAATTTGTCCTTCAACTCTAAAATTTCATGAACTCAGAGATTTTTGTTTCACTGTTTAGTATTTTTCCACATTACTGATTGTGTATGTAGCTTCTGTAAATCCTTAATGGATGCAAATTTAAAAAATRTAATCCAAATAATGCATGTTTTGTCCCTAACAGAGACAATATGGCTTGGATAATTCTGGAGGCTACAAGCAACAGTTGTTAAAGAATATGGAAAGGGAAGTTGACAGAGGAAGAATGCAGCCTTTTGAATATCACAAGAGAAAAGCGGACATGATGGAATCTTTGGCTTTTGGTATAGATGATGGGAAAACAAAGACTTCAGGTAAATTGCTAAAGTTATACAACTAAGAGTGTMCTTTTTAGACCTAGACTGTAGTGACCAAATCTGTTTTTAATAAAGCATTTCAGTACTTAGATAACTAAACGTTTGATATTAGTTGCTTCTTAATTCAACACATTAGCTTCTCGATTAATGAATGACTTGTCACATCATAGTCATAAACTAAYAGCTAAATATGATCTTGGTGTGTTTCTAGTCTTTATTCTAAGCTGAAGACTTTTTTTCTTTCTCTCTTGGAATCAAGTTATTTGTTTAAGGGATGAGATGCAAACCATAYTGAGATCATATTGTATCTGATATTACACATTTGTTTTACTCGAGGGTATGTTTGTTTACTACTTAGTACTTTCTGTTGCCTAACCTAGTTAGCTGTTACAATTTATGGTAGCTTTTTGTGTTCCATTTCAGTTGATACTGAAACGTATGTGTACATTTTTGGTCTTTTTTAGGAGTCATAGAAGCGTTGTGCAAGTACTACCAGAATGAAAACAAAGATGTGAAATGTGTATGGCTTTCTACACCAGTAGATCATTTCCACTCATCTTTGGGCGACAAAGGCTGGGGTTGCGGTTACAGGAATTTCCAAATGCTCCTTTCCTCACTGTTGCAAAACAGCTCGTATGATGACTGCTTGAGAGGTATTAATCAGAACAGCCTATTTGTTGTATGTACCTCAAATGACAAACCTTTTGATTGTTGTGTAAGTGAAAAAGTGAAGCATCAAAGCTTATTAGGCTGAAGATGGCTATTAAATGCTTGCTGTACCTTTAGACCATGTTGTGGAAAGAATCAGAGGATTGAATACTGGCAAGGAATGATGTAGCTGAGGTTTTAGCTTAGTTTTTGGGGGTGTATCTTTGTGATGTCATTTGCMTCTTGTAAAAGAGACTGGATATTCGTAATTAATAGACTATTTCAGTAACTGCARTCTCAATCCAAAGTTTTTCTGTTGCAGGTATTATGCTAACGCCTAGTATACCAAAGATTCAGTCCATGATTGAAGATGCATGGAAAGAAGGTTTTGATCCTCATGGGGCATCTCAATTCAACAACAGATTACATGGTACCAAGGCATGGATAGGAGCATGTGAAATTTATTCACTCTTAACTAGTCTCAGGATAAAGTAAGCATCTTTTTTCTTTTTGTTTGTTTTGCATTGATTGTGCATATACCTTTATAGTGTCAAGAACCAAGTGATGAAAAGCCAGCTTGGCCACCTAGTGGCTTTAAATTTAACCAGCTTGTAAATGGATATCAGATCTAGTCAATGCAATACTTATGCAGGTAATAAATTGAATACTTACTTACAGCATTGAAACCTGGTGAAAAATTGTCCACATATGCATAAAGCTAAACAATGATTAAAAGTTTTTTTTTCTTAGAGTTTTGCCTTAAGAACAATCTGAATTTGAGCTATTTACTTGCATATCCTGAAAGTTGTTAATTGGACTCTCTGATGTATGTATATTGCTTGTGCAAAGATCTAAATTGCTTTCATTCTCATGAATTGTGAGCCATTGTTACAATGAACGGAATACTACTTTTGTTACAGAATAAATCTTCCAGTTTTGAAAGATATGTATCAGATTGGTTCATTATGTTTGTCCTCTACTCCTAAATTWAAAAAAAAGTGACAGCTATCACTTGATTACAAGGACTGCTGTGTTTATACAATATTTTTGGTACAGAAGTGTGGAGATGGAGAAGAAGGGTTTCTTTTTTCTTTTTTTTTCTTGGTTTATTTTTTAATAACCTGGCCTGGCTGAAGTTTTACTGTTAAAATTTCCYTTTAAATGTTCTTTAGGTGTCAAATCATTGACTTTCACAAACCAACTGGCCCCATGGGTACACACCCTCGTTTATTTGAGTGGATTTTGCGCTACTATTCTACAGATAATGAAGGCAGTGCAAAGGTAGTCTGTACTTCCAGACCACCTATCTACCTGCAACACCAAGGTCAGCATCATGTACGCTGGGTTCTTACTGGTTGCTATCTTTCTTTATATGTGTTGCAATCCTGAGTATGTATAGTTTTTGTTAAATTTTTATTTAGTAAGTAAAGAGTAACAAAACCAATTATTTTTATTGGATGGAAAACCTGGGTGTGATGGGAATCTGAACTATTTGACATCTACTCTTTTTAATGATTACTTGGTTAATTTTCAACTAATATTTTACTTGATCTGAAAGTAAGTAGCTCATTAAAAGCAAGTGAATTTGATTTATGGATTTTAAAACACTGAAAATCTTGTTTTGAAATTAGGTCATAGTCGTACTGTTGTTGGAATAGAAGAGAGGAAGAACAGAACATTATGTTTACTACTATTTGATCCAGGATGTCCTTCTCAAGAAATGCAAAAACTGTTAAAACAAAGCATTGATGGTACTAGTCTCAAGCTACTACGGAAATTTGTGGGTAACTTAAAAGAAAAGCAGTACCAGATAGTTGCTGTAGATGGTGTACTCACATTGGAAGAGAAAGCTGTAAGTATTTCAAAAAMACTTGTGTCTGTGTAACAGAATTTAAGAGAATCTTCTTTTCTGTTTTCATACTCAGATGTGTGTATGTGGTTGCCCAGTTAATTGTTTGTTCATTCTTTCCGCTCACTCTGCTACCTTCTGTTTATTCTCCGTTAATTGARTGATGCAGAATATCCTTAAAATCAAAAAGCTTTGCATCTAAATACCTATCACCTTAATGTATTTGACAACTCCTAAATGTCTTAAAAAGCTTGCAGCAGTCTGCATGTATATATTAGTCATTTTTTTCATTTTCTTACAGTATCTTCTCCAAAATAATTTCTTGTGAGCTTGTAAGATTCATACCATAGAAGAAGAGGATTCATACCATACTATAAAATTTCAGGGTTTTTTAGTGCAACTTTGTGAAGCTATGTGGTGCTTATCAGCATTTGATAGCTGAAGAACAAAACACAGATACTGAAGCCAAACCATCCAGTTCCCCTCAGCTTGGGCACCAGAACTAGTACATTCTGATTTCTAAGAGTACTTGAAACTTCATATAATTCAAAGCWTCTGTCATCTTAATCTATATGTTTGAGCAGCTGGTGTTTTTTTTAAATCCTATCCAGATAAGTCACATAGGCCATCATATCCTTAAARCCTTCAAAGTTCTTTCATCTGAGTGAGATATAACTCTCTCTCAAGCTTCCTCTTTCCTACACAAACAAATTCTGAGGAATCATATTCTGATTCTGAGGTGTCTCATCAACAATTTTCAATGTGTTTGAGCTTCCAGATAGCTTGCTTTAAGTTGCGAAGTAATAGGTGACAGATTGATCTACTCAAGTATATTTTACATCTGTATATAGCAAGGAAACATTGTCTAAGTGCKTCTTGGCCTCTGAACATGTCAGAAATAGCAGAAAGACATTTTGACACTGTTTCTTCCCTTTACTGGCAAAAGGATTGAAATTCAGAGCACAGTGAATGGAATAGTGGTGGGTTTTTTTCAGATTTGATTGATACTTAAATATAATTTGTTTATTTAAAATTTTACTTTGAAAGGTATGAGTTAATTGAGATGAAATAAAACCCCTCATACAGGCTAAGCTTATTGAAATGTTTTCCAAATTGATGGTTTAAAATGATACTTTCTTTCCACTAAAACAGTTTTTTTATTTTAGGCTCGCTGCCGTGCTTCTTGGGTCTTCACATCAGAAAAGATTCCTTAAAGGATGCCTTTACTACCTCTGTCTAGAATTTGCCAGATGCAAAACATTAAACTTCTGGACCATAATTGTTACATAACCATTTTTATAATTAAACTATGGGAGTTTTAATAATAAGCATTTGGGATTCTGGAAAATTATAAGACTGGAGTAAACCTGTAGTTTTGATATTCAATAAGAAGATAAAACACTTCCCTCCTGCTGAATCTGTAACTCTTCAGTATTACGGTCCTTAAACTTATTTATTATCTTACTAGTATATATGATAGTGTTTTCTTAGTTGTTTAAATGAAAAAGTAACACCCACTTTCCTGTAGCAAACTATGCACCATAGGTAACTTTCAAGAGCAGTGGATAAAGATACTGTGAAACTACTTTATTGTTGCGTTTTCTCAAGTTTACCTCTGTAAATGCATTTATACAACCTCTGTGGCTAATGCTGTATTTCATATAAAGTTTGATCTGAAAATATCTGCTGTGCCTCAGTATCCTACTAATATTTTCAAAGTACAGAGACAAGTCAGTGACTTCATATGATATAGTCTGTTCCAGCAAGGACTATTAAATTCCAGTTTATTATTGAACTTCTTTTCGATTAGCTGGCTTCTCTAGATACACTGCTTGTGAATACGCATGTGTGTATGCTTTTGAGGTAGTTCAGTATTAGCATTGTGTGTGAGGTATCATCACTAGGTAGTGATTGTTCTAATATTATTTAATTGTTTCAGTTGACCTTATACTAAAATACCTGTATTCACTAGCCTGTCCTATTATGAGAATTTTTTTGCTGGACTACACTTATTTTCTCTCCTGTCTGCAAAYACACAATTGCCTATTTTACTGAATGGTAATCAATTAAACTTTTGCCTTGCTGTTTCTGAGATGGCAAGAACTGGATCTGTTGCAGCTTAGCTGCTATAATACCATGCTTTTGTTATGTCCTTTGCCAACATCAATATAAGGACTGGATGGTAGGGACAGAGAGAAAGAGTAGAARACTACTAACAGTAGGAATCTGTAGCAAATGACTTAAGTTATAGCCTCYTTCCCTCCCACTATGATTTTTTTCCCCCAAACAAGAGTAAGATCGGCTTGAAATTGCACCAAGCAGATATTTTGAACTAATCTGATTTCTGTTCCCAAATCTTGAATGTGTCAGCTCCGTATGCTGACAGGGTGGCTCCACTGCTTATTTGGTCTCTAAATAAGACCCATAAAGCCTCATTTGCTTTTGGGGAAGCTGCTCTGTGCTATGCTCTCAAGTGCTAATTCCATGCTAGCTGAGCTAAGTGGGAGGCAAGTACRTAGTAACTTTTTGCACCACTTCACCAGAGTTCCTCATCCAGGCAGGAGAGCAAAGTTTTAAATATTCTTACTAGCTGATGTGTGTTATCAGTTATAGGTCATGGGGAAGTAAGAAGGAAAGAGGTATAAAGGAGACTTAAAACCATGTTGATGCAAGTCATTTTCTGAGATGAAGTCGGTAGCCCTACTGCACAGAGCCACTGCCTGCTCATAACCTCATTATCTCTATAGCATAATGGTGCATGTGGCCACCTGTCGAAGGGTTTGGGACATTTAATCAAGAACCTGGAATGAATTTCAGGAATTGCAGGTAACACTTGAATGTCACAAGTGTATTTTGGGCCTAGCATTAACTTCCAAGTTCATGACCTCCATTGGGRAAGTGGAACTTCCTCCTGATGTTATTTGCTGTTACCACTTTTAGGAGGCCTATTTTTATCTTGATGTGCAAAAARCTTGCCAAAGATGGCTAGGGTGTTCAGCAGTATACCAGTATGTTAGCATTTTGAACTTCCTGCCTACATGGTGTTTTTCAAGCCATTTTCCCAGTATTTCTGTACCTAGATAGGCTGCTTGCAGAACCTACTGCTAGTCTGTCCCCGAGCTTGCCCTCTGTTCTAACATTCCTATTAAAACATTTGAGGAAATTTTTGAATTCTTGTATTGAGATAAAGAGGGGAAAAGTGTCTAAATTATTTTATTCAAACACAGATAATAATATGAATTTTATTATAGGCACTTCTCCATCAAAAAAACATTGTTCTTGAGGACACTTATTAATTGCTGTATTCCTCAAGCATACAGCACTGCTAGGGTTGAATTTGGCTTGAGATAGGCGGCTGAAGTGTAGGTGTCTGCATGCGAGTTAGATATGTAAACTACCATTCTAGCGACTTCAGATACAGTAACGAGGCCTAGAAAACAATTTGGCTCAGCATAAAGCAGGTGCCAAGACTTATGTCAGTCACCCATTTACAGATGTCTAGTGGCATTTGAAAATACCTTGGAGCATCAAAAGCATCTGCAAGGAGCTGGCAAGCTCAGGGCCTTTTGTAGCACAGTTGAAGGCTAGGTAGATCCCAAGAGACAGTAGAGCTCTGTGTGGATAACTGAATCAGATTAGAGTGATTGAGCTTAGCCTGTTAAACTCTATTTGGTTGGCTGCACATAGTCAGCTACTGACAGTGGAAATGTCCTAATGTATCCCTGCTGGCTTCTAGCTGCTATTCCAGTAGAGCTCAGGTATTTTACGGGTCCTGTGTTGTATTTGCCAGGCTCATGGGATGCCTCGAATACGGCATAGTGTCTYGAATGGCTCTAGGCATGTAGGTTTAGATAACTGAACAGAGCCAGAGGGTTCTAAGGCATCTCAAAAGGCCRTTTGAGCTGACTGTTGACCAGGGACTCTATTGTAGATGCTTAATGCCATTTAAGAAACACGTATGTTGTGTGTTTGAGGCAGTTTGTGATATCCAAGACATGCTGCTCTCACATGCCTCTGTGGCCTGGCAGCAGAGGGCCAGGAGGGATGCTGCAGTGTGTTGCAGATGGCACCCAGTTAAATCATGCTGTAACATCTGTATACTTTACTGGGAGCTTAGGTACCAATCTCCCCTTTAAGCTCCTACATGTTGACACRTAGATGTAGGTGCCTTAATCCCAGAGACCTTGTTGTTATCCTGTGTCTCATGTTTTTTATTCCCTGGCAATAATAGAGCAAGTAATCTTTATGACCCATATGAATGCGTAACAATTTTACAAACCATACATTAATACATTCACTCAAACATGCATGAAACAGTAAAAGTTGTAATTACAAAAAAAAATATTTATTTTGTAGGTGTGTAGTGAGCTGTAAGTGGCCCCTGAACTGTAAAAGGGTTAAATATTTAGGACATTGTCTGAAGTGGTTGAGATTATATACAGATTTACTGGGAATTAAAGGACCATTAACCCCCATGTTAGCACCTGTCTCTATGGCACGTGCTCTTAAACCATGAGAAGCTTCAGCCTCTCACAGATATACTTCAGTCTTTTCTGCACTGTTCCTCCACCTGCCCTTTGACTGGAACTGAATCCACCCCGACTTAAGAYTGTACTAATTCCAGACCAGATAGCAAGTATTTGTATCAACATGACACTGCCTGGACTAGTAAGACTTCTAAGAAGCTGGAATTATAGTTCAGCCTCATTTTTTAACTAATGTAGCAATCTGCCTTTGAGACTAAGCTGGTGTTTCAGCAAAATATTGTAATGTGCCAAATTTGAAATAACAATTTCTGTTCGTACTGGCTTGTCTCAGCACTACATTGCACTACAAGATAGACATGCTGTTAGATTTCTCACATGTTTACATGTATTGAATACCCYATATCCAGCAAATTCAATTGCGACTTTAAGCACTGAGCCTTTTTGCCTGTCTTGCACCTTGGCTCAAACAGAGCACACAGAAAAAGAAAACTGTAATTAATAATCAATAGGATTCACTGCTTAGCGCTTCTCTGGCAGTTAAATGTAGACGCCTGTCTCCATTGGAAGAGGGCATCTTCTGTCCTGTCATGCCCTGCTTCACTCACTACCTTCTTTCAACTTTTGCAGCATACGAACCAAAGATGTTAGAAGCGCAGTCTGTTTCCCCACAAAACCTTCCAGAAAATCCTTTAGACTCTCCTACTTTGGGCACTGAATAAGATGCTCATTGGGGAGTAAAAGACCTGAAAGGCTATTCTTTCTTAATAAGTTTTCTAAAAATTTTTGTCCACCTTTAAGTAAAATGAGTGATTCAATAAAATATGAGGATTAACCCAGTGTATCTGATTGCTGTCAACAGGATGAGGAAATATAAATGTTTCAGTTTCTGATAGCCATCCACTCTGTAAAGATCTCCTTGTAGTTGCTATCACCCTTCAGAAGTGTCTGTGCTTTCTCCAGAGGAGGAAGATGGTGGGCAGTGCTGGTCTGTGTTGTGCCTGCTGGTTCCTGGCTCCGTGGGGTGCTCACCTTGCAACTTTTGGGATRGAGCTGGGAGGCCTGTCCCCAGATGTCTGTCAGTTGCCTCCTGGCACTAATGCTGAGATTGGCTGGGCTCTCCAGCCTCACCTCTGTGTGTATCAGCTCTCCTAAGTGGGTCCTCACTCTTTATGCCAGCAAGCTTCATACCTTCTCACCCTTGAGCTCTCAGMGCTCACTTGGGGAAAAGAAGGATGAGAGTAACTTGTAAAAAGACATACCATGTCTTTTTGTCACTTTTTTTTCCACCTCCTTTTGGCTTTCTTGGGGAAAGGCTGTATTTTTTTCCCCTTTCTGCAACATTTTTGGTAATTACAGTGGTGCTCTTCCTTTGTGCTCTTTGGGTGAGGGAGACTCTCTGTCCTGAAGATGCTTCAGTGGTTGGTGGTTTATCTCTTCTTCATGTAAGTAGGATTACCGTGAGCTGTTTGAAATTGTTTTCAAAGTTGTGCAATGACTTCCGCCTTTATTTGGTTCTCAGAGCCAGTCAGCAGCATTTAAGAGGAGGATTTCTACATCTCAAACTTTGTAACAAAAGTGATGGTATGTAATACACAGGGAGATACTGCTACATATTTCAGAGCTATGATTATACCTTTATTTTAATATTCTAGAATGGCCATCTCCCTACTGTTTTTGGTGCAATTTTACAATTTTACAAACTTTCTTTCAATTTTTTGGCATTAATATTCTAGCATGAACAGCTGATTTTTTTCCTTGTCTTGCAGTCTCACTCAAAAATATTTTGGCCTCTGTAATGGGAATTGCTGCTGTGATCTTTGATGCAATAAAATATTTGTATAGTGTTTCATAAGTTCAAAATGTAGTTCTAGTCAATTTTAACTGCCATTGTGGTACTCAGCATTTCTGAGGGGTTTATTAGATATCTCATGATGGGCACTCAGAAAATAAAGAACATCTAGTTAATGAATGGCTGTGGCAATGCTGGTTTAAGAGACTGAGCCAGCATTAGTAAGGAACATTGTGCTCAAGACAGAAATTCATTTTTCTTTAGTACAGAAGGTATTTCAGCTTTCTGACTACAGATTCATACTTAGAATCATAGAATCACAGAATCAGTAAGGTTGGAAGGGACCTCTGGAGATCATCTAGTCCAACCTCCCTGCTCAGCAGGGTCACCTACAGCATG
>NW_028185228.1:0-11971 GCF_003343005.1 Rhea americana | reverse complement strand
CATGCTGGCTATTCCTGATCACCTTCTTTTCCTCCATATGTCTGGAGATGACATCTAGAATGAGCTGTTCCATCAGCTTTCCAGGGATGGAGGTGAGGCTGACYGGCCTATAGCTGCCTGGGTCCTCCTTCTTGCCCTTCTTGAAGACTGGAGKGACATTGGCTTTCTTCCAGACCTCAGGCACCTCTACAGTTCTCCAGTATCAGTACTTCCTGTACTTACGCTCAACTACTTTGCCTTATTTACTGCACGCCTCTCATTTATTTAGCCAATGAGATGGTAGGCACAGCTCCATTCTTTACACAACCCTGATTATTTACTTCCTGTACTTACACTCAACTACTTCACCTTATTTACTGCACGCCTCTCATTTATTTAGCCAATGAGATGGTAGGCACAGCTCCATTCTTTACACAACCCTGATTATTTCCTTATCATATACTGTGTATTCTGCAGGAGACAGGTGCTGAATGGGGAAAATGTCAGGCAGTTATGTACTCAGGCTATATGTTTGAAAGGGAGAAGAATTAAAGCTGAGTAACTTCAAAACCAGTGTTTYCTAGTTTACAAAGGCTTAACACTTGTCTTTTACTTTGTTTTTTAATAAAAGTTTTGGATAACCCCACTGCACTGAGAAAAAATACTGATCTGATCTATACTGTGGATCATTAATAGGTTTTATTTTCTAAAGCTAAATGACACATCTGTCACATGAGTGAATAGTATGACAGAGAAAAATTATCTCGTCAGCTAAAAAAGAGATAGACAAAACACTTAAGTATGTTTCACATTGTTTACTGACAGAGTAATGTGGCTGTCTGCCTCATGGGCTCCATGTGATGTCTTCTTATATGCAGAAAATAGCAGAATAATGGTGCCTCCATACCCCCTACCCAACCTTTCTATAGTGCGTAATGGAAGTGCTGTGGGATTCTGTGCTGAGATCGCTTCTGTTCAACATAATGAAGAAATGACCTGAAAAGTGTGCATGCAATACTACATAAAAGTTATTTCATTTTGTAAGGATGAGAGCAGACTATGAAGGCTTTGGGGAAGGGGACTAATGGGAGCGAAAAACTGGTTAATAAAATGGGAGAAAAAAAAACCCAGGTAGATAAATGTAAAGTGATGCAGGCCATTGACAACCTAGCCCAAACTATTGGATGAGAAGACAATATGCCCTATGTTGTGGGCAAGGTAGCCCACAATGACCTGGATGCTGGCTTGCCTTGAAGCTGCACTGTTATGGTTAGTTTGTGTGGCCTGCGCTTTCACATAACGTAAAGGTGGCAACTGGGGACTCAGGGTACTTTGCTAGGTTCCTGTAAAGATAGCTAATCTTTGGGAGAACTGTGACGTGAGAGCTGAATGTATGGTGGGCCTGGAATGGGGTCCCAAGATCATGTGCCACAGCGGCAAAGTGTTGCTGATCACAGGTCTCACCCACTTTCGGGATGTGGAAAGGAAGACTGTCCTCAACCACACAACAGGGTTCAGAGTGCTTAAAACTCTCGTGCTAAACCTGGCTGGCTTCTGATGCCTCATCTCAAAATTCATTAGTGTTCCAAATAGATTTTCACCCTCCGTTCCAAAAGGTTTTGTGTCTTCAGATCCTAATGAGAGCTCTTCAAGGGTGTTAAGAGCTACAGGACTCAGTGAGCGATTAAGGCTGCAGCTGAAAGTCAGGACTGTGACTTTGTGTGCTCTCCCAGGGCACATAAGCCATTAATTTCCCTGAGTGGTCCAGGAACAGGAGTTCCCCGGCTCAAGTCTGCATGGATGAGACAACAGACAGATAAGAGATGATGCACTGAATTGAAAGAACAGGTCAGCATGGGATGGGGTGTGGGGCCTGGCAGGAGGTGCTGGCTGAGCCCCTAGGTACCTGCAAGGCAAAGCCGTTGACTAATTGTGCAGAAGCTTTCTAGCTGGGAGTCTTGGTATGCCCTGATATTTCCCGCAGACAGCTCCTGCTGTGCCTAGACCAGGGTGTATGTTTCAGCATGTTATTTAATGTCCTGGGTGTAGAATTGGGCTTTTTTAGAGAAACTCCCTCAGGCAGTCCCTGCTGCAGAATTGGCCAGCTGTGTCTGAATAAGATATTTTAAATAGCAGATATTGTTCTTGCAGGTACAGAAATGGTCACTTAAGACAATTCTTTTGTACATAGTTAGGAGGTGTTTGTATATTGTTTAAGATAATTGATACCGGTGGATCGTGCATATGTGGGAGTGATTATGTAGGACCATGGGGCAGCTGGATTATAAGAAGTGAGCAGAACAGTAGTTTGGGTAGTCTTACCTGATCCAGGTGAAGATGCCTTTGCAAGGCTCTTGCAATGACAGTTCCTGTGGCTACCAGTCATTAGCCCTGATTCAGCTCTAGCGCTAGTATACTTTCAAATGGAAACAGAGCACATCTTCAAAGCTATTTTGGCACCAGATTTTTTTACTGCATCTTTTAAACCTTTTGAACCTCTTTTCCATTTGTTCATCTACACACTCTTAAACCTACCTTTGTATCTTTGCTAGTTGTATATACAAGCCCCAAATGTGATTCAGCAGCAGCTAAACAAGTAAGTGAAAAAATACTGCAGAAAATCAAGCAAAAATTATAATAGCCTCATTGCTGCTGAAAGTTTGTCCTGAGAGAGGGAATGAATGCATTTGGGCTCAAAACTGACTGAAATAACCATATAAGGGACATTGCCTCTTACTGGCAGATTCCACTGACGTCACAGAAACTGGACTTTGTATCTTCTTTGCAAATAATTGCTTTAGAGAAACAACTGGATCCTGTCTGCATCAACTCACAAGACCCCAAGTATTTGGATGGCACAGGGTCACAAGACCCTGAGCACTTGGATGGAAATATTAACAGCATATTAATCACATTCCAAGAATGATTTTGATTCATTTTTCTCTTAACAGATAGCAGGGCAATAGAAGGAGTTTTTTAATCAGAAGTAAAACACAGAAACTTGCCATTTCTGGGGTCCTAACCACTCTTCTTCAAACCGCATTTTCAGAAGAAAGCAGTGGAGATGTGCCTGGGAACCTACCATGTGCAGGGCACAGCCAGTGATTATTGAAAGGCTTTATAAATCTGCTCTGCTTCAAGTGCTGAAGCTGATAATTCTTTATATGCAGTTACCTAACTGTCAAAAAAGTCTTGCCAAGATTTCAAAAATATGTTCTTTTCTTCTTGGAAACACTGTCAGTGTTCTCTGTGTACCAAAACACTGAGATTTTTAGCCAAAATGCCCATTTATATTCAGTTTATCTTACATATGATTTTATAAATACTTTAAAAACATACTAGAATATTAAAAAATTAAAGAGACTTTAATGTGAACATTATTTCTTTGCTCCAGATCTGTAGCAGGTTAATTACCTTTAATATCAAAGGCTTGAAAATATTAGCACAACCTGTTTTCTTTGGCAAAGAATGGTTTGGCAATAAACTATTTTGGCCTTGATTTATAGTGGGGGACATCATAATAAAACTGATACTGTTGCAACACACCATTTTTTTCTGGTTACATGTACAATACCGATATACTTAGTTTACTTATTTCACCTACTTTGTGCCTGTCTACCTTATTTTTTGTTCCAAAGTTTGAAAAACACAATTTGAGAACTAGGAAATTGTTTTTATTTGAAGGATTAATAATTAGGCATAATAGACTACTATGCAGTTAGATCAGAAACAGTATTTGTTACATACCTAAAGGAATTAATAATCATGAAAAGTAGATCTGAGAAACAAATAATTATAGATCAAGGAGCCAAGTATTCCTGGGTTTTAATCCCTTCTCTGACTCAGAGAACTCATTTGAAGATAACCTGTGAAATTGAGACATCTAAGCTGTATCTTTTAGTGTTGCTTCCTCACATATACAGCCAGCCTAAAATACCTTTTTTAATGTACAGTGCTAAATCCAAAGTGAATATGTGGTCCTCACTTATTTCTCTTTATTGAAAAGTGTCTAAATGATCAATCTTGTCTTCCCTAATAGGGCTATCTTGTGTTACTCAAAGTGTGTGAGCAAATCCATGTCAGCAAATCTATGTGGCCAAGAGTCGGAGCTTGCTGATACACAATTGCATATCCATTTCTGCCATGTTTCTATTTATAAGCTGGTCTGAAAGTGTTTAAATGTTAACAGAAACTACTCGGAAACCTGAACGGACGTACCATGAATAGAACCAAGCAGACTGCAATGCAGTTCTGCTGTCCCTGGAGGGTTTGCTTATACATGGAATACAACTAGTAAAAGGTGAACATAAGGCAGAACGGCGTCAATTCCACATACACATAGCTATTCAGCAATGCCCAACACCAATGTTCACTGCCAGTGTAACCCATTTGCAAACTGGGATAAATCAACATGGGAGCAGTCATTCTTATCAGAAAGAGAGCCTGAAAACGTGAAACGCGTTATGAGTAGTAAATTCAGAGTAGTTATTTGGGAATAGCTGTTTCAGGATAGTTTTCATATGCAGACAACTTTCAGATAACGCTGTATAGATTATACTGAATTTTCTATTCAACCACAGCAATTAATAATATTTTTTTTTAATGCTAGTCAGATTCTGGAGAGTGAAGAATTTTTGCAAAAGCTGTTAGTATGAGGAACCACTGCCATTCGAGCCCTAAACCAGTATTTTTCATACCATGTGTATTCTTAAGTAGCAGCAAATCCTGAAATACCTTATGTTCCAGTTGGGAAGTATTTTAAAGCTGTCAAGGTTCATACATCAGCTTTCATTATACTGCAATGTCAGCATAGAATCAGCCTTAGTCTCTGCCTTTTCTAGCATCTGAAGTGATAAATTCATCCTTATAAGGAATTTTTGTCTGGTTTTAATTATATTCAAATAATGTTTTGGGGTAATACATTTTCCATGAGTGAAAAAAAAGAATTGCACATTAGTTGTGTCTACAGAAAATTTAAGGATGGTTTAGTCTCCTCTATTTATTTTTCAAAAATTATAATTAACTTAGAGAAGTTATCACATCTGGAGAATTTCCTGAACAGAATTTAGTTAGCAAAGATAAGGTTTTATAGCAAAGATAAGGTTTTATCCACTGTCAATTAAGCAAAGCAGTTATTATTGTGGAAAATTATTGTGCTAAATATTATAATTGTGCTAAATAAATAGGAGAGGAAATATACTAAAGTTCGTGCTTGAAGAAGTGACAGAGTATCAGTATGCAAATACTCCCTCATCCCATTTCCTTCTTTTCGTTCAGCACATCTATTACTGACAATAAATGCCTGAAATGTGACACTCTGCATATCAACTTATTAAAATAGTTTAAAACTGAATAAATAACCCCTGTATATACCAGAATAAAAAATCCAAATTAAAAAAAATAAAAAATTTAAAAACCTTTTAACCATTTTTTAGTTCCTTCTCCCTTATTTTTATCTGCAGAACACTCTTTGACTTTCCCACTTCCTTTCCTTCTCCTCATCTTCTTCAAAAAAACACTATATTGCAAAACATAAAGCAGAGAGATGTCTAGAAAAGTTTGCAATAAGCTGGAAATCTCTTGCCACTATCTCTACTTTCTTCAGCAGGTGGAAACCGGGCTTTCTCAAAGAGCAAATGGATATGAGAATGGATCATTTATGCTCTGCAGCTCCTGGAGAGTAGAGGCTAACAATTTACATTAGCTCTTCTCTTACAGCCCCTGTTAATTTTCCTCAAGTGCCTCCTTTCAGGAGGAAGAGAAGGGAAAAAGGCTATAAAAGAGAAAGGAAATTGTGGAAATGAGAAAGGGAAAGGAAGTAAAAGAAAGAAGAGGTGAAAAATAAATGGAAGTGTATGTATAAATATGTGTAATATATTTTATAATTTTCATATTTTATATGTCTTATGMTGAATTCTACTTTGTGATCTTGTATGGGTGATCTTGTATGGGTGAGTAAAAGCTCAAAGTCCTTTCAGGCTGCTGTCTTATTTGATTTATGAAACTTGCATCCCACTAAAAATGCACTAGTTTGTACATTAATATATTATTTCTATTTCTTTTTTCCCTTCTATTTGTTATGGGAAACTCATAGTTCAGTCAAGGTAAAAATTATTCTATACACAGATTCTGACTGGAAAGACTATTTTTCTTCCTTACGGAAAAATTGTTTAGTTTACTGATACTTTTTTAATCAGATGTGCCAAAACTATAGCAGCAACTGAGACGCACCTAACAATGTGTTGATAGTGGTGCAATGCTGTCTATTATCTCAGATCAAAAGAGACTTACGAAAATGATGTAGGGAAATTAGTCAAACCTGCACAAAGCCTCATAGGAAAAGCTGTAATCTACACATAGGTTTAATCATGAAACCTATGTAAGGCTGCTCCTGTTTGTCCTTTTTTTCCTTTATGTAGCTTTCAGATATTGCCTGGGAACTTCAAGCAAAACCCTAAATGAAGGTGAGTCAGTCTGAGAACCAGCTATTGATTTTATTGAAAAACTTYCTTGATATGCCTATATATCAACATTTATTTGATTTCTTTCTTAACCTGTTTTTATTCTAATCATATGAATAGAATGACTGACACCGCATCATTTTCTATATTTTACGTCTCCATATGAGTCCTGCCTCTTGGAATCACAACAATATCTTATGTGCTGTTGCTTTTACCTTTGGTCAGTAGAGCCGYGTGTATGTATTTGTTTTACCTGTAGGATTACGGAAGGATGAATGTCTTAAAGTTCACATTGTTCTATTAACATTTGCTACTGATGTTTCTAGATTTCTATGAATGAATGACAAAAAAAGAAAAAAAAAAAAGAGAGAGAGAGAATTTGTATTGAAGTAAAGCCTAAAAGCCCAAACTGGCCAGCAGGGACAGTGTAATTAAAACTGCACACACAGAGGATTAAWGGCATTTACAATAAAACAAGGGACAATAGATGGATGYAGCCATATCACAGAGAAAATGGAAATAAGGAAACAGKAGTAGTCAGCAGGATGGACAATGATCACAGCAATGGCTGCACRTCTGTCGGCAAGGGGTTTGTGGRTATCATGGCATAGGATTGTCTGAAGAAAGGATTTAAACAAGACAAATGATTTTTTTCTGTAGATATTTCAAAGGAATTTCTCCTAGGCATGATGAGGAATATCACAAAATGGTGATATAAGATGACATGAAGGTCAGTTAGCAATCCTTAGTGCTGAATGAGATAAAAGAGGTGGGAAGAAACAAATAGTTTGAGTCTTGAAAGCACAGGCAAGCTTCTCTCTTTCTTCTGCTGAAAAAGTGCAACTTGGAAAGGCAAAGCATATTTACTTTGCAAGGTTAAGGGAGAAGCAGCCTTATCTCTTAATCGTGATTTATTGCAGACTCACAGAGGGGCAGRATCACCTCCCTCGACCTGCTGGCAACACTCTTCCCAATGCACCCCAGGAGACCAYTGGCCTTCTTGGCCACAAGGGCACATTGCTGGCTSATGGTCAACTTGTCATCCACCAGCACTCCCAGGTCCTTCTCTGCRGAGCTGCTCTCCRGWAGGTCWGCCCCSAGCTTGTGCTGGTGCCTAGGGTTATTYYTCCCTAGGTGCAGGACTCTGCACTTGCCCTTGTTGAACCTCAGGAGGTTCCTCTCYGCCCAKCTCTCCAGCCTSTCCAGGTCTCTCTGAATGGCAGCACAGCCCYCWGGTGTGTCAGCCACTCCTCCCAGCTTGGTATCATCAGCAAACTTGCTGAGGAGGCACTCYMTCCCCTCATYCAGGTCAYTGATGAARAMRTTGAACRGGRTGGGACCCAGTCCTGAGCCCTGGGGAACTCCACTAGCCACAGGCCTCCAGCTGGACTCCACACCACTGAKGACGACCGTCTGAGCTCTGCCTTTCAGCCAGTTCTCAATCCACCTCACTGTCCACTCGTCTAACCCAYACTTCCTGAGCTTAMCTAGGAGGATGTTRTGGGAGACAGTGTCAGAAGCCTTGCTGAAGTCAAGGTACACAAYGWCCACTGCTCTTCCCTCACCTACCCAGCCAGTCATGCCATCATAGAAGGCTMTCAGATTGGTYAAGCAGGATTTCCCCTTGGTGAATCCATGCTGGCTATTCCTGATCACCTTCTTYTCCTCCATATGTCTGGAGATGACATCCAGAATGAGCTGTTCCATCAGCTTTCCAGGGATGGAGGTGAGGCTGACCGGCCTATAGCTGCCTGGGTCCTCCTTCTTGCCCTTCTTGAAGGCTGGAGTGACATTGGCTTTCTTCCGGTCCTCAGGCATCTCTCCAGTTCTCCAGGACCTTTCAAAGATGATGGAGAGCGGCCTGGCAACAACATCCTCCAGCTCCCTCAGTACCTGTGGGTGCATCCCATCTGGGCCCATGGATTTGTGGATGTCTAGCCTGCCCAGAAGGTCTCTAATCCTTTCCTCCTCAACCAAAGGAAAGTCTTCCCTTCTCCGGACTTTCTCCCTCATGTCCAGGCTTTGGGATTCCTGGGGGCTGCCCTTAGCAGTGAAGACTGAAGCGAAGAAGGCATTCAGTTATTCTGCCTTCTCTGTATCCCTTGTCACCAGGGCTCCCGCCCCATTCAGTAGCGGGCCCACATTTTGCCTAGTCCTCCTCTTGCTGCTGATGTATCTGGAGAAGCCCTTCCTGACATCCCTTGCCAGACTCAATTCCAGCTGGGCCTTAGCCTTCCTCACAGCATCTCTGCATACCCTGACCTCATTCCTATAATTCTCCCAAGTAGCCTGTCCCCTCTTCCGCAGTCTGTGTACTTTCTTCTTCTGTCTGAATTTGGCCAAGAGCTCCTTGCTCACCCATGGAGGTCTCCTGCCCCTTTTGCTGCCCTTCTTACTCAGAGGGAYGCACCGCTCTTGAGCTTGGAGGAARTGATGGGCCCTACTCTTCAATACTTTTGCCTGAGGGTTATCATTTGTGTGTCTATATGCTAAAAATCACAACATGTTTGCAACTGCAGCTCAGGTAGCTGCATGTAGCGTGTAGCATGTAGCAAATTAAAATGTACAAGTAATGCATGTAATAGTGGAGAATTTATAATTTGATTCACCATTCTGTATCTTTCGCTGAGGAAAATTAGCCCCGTCCTCCCATACACTTTGCCTKGGCAACATTTCCCTTTCCCATACCACCCTACTGCCAGCATGGTATTTCCACTGTACAGCACATACATTTTGATTTGTTTGGCTTTGACAGTGTCCCCATATTCTTTTCCAAAACTTCTCAGGCTTCAGTTTCATGCTGTATGTTTTTCTGCAGCATAAAATACGACAATCAAAAGGAAATAAATGTTAAATTTCAATATTCATACATTTGGGAGTGAACTATRTAACAAGGCCATCAAGGACTAAAGCCCACATATAGCTTTTTCCTCAGAGAGTAATAGAGTTATTCTAGCTACTGTTTCTGCTTACTCTAACCAGATTTTATAGGAAGGCAGAATAAAAGTAAAATCTCCTGTTTTAAACTGTTCATTGATATGAATCAGGGATAAGSAAAGAATAAATCTTCATTCTTTTCATTCAGTCTCTACTCCTCTCACATATTTTTCAGAACTTATACAAACTTCTAATCTGTAATTGATATTTAACCTTCAGAACAATGGTAGGCAAAGTTAAAAGGTTTTTGACACGATCAGAAAGTACTGTGAGTAGTTACTTAGAGTGTTASTCTGAGAACTGGCTACAAGGACCTGGTTATTCAGGGGAATATGTAGTATGCCGTACATGTAGCGTGTAGTGTATGGCTTGTGAAAAGCAAAAATAGMGCAAAATGTATAATATTGGCAATAATTTTGGCAATGCTTTTAAAATTTAATACATTTCGATAATGAACTATAACTCCTCAAAGAACTGTGAGGTCGGTTATGGTGCATRTTTTTATAATATTGCTAAATTACTTTGAATAGTAAATGAGATAAAATACTTTGTTTTAGTTTTGCCCTTAATTCCCTGTAGTAGAATTACCATTTATATGTTGAATAGTTCATACTGTTCAACATGGAAACCACACTTCTACGTCCATTTACTTGCAATAAAACTTGCATGTTCTCCAATAGTACTAACAATGACGGTATTTCAAATACTTCCTCTATAAAAGAGAAACCTGGCTATAGAGTTCTTTCAATTTGGTAAGCTAAGGGTAAAGATACAGATGGATTATTAAAACTTGTTTTATTTCTAGCACAAGGTAAGACATATGAAGAGTAATCTTCCTAAGTCTCCAAAGTATTCCTGCTCATTTCCAATAGGCAAACTCCCTTTCTCACTTATTTTCTCTCAAAAATGGAGAAGAAGCTGCCAGAGTGGTTTATCCTGTGGCAATGACATGAGTGTAATGCAAGATAAAGACCTTGTAAAACAGATTTGGATAAAAAATGTACATATGTATGACATGTAATCTAGATGCAGTCTAAAATCACCCTACCACTTTGCTAAATTTGGGATACAAGACACACATATAAAACACATTAAACTGTGAATTACAGGAGTGAAAGAAAGAGGAGAGAGACAATGCAGAACACACAGAAACAAAGTTAGAATGAGCAGACACAGGATTCATGAGAACATAGATGGATTACTGGGAGCCTTTTGCACTGCCTATGGCCCTTGGAAAGCACTAACTTCTGAGAAGCTTCTCTAGTAACTCAGACATTATGTATCTTTGGCATGGATTCATGCAGTTAGAGTAAATACTAGATGTTACTGGTGCAGAATAGTACCTGAAACATATAGAAAATAAAGGAACTTGTTACAAACATTTTTCTTTTTTTCTCAATAGTGGAGGAACAATCTGTTATTGCGTAGATACCTAAACTGACTGTTGAAGTGGTCTAGCTTCAAGTGGTCTAGCTTTTTGCTATGCCTTGTTGAATGTATTTTGTAGTAATACATGAAACTTAGTTTGGGATTCCATGTGCTTAATTTAGGCATTTACTTTACACATTAATGTTACGGTACAGGTAGGCAGGAGACCTGCCTTTGGCTAATGTCTGTGTAAGGAACTCTATGACTTATTTTTAGGAACACCAAGTCCCTAGCACTGTAGAGGTTTGTAAAAGAAAAATTAAGATTAGTATGAACAGAAATGTCTGGGTTTGAAAGTTCTAGAGYAGACAATCAGAAGTGGTTAAGAACAGCAAAGGTTAATGGCACATCATTGTRTGGTAGCACATCATCAAAATCACAGTACATCTACTAGACACTTGTAAAGACACAGAGGTTGGGAAAAAAAAGGGAGAAGCTAAAACAAAAGACAGTCTATCCTCATAAAAACAGACAAATGGATAGTGCAAAAATCTGGATATTTGGATCCCAACATTAATTATTAATGTTGTAATGGGCTATTGTCCTGAAAAGATAACACAAATGGAAAATATGCTCAATTAACTGCAGATAGACTTTGATTGAGATTCATACTGGCAAGCAGGGGCAAATCCTGACTTTAGGATGTTGCCATTTTAGAAGATCCTGGAGATTTAGATGTTTTCCCAACTGTGTGTCCAAAGGTCATATAGTTTACAGGCTATTTCTTTCCACTGGAAAATATTGCTTCCTGCCATAACKAACTCTGTATTGGCTCTCCAGCTATTTGACGAAGCTAATGTGAGACCATACTTGTTACACTTTGGATTCCCCAGAACAATGCAGTTGAGACAAAAGAGATGGGTGACAGGAGCAAAGACAGAACATACTTATTTTTAGCCCTAAGGCTTTCATCTGTGCTGGAACCCCCCAAAACAACAACAACAAAACCCAGCTCTACTCCTTTTTCTGGCTCATTCATACTCTGTCCCATCTAACTGATCTGTTGTGCAAGTTTGGGGTCTTCCTGGGGTATTGATCCAAGTTAAAAAGTAAYCCTTCTCAAAACACAACTCAGAACTGGGGAACAAAATGTTCTGCTCTGTGATGTGATCAGCATGCAGGTATCAGGGAGAAGTAGCTCAGGTATGATTTTAATTCAGTTAGAG
>NW_028185227.1:6368-7327 GCF_003343005.1 Rhea americana | reverse complement strand
CTGTAGATTCTCAAGAGCCTGCTAGAAGTGCCGATATAGGAAATGGATGCACCTTATAACCCCAAGGCGTCTACTTCTGAGGGAGAACCTTTCTTCCTTCCCCTGAATCCTTTGATGCTTCCAACTTGACAGHGCWTGTTTTGGGCTCAGAGATGTTCTCTTCAGAGGGCCACAACCTCTGTCCTCCTGCAAAAGGGGGTCAAACCTCTGCACCGAAAGGACAGCCCCTTTTGGAGAGCAGCTTGGAAGCAGGTGGAGGTGCCATCCTCACTCCATAGGTCCCTGCTGACTCCAAGTATTTTTCTCTGACCCGTGGTGGGTAGTGCTGGGGGGAGTCCACCCGGGACATCTCCCTGAGCCCCCTTCTGGCCCCACACATCCACTGCCCAGCACTGACAGATCCCAATGTGCTCTGCCCCTGGCTGCCCCGTATCCCCAGGGCTCCTCAGTCCTTCAGAGCAACACGCTGGGGCTGAGCCCAGCCCAGCCCTGGGGAGAGCGTCCTGGAGGGGGAGAGAGTAACCGTGAGCAGAGTAGACAGGGCTGCAGACACATTTATATGCCTTTTGGTGCCCTCGTGCTGGGGCAGGGGCAGTATTGCTGCTTTCCTCCAGGAGCTCCAGCAGAGCTGGGAAAGCCATCACCATGGGACACAGCGACCTGGGACGGAGGGGAACTGCYCTTCCAATGAGATGTGCCAACCTGCCCCTGASCAGGTCAGTCAGAGTGACTGCTGGGGTTCGTGGTGGGAATTTTTGCCTCTGCTGGGTGCTGGAGATCCATTTTCAAGCCTTTCCCAGAGCTGCTGTGGCCACCACAGCCCCCAGGYGCTGCWCAGSACTGTGTTTGGGAGCTCCTTGGCAGTGTCTGACCAGGCTGCTGGTGTCCTCAGGCCCTATGCTCACTGTTATCCTGAAATTTCCATTTACAACGTGCTCTGAGAGTGGCTGTCCCCATGT
>NW_028185227.1:0-1170 GCF_003343005.1 Rhea americana | reverse complement strand
GCCATCTACAGCCTAGCATGCTGCTAAGATGGAAGGCACATCACACCAAGGTCTCCACAATTAAACCTACACTCTCAAAGCCCAGTTGTTCTCCTGTCTCCAAACTTTTTCCAATTCACACTAATTATAAAAAGGGACTGTGCTAATGATGCAGCCACAGTGTGACTGCATTGCAGGCTGTTCAGGCCCAGAGGCTTTCTCAGTGCCACCTTCTCCTTCCTGGAGATCCAGTCACTTCTGTCACAGGTGCCAAGATACTGCAGAGTCACCTTGGGTACAAAACACCTCTTTGGCCATGACTGCATGGCCCAGCTCTGCTGCTCTCTGGCCTTGGGTACAGTAGCGTTTACTGTCTTAGCGGGAGCCTCATGTCAGCATTACATCCTCAGCTGCCATCTAAACCAGCATGTCTCTGCTCTGAAGTGGGGCCTTTGCATATACACTGTCCTTGGCTTTGGGACCACATTTCACAGCGACAAGTCTCCGCTCCGCCCTGGTGCCACAGCTGAGGTTCCACATCACAAATATACACAAAAGCACAAAGCCTGGCACGCAAACTGCAGGAAGCAGAGATGCACAACCTGTGACAGAACTGCCACATTTTGAAGCATCCYRAGGAAGCCTATGGATCACAGAGCCTGATTCTCATGGGGGGACATTAATCTCCCTGGGTATCACTGGAACAACAGTGCAGCAGGGTTCAAACTATCCAAGGGGATTCTGGAGCATGTGGAGGACCACTTCCTAGCACAGCTAAGCCAGGCATATCAACAGGGGTGCCATTTTCTTGGCCTTGGAACTTGCCAACAGGGAAGAACTGATCAGGGATGTGATATTCAGTGTCAGGCTTGTAAAGAGGAGAAGTAGACTCCAGACTCTGGCAGTCAGGAGAGCAGACTTGGGCCTCTGGGGGGACTGGTAGAGGGTTCCCAATGGAGGCACTTCTGAAGGGCCAGGAATGCTTGATAGTTGAGTCAGGAATTCTTTGCAAGAACACAGGTCTATGACATTGGATGGGCTGCAGCTGAGAATGCTGAGAGAGCTGGCTGCTATCTTGCAAGGCCACTCTCTGTCATCTTGGAAAGCTGTGGAGAGTCGTGGAGGCCCCAATGGCTGACAGAGAGGCAAAATTATATCTCTCTTCCAAAAAGACCACAGGGACAACCTGGG
>NW_028185226.1:3352-4765 GCF_003343005.1 Rhea americana | reverse complement strand
AGAGCAGTAGAAAAGCACTGCTGCAAGAAATGATGTTGCAGGGTAAAAACAAAGAGTTGGGCAGGAGCCAGTGTGAGGAGGGCCCTTAGACTGTCTAGAAAATATGTATTTAAAGGAACTCAGCTGAGGCCTYGCAGTTCTGTCACATGGGTAGAGCAGACCTGCATGTCATTCCTGTTCAAAGGGTCACTGCAATCCTGTTCTGAAGTGCTATCTTGTCTCTTGCTTACAAGGAATCTTCATGCCATCCGACTCCTGCTGCGTATTAGGTGCTCACCCCTTAAACTAGCTCCTACCAATATGGAGGAAGGAAAGTGGAAGGAAGCTGAGGGAAAAGAGTCTTGTAGTGGGTGAGCCGCTTGGAGCAGGGGATGAGGGTTACCCAGCAGCTTTGAGTGTCTTGGAGGGAGATGTTTCCCTTGGACATAACCTCTGYRTGCCTTTATCCCATGCCACAAYGACTAGTGATCCCTTGCTGGACTGGTAGCCCATAGCAAGTCCTTGGGAGACCCTCATGTTGAATTTCTGTTTCCTCTGCCTCTACTTTCATGTTTCAGACCTTTAGGAAACTCAGCGCAAATCCTCATTCCAGAAGAGGAGGGCCTTTTTCTCATAGCCTTTTGATGAAAGTAARCAGGATSCTTTCTRTTTGCTGACAGTAGTGCTGGGGGCTTAAGGTCAGTGTATGAGGCTGAGGAAATGTCTGCATGCTCTTGTAAGGCCTTCTAAAGAAGAGAAATGTGTATCTGAGTTTTCCCCCACCATGCAGGCTATTCCCAAAGGCCAGYGAGTGTGCAGCGAGACAGGGTTAAACACAGAGGAGCTCACTCTTTGACTGGAAAGAATGTTGCCTTGCAAGGCAAATGAAATTCCAGCCATCCTGCTACCAAGGGCAAAAAGCAGGAGCTGTGCTCACTGAAGTTTGAGATTGATTTAGTGACCTTGGATCCCTTTCCTCCACATGAAATCTTCCCAGTGGCTGGCCCAAGCAGGGTGCGGCTACAGCCTAGTGGGGGAGGTGGGTAGAGTGAAGTGAGGTAGAAAAGATGGGTGCAAGAAATGCTGTTGAAGCAGAGGAATCCCTTGGGTGACTATCTCCCAGAGGAGGAGATAGATGTCAGGGAGAAGTGAGGGACAGGTGCTCCATAACAGATGGGGAGCCAGGAGCTGAGTGCAATAACACAGCCGGTAGAGCAGGGGCCTAGCCAGCCAGGGCCCTGGCCTATTGTACCAGGATGAGTGAGCAGTGCAAGCCCAGAGATGGYATCCAGGTTCAACTGAGAGTTCAAATCACCAGACAAGCCCGTGGTGATGAGGCAAGTCTGAGATCAGGTCAAGAAGTCAGTCTGTTGCTCAGGGTCCAGGGCTGGGTCAGCATGGCTTATAACCGTGGGCAGGAATGGCTGCCATGCA
>NW_028185226.1:0-2293 GCF_003343005.1 Rhea americana | reverse complement strand
GGTTATCATCCAGTTATCCATTCCATATCTCACCAATCTGGCTGTAGGGATGCCATCAGAGACAAGGCAAAGACATTGCTGAAGTTTTGATAATCAGTGTTCCCTTGTCCACAGAAATGGTGGTCTCATCATAGGTGGCAATCAAGTCTGTCAGGCACAGTTTGCCTTTATCAGATCCATGCTGACTGTCTCCACTTTTCTTCTGTCCTTYGCATGACTCCTGTCTTAGACATGCCTCCCAGAAGAATATGCTCTGTAATCTTCCCAGGACTGAAGATATCCTGACTGGCCTGTGGTTACCAGGGTTCTCTTTCTTAAAAATGGATGTGATGTTTTCCCTTTTTAAGTCATTGGGAACCTCCTACAGTTGCCACGACCTTCCAAAGATGACAACCTTGCAATGACATTGGCCAGCTCCCTCAACACCYTCCAACGCTTCCCGTCTGGTCCTATGGACTTGTGCACATACAGTTGGCTTGAGTGCACCCTAACTRTATTCTCCTCCACTGTGGATATTGCTTCACTTCCACAAATTCTGTTACTCATCTCAGGGACTAGAGACAGCCGTAGAAAATCTGAGCAGTGAAAATAGAGGCAAAAAGGGCATTTGAACACCTCAGTCTTTTCCTCGTCCCTTGTCACTAGGTCCTCCTCCCCATTGCTGAACAGGCCCAAACTTYYCTGTTCRAACRTGYTGGGCTCCTGCTACACCTGCTTGACTATCTGCATCTCAGATATACCTTCCTTGTGCTCTGAGAACATTGTTCTTGAAGRTGAACCAGCTGTCCTGGGCCCATTTTCCCTTCAAAGCAGTCTACAAGAAGATAGCAGTCTCCCAGCCGAGCATATCCCCGAACTAGCAGAAATCTCTTGAAGTCCAGGATTATGATTTTACTGCTTCTCTTATTCACTTCTCTCAAGATTTGGGAATCTACCATGGTCACTGCATGAAAAAAAAACATAATTTACCTTCACATTCCCAACAAGCTGTTCCTTGTTTGTGAGAAGGATCTAGCAGAGCATATTCTCTAGTCAGCTCATCAGTCAACCACATCAAGAAATTATCTTCAACAAGCTCCAAAAATCTCCTGCGTTGCTTGTGTCCAGCCCTCTTGCTCTTCCAGCATAAATCAGGGTGATTAAAGTCCCCCGTGAGTATGTCAGGGCCTACAGCTATGAGTCTTCTTGCAACTCTGCAAAGAAGCCTTCATCCACTTCCTCTACTTGATCAAGTGATCTGTTGAACATATGTACCACAAGATCAACCATGTTAGTTTGTTCTTTTCTGTAGGCTCTTGATTGACTCATCATCTATTCCAAGGCAATGCTCTCTGCACTCAAGATACTCCTCTGCACAGAGTGCAGTCCTTCTTGTCTTCCAAGTCTGTGTTTTCTGAAGAGCTAGCATGCTTCCATTGCAGCATTGAGTCATACAAGGTCTCCTATCACTCATCTGTAATCCCAATGAGATCATAACTCTGCAGCTGTGCACAGACTGCTCTTTCTTCCTGTTTCTCCTGCTATTTGCRTTTGTGAACAGGCTTCTGCAATGAGTTCCAAGTTTTCACAGGGAAAATGCAAGAGCTTCCTCCATTATGTTGCCTCCCAGGCACTCCCRCACTGCCCCTTCTGCTTTCATTTCTCTTCACGTTATGCTAACCTCCTCCAGATATGTACAGATTTGGGGCTTGACTTGGAGAAGCACAATTAAAATTTCTAGCAAGCGTGTCCCTGCTCACATCCACTGGAAAATTCACATACTTCCATAGTGTTTAAATGTTAGTTAAATACTCTGCATATGCTTCAGCTGTGTAGATTTATTTGTTTAACTGGGGTTAATAGTGTCCTTCTACCGTTCCTGAACCCTACTTTAGAATTAAAGCATTAAGGATTGTAAAAATGATATTATTTTTCTGCATATAAACCAGTAAATTGACTTTAAATAAATACAGAGGTTGGTGCAGTTATCCCACCGGAAACTGAAAGTTGAACTAAATCCAAGCACTCTAGCAAGACACAAAGAACTGTCACATTTGAGTATTCAGGGCAGAAAATAAGGCAGGTGAGAGGGGATGCTAGGCACGTAAAACAACAAAATCAGTCCAGCAGAATTTAAATAATTGAATCATAATTGAGTGTTTGAGAGATGATTTCCTTCATCATCTAAAATGGAGAAATYTTCTACTAATTCTTTTTTTCAGGGTGCATTTCAGCTCCTTATTCTCACTGTTCACGTTTTTTATATCAAGAGTGACCATACTGTACATGAAGGTGGGAATCCCGTCTTTCTGAG
>NW_028185225.1:3140-5205 GCF_003343005.1 Rhea americana | reverse complement strand
CAAGGGACGGTGATGGTGGCAGTGCCACCACCCAAGGGATGCTGATGATGGCAGTGCCACCGCCCAAGCGATGGTGGTGCCACCACCCAAGGGACGGTGATGGTGGCAGTGCCACCACCCAAGGGATGCTGATGATGGCAGTGCCACCGCCCAAGCGATGGTGGTGGTGGCACCCAAGGGGTGGTGGTGCCAGCAGTGCCACCACCCAAGGGACGGTGATGGTGGCAGTGGCACCACCCAAAGGATGCAGATGATGGCAGTACCACTGCCCAAGCGATGGTGGTGGTGGTACCCAAGGGGTGGTGGTGCCAGCGGTGCCACCACCCAAGGGATGGTGATGGCGGCAGTGCCACCACCCAAGGGATGGTGGTGGTGGCACCCAAGGGGTGGTGGTGGTGGCACCCAAGGGGTGGTGGTGCCAGCGGTGCCACCATCCAAGGGATGGTGGTGGTGGCGCTGCCACTGCCCAAGCGATGGTGGTGCCACAACTCAAGGGATGGTGATGGTGGCAGTGCCAACGGCCAAGCAACGGTGGTGCCACCACCCAAGAGATAGGGATGTTGACGGTGCCACCGCCCAAGCAATGGTGGTGCCACCACCCAAGGGATGGTGGTGCCACCACCCCTACGATGGACGTGCCACCTCCCTGATGGCACTGCCACTGCCACCACGGCAAGGCCACCTCCCCGATGGTGACGCCACCTCCGTAACGCCAATACTATCCTAGAAGCGACGGCATCACCATCAGCGATGCCACCGCCGCCAGCGATGCCACCCTGGTGATGGCAATGCCAATGCCACCGCCCCCGTGGCAATGCTGCCCCCCACCCCAGCAGTGATGTCACCCCCCCGGTGGCGATGCCACCTCCTTGGTGGTGATGCCACCCCTGTGGTGGCAACATCATCACCTTGGCAGAGATGCCACCCTCACGACGGCAATGCCACCACCCCAATGGTGACACCACCCTCACGACGACGTCACCGCCCTGGCAGCGATGCCACCTTCCTGGCAGCGATGCCAACGCCATTATGGTGATGCCACCACTGCGATGGCAACACCGGGCCCACGATGACGGCGATGCCGCCACCACGATGGCAACGGTGGGCCCACAACGACGCCGATGCCACCACCGTGACAACGGTGATGCCACCGCCGAGCTCGTGACGATGGTGATGCCACCACCACGATGGCAATGCCGGGCCCACGACGGCAATGCCACCACTGTGACGACGGTGATGCCACCACAGTGATGGCAACACCAGGCCCACAACAACAGTGATGCCACCACCATGACGATGGTGATGCCACCACAGTGATGGCAATGCCAGGCCCACAACAACGACGATGCCACCACCGTGACGATGGTGATGCCACCACCGCGATGGCAACACCAGGCCCACGACGGCGATGCCACCACCATGACGATGGTGATGCCACCACAGTGATGGCAATGCCAGGCCCACAACAACGATGATGCCACCACCGTGACGATGGTGATGCCACCACGGTGATGGCAATGCCAGGCCCACAACGGCGATGCCACCACCGTGACGATGGTGATGCCACCACCGTGATGGCAATGCCAGGCCCACAACGGTGATGCCACCACCGCGATGGCAACACGGGGCCCACAACGATGGCGATGCCACCACTGTGATGACAGCAATGGCAACGCTGGGCTCATGACGACGGTGATGCCACCACCGCGATGGCAACGCCGGGCCCACGACGGTGATGCCACCACCACGACGGCAACGCTGAGCTCGTGACGATGGTGATGCCACCGCCACAACAGCAGCACCAGGCCCCTGACGGCGATGCCACCACCACGACACCGGCGATGCCACCACCGCGATGGCAACGCCGGGCCCACAACACCGCCGCCGCCGCGCCGCCGGCGATGCCACCTACGTGCCAGGACGCCGCTGGTGGTGCAGTCGACGCCGCCGGGCAGGTTCCAGGTCAGGGGGGCGGCAGAAGCGGCCGACGGCGGCGGCGCCGACGGCCGCCCCGGCTCCTCCTTGGCCTCCGAGCGGCTGTCGGCCTGCGGCTCCCCCGGCGGCG
>NW_028185225.1:0-2440 GCF_003343005.1 Rhea americana | reverse complement strand
CTATCCGCTTTGGACTTCTTCAARGAACCCTTGGGTTTGGTTTTCTTCTTCTTCTTGGCCTCGCCGGCGCCCTTGGCCTTGCCGCCGGCGCCTTTGGCCTTCTTGAGGCCCGTCTTGGCCTTCACCGTCTTGGCCTTCTTGGCCTTGCCGCCGGGCTCCTTGCCGTCGGCCGGCTCCGGCTTGCCGCCGGCCTTGGCCTCGGCGCCCGCCACCGCCGCCGCCGCCGCCTTCTCCTCGGGCTTGAGGAAGGGCGAGCGGCTCTCGGCGTCGCGGCTGAACTTGACGCCGATGGAACCGGCCTCCTTGACGGCGACGGCGGCGGTGGTGGAGCTGACGCCCTCGCGGATGAGCACGGCCACCTTGGACTGGAGCTTCACCTTGCGGGCCGAGCCGCCGCCTTTGGCTTTGCGCGGCGCCTTGTCCCGTTCGCCGCGCGTTTTTTTCTCTTCCGTTTTAATCGTATCCGGCGCCGGACGCCCGGATCCGTCCTTGAATTTTTTCTTGTATTTCTCGCGGGCAGCCGGCCGCTCCTCGGCGTAACCGCGCTTGCGCTCCTTCTCCTTGCAGCCTTTGCCCTTGGGTTGCTCCTCGGCTTTGCGAACCGTCCCGCTCTCCCCTTTGCCGGAAGCCGGGTGATTCCGGAGCGGCGGCAACGACGGCACGTCGGGAGGTTCGCGATCGGAAAACCCCTCGAAGCTCAAACCTTCCGAATCGTAGAGAACCTCGCGTTTGGCCGGCTCCGGCGTCCCCTCCTGCCGGCTCACCGTGATGGTCCTCTTGATGGTGAAGAGATCGGCGTCGTTGAGGTCCTGGATGGAGGGAGGCACCACGGCGCGGGCGTCGCGGCGCCGCTCGCCTCCTCCTCCTCCTCCTCCTCCTCCTCCCGCCGCCGCCTTCTCCGCTTTGGCCTCCTCGAGCGCGTGAGCCTCGCGGTCCTTGTCGCGGGAGGTCCGGCGCGGCGGGCGCCTGTCGCGCGAGCGCGACCGTTGTTTCTTCTTCTTCTTGCCCTCGCCGCGGTGTTTGTCCTTGTGCCGGGGACGCCGAGGAGCCCGGTCGCCTCCGCTGCTGCCCGACCGCGAACGTCTGCCCCGGCGTTTCTCCCGCGATTTGGACCGGCGCCGGCGGCGGTCGGAGCCCACGGCCGAGACGCCGCCGCCGCCGCCGCCGGCCGGCGACCAGGAGCGCCGGCGGGAGCGGGAGCGGGAGCCGCGGTGACGGGATCGGGAGCGCCGGCGCTCTTTGGATTTGGAGCGCGACTCGGCGGTTTTCTTAGCGGGCCACGAAGGCGCCCGAGGTTCTTTAGGCGCTTTCCGTTCCCGCGAGCGTTTGTTTTTCTTCCGCGATCCCGAGCTGGATGCCGAACGCGATTGCGAAGGAGCTCGGAAACGTTCGCGGCGTTGCGTGAGGATCTTCCGGCGCAGGTCGGCTCCTTTCCAGCGCGGGTCGGGCTGGCTGTCGCCGAAGTCCACCTGCAGCGCGGCCTCCTCGTCCGAATCGGCGTGGAGCGAGAGGAAATCGTCGCCCTCGGGCAGCCGCAGGGCCCGCGGTTCGGCCGCCCGGCACCGGCTGCGGAAGAGCCGGATGGGGCTGTAGCGTTCGTCCTCGGGCTGCACGATTTCGCCTTCCTCGATCTCCGAGTCGCCCTCGGCTCCTCCCCAGTCGAGCGGCGCCCGGCGCCCGCCCCGGTGCCGTCCGCTTTTGGGACCCTTCTCACCCCGCGGCGGCAGCGGCGGCGGCGGCGCTGGCGCTTTGGGGTTACCCGCCGTCACCACCTCCAGCGACACTTTGCCTTCCAGTTTGGGGTTGGCCTCGGCCTCCGAACGGCTCTTGGCGGCCAAATCGACGACGAAAACGCGCCGCCGCGGTTCCGGCTCGGCGCCGTCCGACTGCTCCGAGACGTTTTCCTCCTCCGGTAACGTCGAGTCGGCTCCCGGCGGTTGCTCTTTGGCCTCGGAGGGTTCGGCGGGCGCCTTGTCGGCTCGCGGGGGCCGCGGAGCCGGGCTGGGGCTCGGTTCGGCCTCTTCCTGGCCTTTCTCGGAGCCCGGGAAGTCCTGGCTGAGGCTGTTGTCGTCGTAGATGCCGGCCAACGTCTCCGAGATGCGGCTGATGCTGTGCGACATGTCGGGCCGGGCGGCCGCCGTTTCGTCCTCCTCCTCCTCCTCCTCGTCCTCCTCTTCCTCCTCCTCCTCCTCGTCTTCTTCTTCTTCCTCCTCCTCCTCCTCCTCCTCGTCGTCCGGGCTGGGGCTGCTGCGGGACGAGCTGGGGTTGGAGCCGGTGGGATCGAAGGGGTCGTACTTCTGGTCCTGGTGCCCTTCGGCCTCTTTGCGGGGCGAGTCGCCGTAGGCGAAGTCCCCGCCGCCGTTGTCCTCGTCCGTGGGGTGGAAGGGGTCATAAATATCGAGGTCGGGCGAGCGGGGCAGGCAGGAGGCGGCGGTGCGTG
>NW_028185224.1:5104-6063 GCF_003343005.1 Rhea americana | reverse complement strand
CCGGGCCAGACCGTGCCATGCTGTGCCGTACGGGGCTGTGCCAGGCTGGGCTGTGCGGGGCTGGGCTCCGCTGTGCCCGGCTGGGCTGAACCGCGCCGGGCCAGGCTGTGCCATGCCAGGCTGTGCGGGGCTGTATTGGGCTGTGCCGCCCCGTGCCTGGCCAGGCCATGCCATGCCGGGCTGTGCCAGGCTGGGCTGCACCACACCACGCTGTGCCGGGCCAGGGTGTGCAGGGCAGCGCTGTGCCCGGCTGGGCTGCCCCGTGCCTGGCCAGGCCGTGCCATGCCGGGCTGTGCAGGGCTGTGCCAGGCTGGGCTGCACCGCACCACGCTGTGCCGGGCCAGGCTGTGCAGGGCTGCGCTGTGCCCGGCTGGGCTGCACCGTGCCGGGCCAGGCTGTGCTGCACTGTGCCATGCTGGGCTGCACCGCGCTGGGCCAGGCTGTGCTGGGCTGTGCCATGCTGGGCTGTGCCAGGCCGTGCTGCGGGTTCCTGCCACCATGTGAGGCCAACCAAGGCTGCTGGGCTATGCGAGTGTGCAGGGCTCAGCCACAGTGCGAGGCCGTGTGAGGCTGTGTGAAGCAGTGGGTCCTGCAGTGCGAGGCTGTGTGGGGCCTCGCGAGGTGGAAGATCCCCCTGTGCAAGGTTGTGCGGGGGCCGCGCAAGGCTGTGCAAGACATCGGTTCCCCTGTGCGAGGCCATGTGGGCTGTACAAGGTGGCCGGTCCCCTCCATGCAAGGTCACGCAAGGTCATGTGGGGCCATGCAAGGTGCCACGTCTCCCCGTGTGGGGCCATGCGAGGTGGCGTGTCTCCCCGTGCGAGGCCGTACGAGGCTGCGTGGGGCCGTGCGAGGTGGCATCGGGCCATGCGAGGTGGTGTATCTCCC
Organism: Rhea americana; assembly: GCF_003343005.1. Lineage (NCBI taxonomy): Eukaryota > Metazoa > Chordata > Aves > Rheiformes > Rheidae > Rhea > Rhea americana. Next base: position 5,178 of record NW_028185224.1, on the reverse strand, counting down.
CGTGCAAGGCTGTGCGAGGCCGTGCAAGGCTGTGTGGGGCTGTACAAGGCTGTGTGGGGCCGTGCGGGGCCGTG
>NW_028185224.1:0-1699 GCF_003343005.1 Rhea americana | reverse complement strand
GCAGGGGGATCCGGGGGGGCTGGCAGGGCGGCCGGGGCTCGCGGGACGTGGGGGGCTCCGGGGCGGCCCCCAGCCCGGCGCTGGCGGCAGGTGAACAACGTGAGCCTGGAGGACGTGATGCACGAGGACGCGGTGGCGGCGCTGAAGAACACCTACGACGTCGTCTACCTGCGGGTGGCCAAGCCGGCCGGCGTCTTCCTCGGCGAGGCCTACGCGCCCCCCGACATCACCAGCTGTGAGCGGGCGCGGGGACCCCGGGGGGCGCGGGGACGATGCCACACCGGGGACGGGGGCCGCCCCGGAGCCCCCGTGTCCCCCTCTGAGCCCCGGCCCCCTCCCCGGCCCCAGGGTGGCAGGTCCCCAACGTCCCCCACACCGTTGTGGTGGGTCCCCTCTGCTCCAGCACCTGCCGTCCCCCCCATCGTGTCCCCACCTCCCTGCTGACGTGTCCCCGCCGTCCCCCGCATCGCGTTCCCACCTCCTCACCATCACGTCCCCACCATCCCCACCATCATGTCCCCGCCATCCCCGCCATCATGCCAGTGCTGATGTGTCCCTGCCATCACGTCCCCGTGTCCCGGCTGAGGTGTCCCCGCCGTCCCCACCATCCCCACGATCGTGTGCCCACTGACTTGTCCCCGCCATCACGTCCCCGTGTCCCGGCTGAGGTGTCCCCGCCATCCCTGCATCCCTGCTGACGTGTCCCCGCGTCCCCGCAGCCTACTCGCAGCACCTGGACAGTGAGCTGGGCCCCCAGGGCTACCTGGGCCCYGAGTTCCCCCCGGCCATGACGCCCACGTCCCCCCGCCGCTACTCGCCCGGCCCCAAGGACCTGCTGGCCGAAGATGACGTGCCCAGGTAGGCGCCAGGGCGGCCGGGGGGTTCTCCGGGGGGCCCCAAGGATCCCCAGGACACAGGGGTACCCTGGGGACAGCTTGTCCCCTTGTCCCCAAGGGCTGTTCCCAGGAGGTCCTAGCATCCTGKAGGGTCCTGATGTTCCCAAGGTGTCCCCAAGGGCACGGCCCCAGGATATCCTGTCCCAGGGTGTCCCCACATCCCCAAGGGGACATGCCCAGGAGGTCCCAGAGGGTCCCAGTATCCCCCAGAAAGTCTCCCAAAGGGCTTGTCCCCAGGATACTGTGTCCATGTGTCCCAAGGTGTCCCCGCATCCCCAAGGGGACATTCCCAGGGTTGTCCCTGTGCCCCAAGCTCTCCCCACATCCCAGGATGCCCCGCATCCTCAAGCAGACGTCCCCAAGGGATATCCCTGGGGCCCCCCATCCCCAGGGGCGTCCCCGGGGGGTGTCCCCACGCGTCCTCATCCCCAGGGAGCCGCGGCGCATCGTGATCCACCGGGGCTCGACGGGGCTCGGCTTCAACATCGTGGGGGGGGAGGACGGCGAAGGCATCTTCATCTCCTTCATCCTGGCGGGGGGCCCGGCCGACCTCAGCGGGGAGCTGCGCAAGGGCGACCAGATCCTCTCGGTGAGGCCCCGCGGCGCAGCGGGACGGGGACAGGGACGGGGCTGGGCCGGGCCAGCAGCGCCCGCTGACGCCCACTCGCGCCCACAGGTGAACGGCGTGGACCTGCGCAGCGCCACGCACGAGCAGGCGGCCGTGGCCCTCAAGAACGCCGGCCAGACCGTCACCATCATCGCCCAGTACAAGCCCGAGGGTGAGGCAGCGCGGCCCGGCCGCC
>NW_028185223.1:3024-5007 GCF_003343005.1 Rhea americana | reverse complement strand
CGTTAGTGCTAGACTCAAAGACAGACAAATCTCACTGTTGTAACTTTATTCAGTGCATTTACAAACTCCTCCCTGTTTAAGACATGCCATTCTTTTTAAGGAAGTGCTATTCACACAGTAAGGTGTGAGGGTGAAAGGCAACAGTCACAACTAGGGAAATKTTGASCAAGCATTGGGGAGTAATTCTCCCTTTCCTCCACCTTGAAAGAAGTGCAGCCCCAGACAGAGGTCCAGCAAGGTGGTGGGATATCCACCCTTGGAGATTCACCACCACCTAACCTGGCCCTGAAGTTAATCCTATTCTGAGCAGGAGGTGGCAGCAGAGACCCCCACAAGTTCCTTCCAATCTAAATCCTTCTATGAGTCTGTGAGATACTGAAGTCTGATGAAAATATAGGTCTTCTTTTCCTCCCTTCCCATTGTCAGGGCCACATTTTGAGCCATGTCCCAGGACCCAGCCAGAACCACGGGTAGATTCTTGTCCCATTGAATGAAACTAGTGGAAATGTGAAGATTGGAGTCACCTTATCAACATTGAAAAATGCCACCCGTCCCTCTTCATAATCCAGGGATACCCGGATCCATTTGAGACGCTGGATCTCGTGAAATACAGTGTGTTCAGGGAAGGTGAAGGCATGGAATTGACCTGCCCACTGCCCCACTGCCCAGATGCCCTCCTCTGGTTTAAACATAATATGCTTCTCCCTTTTCACATCTTCTCTGGAAACTCCCACTGCCCATCCTTCTCCATTCTCCACCTCCACCTCCCAGTAGTATCTCCCTGAAGTGAAGCCTTCACGGCCCAGCACACAGGATGAGAACTTAAACCGCTCAGGGTTGTCAGGGACATCCTGTGGCTTGTCTTCTCGTTTCACACTTTTGCGGTCATCAGACAGGAAAAGGTTGCAACGGGCCGTGTCTGGATCCAGAGTTACCTCCACTGTGAGAGAGAAGGAGTCAATGAGTCAGGGCAGAGCTCAGCCCTGGGAAGGGGGGTCTTGATGGTGGTTGCAAAAGGAAGAAGAAAAAGGCAGCAAGTAAAAGCTGGTTGGCATGAGAAGCTGCACAAAGCCACAGAATTTGTGCGAGGATGTGAACATGAAGCAGAGAAATGATGCTGAGCAGAGAGAGCAGTAGATCATCATCAGATCTGCAGCCTGTGGAAGTCCCCACATCTCTAACGTGTAGCCAGCATTCCTCATTGAGGACGAGGACTCTGCAGACTTCCCTGAAATGGGACTGTGCAMCTGTCCAATGAGGGTTACACTTTCTCCTGCAAACTGGGGATTGATGAAAGCCTCTCTGGTCCCACCAGGGTCACTGTGAGAGAGGAACCAGCACAAAGGGATTAAAGCAAGCAAGACGGTTCAGCATCTCAAACCCAGGAGTTTAACATGGAGAAAAGAGGAAAAAACAATACTGATGGGCCTACAGAAACAGAGCATGCAAGAGGTGAGGAAGCTGGAGAAAACGAGAGGAGAACATGGAAAGGGAGGATAAACAGCCTCAAGTGGCGGTGCGGTCAGAAAGAGGGGCCATGCATGGTCCCTGCAGCCCTGTTCTGCTCTGGCTGCGAGGTCAGGAATGGGGAATGGGGAGTGGCCTGTTGGATACTCAGGGGCTGCAGACACCTTTTCTGGGCTCTGCCTGCTCCAGAAACTACCTTCAGTGGCGGAGAGAAAATCACTCATCTCCCATGCAGGAGACATGCTCTGTTTTCTCCTCTCCGGGGTATTGGGGAAATAGACTCAAACAGCCTGGAAAGACCGAACTTTCATTACCTTCTTCTATAGGCATCACATATCTTCTCCATTCTTGAAAAAGAAAAGCAAAGAAGAAAAGAAAAATCTCAGATGAGAAGTTATCTGAACATGCTCGTGGTGTGAGGTTAGCTGTGGGTAATGACAACACCAGCAAGGAGCTTCAAAACTTGAATGTCTAAAGCTGTGGGACAGCTCCATCTATTTTGTATGAATTTGATTG
>NW_028185223.1:0-1129 GCF_003343005.1 Rhea americana | reverse complement strand
CTCTGCAGTTTTCCATGAGCTGCTCCCCAAAAGCATTAGTTTTCCAAGACTGTTTCAGTACTGAAATTAATATGAGAGTGCTTAAAAAAAAGCATTGGCAGCCACTCGGGGAAAGGGGAGAGAATAAAAATATCTGAGGGTTTTCCCAAAGAATTRAAGCCTGGAGGAGAAGGAGAGAGAGACTTACACAGTTCCATCAGCTGCGTCACTGAAAAGCAAAACAAAAAAGAGTGTGTTACCAGCAAAACCAGTCATTTTTGCATGGGAACTCGCGGGGAGCATCACTGAGGGACCTTGCCAAAGCAAAGCTCGCCCTTCGGCAAATCGTCCATGGTTTTTCTATCCTACAACAATTCTCCCCAATATCACAGTGTAATTTCATGTTTCCAAACAGCCATTGGCCTCCCAACCATCCTCCCCTCAAAAAACTGTGCCCTGTGGACCAAACAGCCATTGGCCTCCCAACCATCCTCCCCTCAAAAAACTGTGCCCTGTGGACCCTTTGTTTTTGCAGGAATGCTCCAGTTTTTGCAAGCCAGGAGATAAAACTTACCGATTTTTCCCTGGAGATTTCCTATGGCAGAAAAGAAGGAAATGTAAATTGGTTTTGTTTCTTTGATATATTTTTTTTAAATAATAGTCCCTTCCAAAGAACGCTAAATTTCTAAATTAAAGCACTTGCAGCATGGAAAAGCCTCTGGAAGTGCTTGGGTGGCTACAGGACCCGTGGACTTCATGCCGTTTTGGTAAAAAATAAGGGATTCTCTTTATTCCTCCATATTATTTATGTGTTGTAGGGCAGCATGGGAAAACAGTGTTTCCTGCACTTTCATGCTCCAAGATGTGGGCATGGACACAAGGCTCCAGAGTCCTCCCAAACCCACCAATCCCTTAAAAACAGAGACTGTTAAATATTATAAATCTTTCCAGCCAACCATCCCCCTGGGGCCTCATTACCTTTAGTTTTAAATAGATAAAGGGTGATCATAAAGAGCACGACCAGAGCGACCACGACCAGGCTCAGGGCAATCTTCCATGGCTGGGCGTTTTGGAAAAAGGGATCTGTAAAAACCAAGCAGGGATGGGGTTATTTCTGTATTGGATGAGCCCACCTCGAATCGCAGCGAAT
>NW_028185222.1:0-5040 GCF_003343005.1 Rhea americana | reverse complement strand
GCAGCATTCTCTCCCCATCTTTCAGGAGGGATCTGTCATCATAAAAGGGTCATAAAAGCTGTAATGACCCCACCAGTGTTAAATCTTAGCCAATTAGCTACTCTGCCTCCTTTGGGACAATGATGGCCCTGGTGAGTCACCAGAGCTGTTTGCTGTAGCACTGCTGGCAGTGCCCTTGGCAGGCTGTGGGGTGTTGCAGTCAGCGTGCTGGAGATAGGGCCCAGCTCTGAGAGCTGAAGGGTTAGCAGAATCGGGAGGGGGAGCATGGGCTCCCTTGGTTCCCTTTACTGGAAGGAGGAGAGGATGTTTCTAGCAAGGAGGAAGTTGTGAGACATACGGCCTTGCATGAGAACAGTTTCCCACTAGATGTGCTGGTATCTGGCCAGTGCATCGTAACAGAGCAGAGGAAAGCAAAAGCATTTGCAGTGCTGTGAGGTGATGGTGACCATGAGGCTAGAAGGGTGGAGCAGCAGGGTCAGCCTGCCCCTCTGAGTGGGTGGCAGAGCCTTGCCATTAATGCCATTCTGCCTGGCTGTGCTCCTGCAGGTGATGTTGGTGATTGATGCTGCTGTGAACCACTTGGAGAACTTACCATGCTTGGAAGAATCTCTCTGCACTCTTGACAAGAAGCACCAGACAGTTGGTGTGAAGGCTGAATCTCTTTTGGTGAGGCATCCTCTTTTGCTCAGCTGCCTCAACAGCTGTGTTTGTGCAGCCCTATCTGTGGCTGCTACAATCCCTCTGTGCTCACCGGCTGGCTTCAGCAGTTGGTGAGAAAGCTGGTGGCCCAGCAAAGCCCCCAAGCTGCCCATACCTACGTGGTGATGTTGGCTTAACTGGGAAAACCCTCAAGCTCACTACACTGCCAACTGGCCCTCAGCGAGACCAGGGAAAGAGGACAGAGGGGAATGAGATATTTCCCCAGTTTGAGGAGGACCGCCATTCAGTACATTGCGGTCTCTCCTGAAGCCTCAGCTTTTGCTTTGGGCACTAGATCATCAAACACTGTAGGCAAACCTCACAGTGCCTGGGAATGGGAATATCTTTTTCTGCACCTGCACCAGTGTGGGGTGTCTGAACCTCAGTCTCTGCATTTTCCCATGCATAATCCAGTGCTCTATACTCATCCCCTCTTCCTCTGTAGCAGTAAGGCAGAAGTAGCCTTCATCTCAAACCCTTGCTTACCTCAGTCCTGCCAGCAAGTATGGGCAGAAATGGTGGTGGACTGTGCTGACTACCTGCATCTGGAAGCTGCAGGGGATAGATACATATCTCTCCCCTGGTATTACATGCATATATTCTTGCTTCTCTGTTGTGTCAAACCTCGCTCCCAGCCAGCCTGTGCTCCCCATTGACCTGGGGATAGAGCCAGCACAGGGCAGAGGAAGGGCACAGCATGGACCAGCTCCTGAACAGGGGCCAGCCTTGCTCTGGGGCTCTTCTGAACAGCCAGAGAAGGGGGTGGCTTGGTCTGCTGGCTGGTGGTGGGAGGAAGCGGCTGCCCCACAACAGAAGTCCAAAAAAGTGATGAAGCAAGAGAATGGGCTGAGTGTTTGACGCTGAGCCTGATGCCTCCCTGTTTGATTTGCAGACTGTTGGCGAGTCCTTGCTGTACATGCTGGAAAACTGCCTTGGCACTGTCTTCTGCCTGGATGTGCAGGAGGCTTGGATCAAACTCTGTGATGAGGTGGTGAAAGCCATACGATGTGGCTGGGACTAGAGCCTGTGAGCCTTTCCCATCCCTAACCTCACAGCAACCCTGCACAAGGGAAGCTCTCTCTCTCTCTCTCTCTCTCTCTCTCTCTCTCTCTCTCTCTGCTTCACTCTACTTTTCTCTCAGCCTTTCACTGTGCACCAGTCTATCTCTGTCTCTTCCAGTCATGAACTCTTCAGGGCTCTCTCAGTAATTCTGCCTTGGTTTGACATGATCACATCTGTCTTTGATGCTGACAAGATATTTCTTTGCAGCAAAGTGTAGAAGTGACATAGCATACATATGTCAACTTGCTCCAAGTTCCCTCGTGCTAGCTGCAGCATCATCACCAATGTCTATATTCTGGTTTTCAGCAGGCTTCCCTGGTTTTGCTACCCACCCTAGCTCAGTGACAGCTAAGATAAGTCTCTTGGGCTTCTCCACACTGGAGCGTGCCCAGCTGCAAGGCTCTTCTTTGCCGTGTTCAAGATGTGTCAAGTCTGTCACAATTCAATCCTCAGGTGCTGTTGTGCTTCATTTTGCTGTATAGATGACAGCTAATTTGGTTCCCTGCAGAAGTAGAGACAGCTGGGCTGTAGCCATTTTGGCCAACAGAGATGCTGGGAACTGGCCATGTAGTGCAGCTGTCCTCTCCTAAACTTGCAATGTGTTTTTTTCCCCTATTCTTTTAACCCAAGCATTCTCCCAGCATCACTCCTGGATGATTAATCTTGGTGATCTCTTCTGCCTTGTCTCTCTCCTAGACGGTATCCAAGGCCTTTGCTTGTGTAAGATTGGTGGAAGCAACAACTCAGTGTGTTTCCGAGGAATTTTTCAAGCATTGGGAACACATTAATCCAAGGTAAGGCTGCTTTTAGCAGGCCTGAGCTTCTCGCTGGCAGGATTTGTGTTGGCTTGGCCATTTATTTTAACTTGAGAGCCAGCTGAAATGCAGCAGCAGTGGCAACTATTTAAAATGCTTTATGTAAAGGAAAAGAGAGCTAAGTAGACACAAGAAAAGCTGTGTTAGAATAAAAATGAAGATGCAACCATTTAGGTCTTGCTCAGAGGAAGCACAGCTGGAATTTATCTGTTGATGTTGTTAGGATCTGGAATGCCTCCCAGATGCACATAATGTGCATTTGCAGAGCTTCCTTACCCTTTAGTAATAACTCCCAGCCATCTTTGAGCCATGGCCACTTTGGAGGGGAACAAGGCATCTGATAGCAGTGTGCAGCAATGCTGTGTTAGACCAGGAGTAAAGAAACACTGTCTGCCAGATGAAATCCAAGGCAGATGACTGAGAAGCAGCATCTGATGGCTCTAATTGAAGCTGAACTTGGGCACTTTGAAGAAGAGCTTATCTTTATGGGAAAATTGTTGTGGGATGGACACAACTGTGTTTCTAGCTGTCAGTAGCCCATGGGCTACAGAGCAAGTATCTTTTACAGGCAGTCAAGAGCTTTCCAGGCATATGTGAGAGGGGAGCTGAGGGGTGTCATGGCAGAATCTGCTTAACAAACATTTGTGATCATCTTCACATCCTGCAGCCTGTCTTGCTCACCATAGCTACTCTCCTCTCCTACTCTCTCAGTGGTTCTGGGCTCCACTTTGCAGTCTTGCAGCATGATATTATGCTTCCTCACCCAAAACTGTCCCCATCAGTGGGACTCACTGTAAACTGGTGCTTTCTGCTCATTTTTGCTCCAGACCAGTCAGGGATATAAGGACCGACACTGGATAAAGGTGCTGGCTGTGGCACTGTCAGAAGTTCAGGAATGGGAATGTTCTATCTGGGGCCCTGTTTTGGGGGTGTCAGGCCTTAACATCACAGGGATAGATCTTTTGTGTGTGTATTATTGCACCAAATGAACTCCTCTTCCTTCAGCTTTCTCAGCTCCTTGACTGCCTCTCTTCTGTGCCATGTTCTGTGTAATTCCTAAGAGAAACAAACTAGTCTGTGTGCTTCTTACACCCATCTATACTATTTAATAAAAAACAGTATTGAGGCTGTGCCCTGTTTGCAGTTTTATGATTATTTTAACACAGTAGACTGGAGCAAGCTACAAAATGGATGACTGAGGGGGTTTTAGCAGTTCTATGATGGCACTAAGATTGGTATCAGGCATGGGGAGTGTTTCTGTGGTCCTACTTGACTATACCATAGGCAGGCATTCAGCATCAAATGTCTTTTGGGAGCTTTCATGTGCCAGAATTGAATGGGTGAGCTCCTAGAAGGTTAACAAAGCAGCACTTCACTAATCCCTCATTAGTGAGTTTTTGAGGTTAATAGGCTCTAACAAGATTAAGCTTAAAAGCAATCAGCCTAAAACCTTCATCTCTGTTGTTTGGCTGCTCCTTTTGTTTCATGAGGCAGTGTGGACTCATTCATTTCCAGGCCACCAGTAATCCAGGTGTGGTGTGCAGTAGCGAAGCAAAGCACTRCAGTGAAAACCAGTCCCAGCTCAGCACAGTGCCTCCTCTGCGGTCTGGACTGTGGAGCAGGCTGCAGAAGCATCCATCCCAAATGCCTGTGGAAGCGAGCAACCAGCAGCAGTATGAATGGGTCCTACCTGGCCCCAGCGTGGCTGCAACCCCTTCTCAAGGGATGGTCTGGCTTTGCCATTGTGTCATCCAGCACTAGGAGAGCTGAAGTGTTTGGAACTGGAGACTGAAGATCCCTAGTGGAGGAGGCAGTACTGGGTTTCCGATATCTCCTGGGAACTGGAAAGCCCAGTCCTGCCATGGGAATGCATTGTGAGTGTCCTGGGAAAGCTGCTTTGCTCTATCTTGGCCCCATTCAGACAGTGGGTGCAGGGATGGGTGTTCTGCTAGGGAGAGGTTTGCAGGGTAGTGTGTGATCGGCTGCAAAAGGCAAGTAAAGCAACAGAGGCCTAAGTGCACACCCCAAAAAATTCTCACTAAGATTCTTGGCCCAGGCTACAGCCAGTAACTCAGGACTGCCAGTGAGACCCGGCAACCTCAGTGCTGCTGGAAGAGTCAGAGGAATGGTCTCCAGGGGCATGCTTATTTGCTGTCTTTGGCTCCCAGTGCCAGCCTGGAAGTTTGTTACAGCTCTCGGAAAACGTTCCTGTGTTGCAGTACATCTTACTACTGCTACAACGGCTCCCTCACCAGCCAGAGTTCACAGGCAAGAGCTCTGTTTGTGCCAAGCTTGCCTCTGAATGTCTAAGGCAGCACAAGAACAGGTGTGCTGTGTGGCTTCCTCATCTCCTGAAACTTACACCAGGCCTACTCACACTGTACTGCTTGCTGTGCCACCCTGCTCAAATGTCTCTCACATCAGGCAGGGATCACAGGAAAGAGATGTGGGCACACCAATATTG
>NW_028185221.1:3951-4903 GCF_003343005.1 Rhea americana | reverse complement strand
CTCCCCATTGGCCTGTTCCGCCCCCCAGTGATTCCCCATTGGCCAACTGTTGCCCCTAGGTGACCCCCCATTGGCCCAGTGCTCCCCCCCAGTCACCTCCCCATTGGCCAGTGTTTCCCCCCAGTGGCTCCCTGGTGGTGCCTTGTGCCCTCCTTTGGCTCCCTGCTGGCCCCCACGCTGCCCCCCGCATCCTGGACCCCTCACCCTCCAAACTTCTCCAGGATGGCGCTGCGCCCCTGCGCTCGGGTGCCTCCTGGCACCCGCGGCCCGGCCCGGCGCCCTGGTGCCACCTCAGCTGCCTTCCTGTGGGCACAGAGCCGGCATGGGGTGAGGGGTGCAGGAGGGCCGCCTGGGGGTACTGGGGCCATAGCCGGCAGGTATGGCTAGGGGGTGCTTGCCGTGGGGTACTGGCCGTGGGGTGCCAGCCATAGAGCTGTGGGGTGCCAGCCATGGGAGATGGAACCAGGAGGCACAGGCTGTGGGGCGAGAGCCATGGGGTGTCAGCTGTGGGGCACAGGTCATRGGGTGCCAGCCAAGGGGTGGCAGCCATTAGGCATAGGTCATGGGGTGGCAGCTGTGGGACTTGAGGGTGCTAGCCCTGGGGGCAGCAAGAGCCAGGCATGGGGAAAGGTCATGGGCCAAGACACTATGGGGCAGGAGGCAGGGCTGTGGGGTGCCCATGGGGCTGGGGCTGCACTCACCTCGAGCCCGCGATGGTGCCAGCTGTGGGAAGAGCAGAAGAGTCAGGGGGTGCCATGGAGCAGCCTAGTGTGGGAGGCACCCAAACCCACACCTGGGGTACCTGCAGGGGGTGCCTGGGGTGATGGGGCAGCTCTAGGGGACCCCTCCGTGGTGGGACAGGGGTCCTGGGCAGGTGGCATGGGGCAGCTCTAGGAGATCTCCGAGACACAGGGCACCCATGGGGATCCCTAGGGGGGATGAGAGCCCCAGG
>NW_028185221.1:0-1531 GCF_003343005.1 Rhea americana | reverse complement strand
CCACAGTCTCCTGCCCTGCACAATGCCCCCCAGCAGCCCCTGCCCCCCAGCTCCGGCCCCATGCAGTGCCCCACTGCAGCACGGTCCCCAGCCCTGATCCCCACAGCAGCCCCTGCCCCAGGGCTCCCAGCCCCATGCCCCTCTGGTGGCTGTGTCCCCCAGCCCAATATGGTGCCATGCAGTGGCCCCCACCCCAAAGTCTCCAGCACCAAACTCCACGGTGGCCCTTGGCCCCACACGGAGTTCTTGGCTCCACAGCCCATGGCTCCACACCCCCAGTGCAGCCCCTGCCCCATGGCCCCCAGCCCCATGGCAGCTCTTCAGCCTCTGGCCCCCAAGGGAGCCCCCAGCCCCCCCCCCCCGGCGCTCCACGGCGGCCCCCTGCCCCGCTCACCGGTGCTGGTGCCCCCTTTACTCACTGCCTATTTTTACCCAGAGGAACAGGTGCCCCTTTCGTTCAGCCCGGGGAGGGGGGGGCGGGCTGGGGGCCCGCGGGGCCAGGCACGGGGACAGGACGGGGCGCCCGGCCCCACGGCGACACGTGTGCCTCGGGGTGCACGCGGACCTGGCGGGGGGACACGCGTGCGGATGGCAGCGCGCCGAGGACAGGGAGGGGGCACGCAGGGTGCACGAGTGCGGGGACGAGGGGACGGGGCAGAGAAGCGCAGGCAGCCAAGGGGACGCTGGGGACGTGTGGGGACCCGGGGGCGCAGGCAGCGAGGGGTACAAGGGCACACAGGCATGGACGTGCACGGACGCCGCTGGGGACGCAGACTTGGAGGACAGGGGCAGGGGACACGCGCGGACACCCCAGGACATGGGGACGAGGGGGGCGCGGGGGGGCGCAGGGGGCACGGATTCCCCCAGACAGGGCTACAGGAACACGGGGGTACGGGGGGACAGGGCCCCCCGACAGGGCCCCGGGGACGGGAGGACACGAGTGTGGCACAAGGGGCCGCGGGGACGGGAGCCCCCCCGCAGCCACCGCCCCCCCGCCCTGCGCCAGGGGCGGGCCCCGCGGCGGGGGGCGGGGCCAGCCGCGGGGGCGGGGCGGCACACGGCCAATCCCGCCCGCCGCTGCTCTGGCTCCTCCTCCTCGCGGGCAAAGGGCTGGCAAAGCGAGCGTCCTCTCCATTCGCTGCCCTCGCCCCCTCTCTATCACCGCCCCGCAAGGCCCCGCCCCCTCCTCCCGGTCGCCCTATCAGGGCTGGGGTCGAGCCCCTGCCCTCTCCCCGCCAGGCGCCTATTGGCTCCGCGGGGAGGCGGGGCGGCTCCGTGCCGGGAGGCGGAAGCGCTGACCCCCACGTGGTTCCGGGCGGGAGCCGCCGCGGGGTGCCCGTGCCCGTGCCCGTGCCCGGCCGGCGCCATGGACCCAGTGCGGGCCCAGCAGCTGGCGGCCGAGCTGGAGGTGGACATGATGGCTGACATGTACAACCGGTGAGGCCGAGCGCGTCGCGGCGGTGGGCACTGCGTGGCGTTGGGGGGGCTGGAGGCACGGGATGGTGCCCAGGGCTGGGGGCACAGGGCGAGC
>NW_028185220.1:0-5049 GCF_003343005.1 Rhea americana | reverse complement strand
CCTCCCACCCCCACCCTCCACCCCCTAGCACAGCACAGAGGCCTGGCAGTTTCTTGCAAGGTGCACTTAGCCAAAAAAGCAGCTGGGGGCCAGGCCAGAGCACCTGGGGCCGCCCCGCCGCAGCCAAGGCTTGGCCAGGCTGGCAAAGAAAGGCAGAGGCAAGCTGAGAGCAGAGACGGAGAACAGCAGTGAGCCCCAGCAAGGAAAGCAAAGCCAGGCGGGCAAGGCAGGGAAGGCTCAGGAAGACTGGCCTCTGCAGTGCAAGGAGACGTGCAGAAGGCAGCTGCGGGTAGGATGTCCAGAGCAGAGGAGGTGAGCACGGAGCCTGAGCGGGAGAGGGAGCCTGCGGCAGCCTGCACTGGGGGCCCTTCCGAAGACAGCGAAACAAAGGGCAAAGTGAGCCGCTCCTCCCGGGCTGGGCTGCTCTTCCCTGTGAGCCGCATAGACAGGCTGCTGCGCAGAGGCCGCTTTGCCAAGCGCATTGGAGCCGCAGCCCCCATCTATCTGGCGGCTGCACTGCAGTGTGTGACGCAACACACCGTGGAGGTGGCTGGGAATATTTCCAAGGAGAGCAAGAAGCAGCGCATTTCTCCACGGCATTTGCAGCTGGCTGTGCAAAGCAGCCCTGAGCTCAAGCAGCTCCTGAGAGGTATGCCCGGGCACCAGGGGAGCGCTGTGCCCCACAGCCAGCTGGTGGCCTCCCCTCGGAACAAGAAGAGGAAGAGTGAGAAGAGGTGGCTTGGGCAAAAGGTTGCAGCTGCCCCTGCCCCTGCCCCTGCCAGCAGCAAGTGAGAAGAGAGCAGGAGCTCTTGCCCCACCCTGGCAAGGAAACGCAAGGGCTCTCCTGTTTGCAAGGCTCTTGCTGAACTGAGTGCTATGACCTGAGAGTCTGATAAAAACATGTGAAACGGCGTCTTGTGCCTGGCACATTGCCCTTGTGACAGATTTGTTGCACGGGCACCACGCATCGTTCCCTTGGGGGTGGGCCGGGAGGCGCTTCTGATGATGCAGGGAAGCTCTGGGAAAAGCCAAGGCATTTCTCCTTAGCAGTCTTGCCCCTTACTCCACCTCTTCACTTTCCAGCTGGGTGAATGCTTGGGTGAGCTGGCCACCTGCCCGTGAGATCATGCTGGAAGGCACTTGGGAGTAGGCTTCTCAGGGAAGCTTCTCCTCAGAGGAGCTCCCGCATCTCAGCTGAATCTCTTTGTGCCCCCTTGGTCAGCCACTGCCTAGCAGTTCACATGCAGGGCTGAGTATCAGAACCACAGCTAGTGTTTSTCTTYTTCTGGAGACATGTGGCATGTGGGGAAAGGGGCTGCTGACCCCCATAGCTACTGGTGCTGCACCCAGAGGCAGCACTGCTCCGAGGATCAAGCAACATCTCCCTGTGGGCAGGCCCCTCAGCCTGTCTTCTCCACGCTGAGCACCTGCCTGCACCCAGCGTTTGGAGCAAGGGTTGGAGCAGGGCTGAGGRCTGGAGGCCCATCATGGAAGCCAGCCAAGCTGTCTTGGTCTCCTACAGGCCATGCTGCCAGCCAGCAGGTTTTCTTTGGAGTCCCCCGAGTGGCAGCCTGGTCTCCTTGAGGTTGCCTTTTGCCTTCCAGAGCACAGGAGTTGAGGTGCAGTGAGGCAGAGGCCCCGCTGTGCCACACAGCAAGCAACTGTCCTGAGCCTGGTGGACAGGCAGGAAAAGGGAAGGCAGGACAGGAGATGTGGCCAGGAAAGGCCCTGCCAGGCCAAAGGTGGATGTCCGTCCTATTAGGGGGCAGTCGAGCTTGCTAGCCGCCCGCAGTCCAGTTGGAGGGTGACTGCAAGAAGAGTGAGGAAGTGATGGCCTGGGATGGCAAGGAAAGGTGCCGGGTGATGTGGGGAAGGGCAAGCCCATCAAGAGRGCAGCAGGAATGCGGGGAGCTGTGCCGTGGGCCACACAAGGAGCCAGTGGAAAGTGTCGGGCTGAGGATTAGCAGGCAGAGCGAGGGGTGGCCTTGGAGATCCTCTTGTTGGGGAGCAGTTGAGCTTGCTAGCCGCCCGCAGTCCAGTTGGAGGSTGTGAAAGAACTGATGCCGTGCCCCTTCTGCAGTGGCCAGGACAGGCCAAGGCCATGCAGCCGACCGTGGCCCGAAAGCTTGGCACAAGCAGCCTGGAGCACAGTCCTTGCTGAGAGGGAGCAGCGATATCCTGCTAGGGGGACTTGGCCCTCACGGGCAGCCCCTGCCTCCAGCTGTTGTTTTGTGCTTGGCTCGACAGGAGCTGATAGAAGTAGAAGGCATCAGGGCCCTGGAGGGTGGCTAGGATTACTTCTTTAATGCAAGTTTGACCTTTTTTTCTCTTCCCTTTCTCCTCCTCCCTTGCCTTAGAGTTCCAGGAAAGAGAAGCCTCAGCCTAGATATATGTAGTACCTAGGGTTTTAAATAACAGGCTAGACATATATGATACATACTAAATATCAAGAATATTTTACTTGGTAGAAATATATACATAAATCAAGGGAAATAATGAATAACAGTCATGTTACAAGCCACTGCTTCTGTTACACATTTGTAAGCAGTCATTTTAAAGTTATTTAATAAATATTTCCAACTAGGAAAACATGTATTTCCTTCAGAGAACAGCTCTTCTTCTTTAACATCAAGAAGGATGGTATCTCATAGCTAGATAGGCCTAAAGGATGCTTAGGTACTAARTGTCATGACATAGCACAGCCAGGAAGCAACTATAGGCACTGATCTGCATTGTGGGATGGGGAATTGGATGTGTGTCCTTAGTCTGAAGTAAGGAGAATGGATTTAATTAGATTGGTACTATGGCTGGGAAAGATTCTGAGTCTTCTTTTAATGGCATGTTCCAATGCCCCTGTGCTCTTCAAGTTTCTCAGCACTGYCTTCAACCTGATCTTTCATTCCTCCTCATGTTACTTACCATTTCTCATGAAAGGCATGAGGCCTGATTTTGATCTGTTGCCCTGATCCTGACCATTTTAGGTTCTGCGAAGCAAGAAAACCCCCCATAAACATGAGCGTCCCCTGATTCCATGGTTTTGCTCATTCTCAGAGCTTAGGTCAGCAATGCCATGTGGTTCATGGTGGTGAGTCAAACCCAGGCTTCCTTGGTCTCCACCTCCTCTGGTGTGAGGACAGAATATCAGACTCTGAGTCAACAGCACAGTGACAATACAAGGACCATGGTGTTAAGGTTTGGATGCAGACTGCAAACCGCAAACCACAGGTTGTCAGAAACTTGCTTTGAGCTTTCTGGAGCATTTCCTGAAATGCAGAAAATTGTTCCATTACACTAGSCCGAGGGAGAAGGAACAGAGGGATTGACACACACTCTTGCTTTGTCTTCTTGCTTCAGAGTCTCTTTCAGACACAAGCAGTCTGCTTCTTAAAAGACTTTTGAGCCTCTGGTCTGAGTGGATTCTTCCCCAAGGTGCTCCTACTTGCACTCTTCTTGCATTCTCCTTGTTGGAACACCCAGTGCCAGGGTACTAGTATATCTTAAAAGCATATGCTTTGAAGAACCTGATGAGCCTCACTTGGGGTCTCACACTACCCCCTGCCCATGGGCCCAGGAGCCTCATTCCAGCAGAGCCCAAGGCCTTCAGTCCTTGCCTGAGCTATGCAATAGGAATGCTTCATCTCAGCTACATTCATGCCTATGCCTAGCCAAGGGCCCAGCTGATCTGGACTCCAACCCACGGACTGTCTTTACTGACAGATGGCCTTGTCTCATCACCATGGACCTGCCCAGCAATCACAAGGCTGTGGCTAACTTCACTGAAACAAACATGAGAGCTCTGCTCACTTTGTTCCTGTACTGAGGGATTGAGGCCTATTGGCTGTGTGTGCTATCACACTCAGCCTTTAGGGAGCACCCAGCCCTTGCTGCTCCCACATCCCCGTATAGGCTGCCAGAGTCTGTAAAAATCCCCATGTTGCATCAACATAACTTGAAAACAGAGCAATCCCTCTCAGCTAATACCTGTCCTGGAGCACATAGGAAAGAATCCCCTAAGGACACTGGAAAGGCATCTCAGAGGAAGGGGAGAACCGCCTATCACAAGTGTGCCATTCCAGTCTTAAAGAGAAGGCATTAAAGACAACCATAGAACAAGTATTGACTGAGCTAGAGAGAGCTGCTTTGTTACATTTCAGGGAGTGTAAGCTTTTACAGATGCTCGAAGAAGGGAGCCTTTCACTCCAAATGCACAGAAAGGCTAGTGGCAAAATCTATTGTTTTCTGTAAGACCAAAGAAGAAAGCCTAGAAACAATGCTGGGTTTGTTTGTAACTACATTAAGAGGATGGTGTGTGGTAATAACTTCCCTTTTTAGGTCCTGTAGAGATCCCATGGTGAACCATCAGTGAGAAAGAACACAAATGACAACTAAAAAGGTTTTAAGTAGATTTTCCCCTCCTCTTTCAGCTAAACAATCCACTAGTATGTTGTTTTCCGTTAGAGTTCACTTCACATCATGATAGTTTGCACAGTTGGTCTGTACCAGAGGATTCAAAAGATTCCCTCCCTTACTCTGGCACCATTCAGACCTCTGTCCTGGCCACACTGCCTTCAAAATGCATCTGCAGATTTGTGGCCTATGGAGTCAAAACTCACCAGCAGCAGATGAGTATCATAAAGAAAAGCAGCATCTTGCTGTCCTTGGAAACCTTTCCAGCTATGACTATTGTTGTCTATATCACACACTTTGGTATAACAGCCACAGATGGGAGATCTGATAAAAAGCTCCCTGAGATGCCTAATCCCAAGTGAAACCCTACAGACTCCCCTTACCATCTGTCACAACCTCTGCTCAACTCTGGGGCCCTGATGCCTTCTACTTCTATCAGCTCCTGTCGAGCCAAGCACAAAACAACAGCTGGAGGCAGGGGCTGCCCGTGAGGGCCAAGTCCCCCTAGCAGGATATCGCTGCTCCCTCTCAGCAAGGACTGTGCTCCAGGCTGCTTGTGCCAAGCTTTCGGGCCACGGTCGGCTGCATGGCCTTGGCCTGTCCTGGCCACTGCAGAAGGGGCACGGCATCAGTTCTTTCACA
>NW_028185219.1:3590-4895 GCF_003343005.1 Rhea americana | reverse complement strand
GGCTCACTACGACTTCATACGGAGCCATGAGATCTGGTGTGATCTCTCAACTCATATGACCATATGACTCATATGACCATCACACTCACAAGTCCCTCTAAGAAAGAAGCTGGACTGAGCTGAGCGTGGAGGAGTTTAGTTTCTCAGTGAAGATTTCCAGATTCTTCTCTCTCAGCCCAGGGGAGAAGMGTGATGAAGAGTGTGGTGAAGAGGGTGGCRAGGTTTCTGACTCAGAGGACTAGAACAAAGATTCTCAGATATCAYGAAAAAAATGCTACAGGAAAGCTGTGCTTCTCTGGAAGGCAGCTTGAAGCTTGGTAGAAYACCTCAGAGAGACAGTCAAGGGGTGCAAAGATGGGCTCTCCTTAASAGTTGGCTCATTCCCCAACCYGATGAAATGCACTGCCCAGAGTCCCACAGGTTGGAAGGGGAYTGGGGCTCCTCCCTGCCATGAAGMCAGTGCCATGCAGGACACATACMGTCGATGTCTTAGCTGCTGCTGAACAGCCCTGTCACTTGGAGAGATCAAAAGATCTGAGAAAAATCTCAGCAAGTCCCTTCATCCCCACCTCAACCTATAGACGGCACCAAGATCACCTTTATGGCCTCATCGTGGTTTATGTCACCTGCTCCTTAGGACCTGCAAGCACAGAGCTGTCCCTGGCCAGGGAAGGGAGCTGTCCCTGACCCAGAAGGTTTCTCTGTAGGGCAGCAATGAGCACACAGAGAAYGGGATGGGGTCTGTGAGCAACAAGAGAAAGATGCTGGGGCAGAGAGGCAGCTCCCRGTGGGGMCAGCTCCAGACAGCAGAGATGAGCAGCAGTTGAGAAACCCAKTTCAAACCCGRAGTGCCAATGGCCCCTAGTGTGCTCTGCTCCACACTATGCATGTGGTGTCCCTGGAGATCCCCTAATATCTTCTGACCCCTGCAGATTGCTCTCTAGAARGGCAGACATCTGGACCTCGTCCTGTAGAAGAGGTGCTGAGGAGTAGTCTGGAGATCACTCACCATCTCCACTGTTTATAACACTGACAAGTGAGCCCTGAATGCAGCCCTCAGTCTTTAAGGTATCACACTGGGACTCTGAGCTTGTCCCCAGTCCCCACGAGTGAAAGGAGAACAAAAAGAAAGCAGCAGGCCCTCCTATGGCGCAATTCCTGGAGTGTATTCTTGACTCCATCTTTTAGAAAAAGAGACCATCCCTCAGGYACTGAAGTGATTAGAGACATTTTTATTACAGAGATGTGCTATGGAGGTCAGGTCTGGCACAGAGGTGCCCGTTGCCTGATCCTGCACACCCAGAC
>NW_028185219.1:0-755 GCF_003343005.1 Rhea americana | reverse complement strand
CAAAAATCTTTTCACTTTTCTCTCCTGGCCACCATTAGGAAGCTGTAAGTGCAGATACTGAAAGGAAAGCTCCAGCTTTTTCAGGTATTCCCTGCCTTGACTCGTCTCTGGAAAMCTCYCCTCARACATATCCTCAGGGTGAGCTGGAGKTGTGAGCTGTCCTGACCCACACAGGAAACGTTTTGTCTCAAGGGGAAAATGAAYGTGGCCCGATGAGGGAGTTTGCTGGGCAGGCTGAGCGCTGACCCTTGCAGGTGGCAGAGTCTCTGCCCTGGGCACCCAGCACCTGGTTGCAGAGACCCTGCTCTGAATTACAGCCCGGGGCAGGTTCATGTGCATGCCCCAGCTTCCCACCCCTGCAGYGTCCCTRGGAGAAGGSTGCGGCATGCCCTGTTCCTCTGACAGTGCGGCAGAAATACCGGCTCTGAAGCATCTCCTCTTCCTCTGCAGTGGAGAAGGCAGGAGAGACATCCTAAAGCACCTGAATTTATGACTGAATCTATCAGTCGTGGGATGGGAGGGCTTTAGAAGACCCCTCCAGGAACTCAGTAGTATTGCTCTACAGCCAGTGACTTACTGTGTAAAGGGCTGTGAAGGTTTCCTCCACGATGAACTCTYTGCTGTCCCTCCTTTCCAGGCTGCCTTTCACATCTCCYTGTCTTCTCTCATTTTATATCAGCAAAACCAGGCAGTGCATAGAGCCCTGCTACTTTTTGCAGAGAAGCTGCTGCTGGACAGAGTTGTCTCTTGGCAGG
>NW_028185218.1:0-5070 GCF_003343005.1 Rhea americana | reverse complement strand
AAAAAAAAAAAAAGTTGACCATTTAGATATTGAATTTCTTCTGGCTGTGCCACAAGTTTCAGTTGCTGCTGACCTCGCTTGGCATGGCATGGCTTGGAACAGCTGTGTGCTGACTCAGATCTTCAGCCTGGGCAAGCTACTTCTCCTGCGCATCAGCTGAGAAGCTGGTACACTCTGCATGTCACTTTTGTCACGTACAGGCATGAAAGGCATATGTTGAGCTTTGTTTTTCTATAGATCTTGGAGCGAAAGCGGCAAGGAATTTCCATGGTGTTATCTTTAGATGGAATGAAATCAATGTAAACATGCTTATAATACAGAGATCAAGAGTTGAAGGGTAATTAAACTCGCACGGTTAAATTTCAGACCGGGCATTTCTTTCTGTTCAGCAGCAGATCTCCACTGTTCCCTAAGGTATTCTGCAGAGCTTGCTTTACGTTAAGTATCTTTTCATTGCATTGATTTTAAACAGAGAAGCACTGTATGGCCTAGGCTCATTGAATACTGACAATTTAGAAACAAACCTTCTGGAGTGGTGGAAAGGAGGAAACTATGACTTGGTACCTGAGTCCTGAGTTTCTGAATCCAAACAACTTATCTTGAGGAAAGTGATAGAGTTTTGCTTTGTTACATGTCCTGCAGCTTTCCAGAGCAGCAGCTGGGAAGGCAGTTAAATGCAGCAAAGGCTTTCACTGGTATTACAGTAGGGTATTTGGCACTGACGGTTGAAAAATGAGGATATAGAAACACACTTGAGGCTACTGAGCTAACAAAAAAAAATAGAAAAGGCTTTTCAAAGATACTTTGTATAAGCTTTCTCCAAACCACTAAGGAAATTCCCTATGTCTGAGCATGAGGAATATGTAAGTGGGTGTGTATATAAATCAGAATGATTTTGGTCATAGTCATATCCAAAATGAACACTTTGATTTCCTTGTTGCATTAAGAAAGAATTGATGATATCACTGGTGACATGTGACAGTGCTAGTTTAGACATATTGAGTGCTACTGTAAATGGATACCTAGTTTTAAATGAAGCTGAGTTAATTCAGTACAGATTCACTCCTTGAGGACAGGGTCAGTTGAGAAGGAGAAATATTGCTGTAACAGACAAATAACCACTTGGGAAAGAGAGATGAAATACAGTGCAGTAATTAGGGCAAGAGACAAATGTATTGCACAATGCTACATATGGGAGTAGGGCTGGAATCGGCAGTTACCTTCCTGAAGGGTTTTGGCTGTAACACCAAAAGGAAGAACTGGAAAAGTGGAAACAAAACAATACCTCTATTATGATTTCTTTGATGCACTTGCATGCAAGGTACTTTCCAAATACTTGAAAAGGATAAGCCCTGCTTCAAAGCACTCATTTTTTGACTGTAGAAAGGTAGACAGAGGCGAGGCATAGGGGAACTAAATAAGGAAAATATAGGTAACTTAAATACATAATTGCACATCCAGAAAATATTTGAAATGGTCAAGGTTAAGAGTTAAACCCTTGAAAGTCAGGGAACGCTGGAATTAAGATAGACTTCAAAGCTCTTTTGTGTGCATCTCTTTTCCTGGTCCTATACAGTACAGAAGGAAAGACTACCCAGGCCTGTGGCTTGTGGAGTTTTGTTTTGGGTATTTCAAGCCCTGCTGTGTGCAGGTGGTGACTCAGAAGCTTTTGCAGAACACAGCGCATGCCATGGGATGCAAAACACTTCCTGCCACCCTGCAGGCAACCCAAGGGCACTAGTAAAGTAACAAAAGGAGTAATTCTAGCATAGGAGATGACAGGAGAGATGGTAGGCAGCATGATTCTCAGATGCATTGCTGTATGTTCCGTGGATAAATATTGCATGCAAATTTTAAATGGGGCTCTGTTAATTTACAGCTTTTTATGAAAAGTGAAGACTTCTGAAAAATGGTGTTATGTGGAACACCAAGCTGGACACTATGCTTGTGATGACTCTTTAGATCCGTGTCAGGGACTTCTTGATACTTATAGTAGCGTGATAACAGATGGCAGGGGAAGGTTAAGATCCTCTGGAGGAACTTGTATTTTGCCAGCAAATTTAACAGTTCTTTGTTGACATCAAAGGAATGTTGACACTGAAAAGCTCTGGTTTAACTTCAGGTGCTAAAGGTGTGTAGAAACCACAAATTTTCCTGCACCCATAGCTCGATTTTTTTTATATATATATGTTTTGATTAACAAACAAAAAAGGACAAAGGACAAAATTTCTCTTTGTTCTGCAGTTAGCCATGTTTTCCCTTCTTATCTTTCTGTGACTACCTCTGCACCTCCCATGAGGGAGAGAAAAGGGGAGAGGCAGAAGACCATATGGTTAAAGTTGTGTTTAAAAAAATAAACAGTGTAAAGTAGGGTTTTACAATAACAAGTGTTAGGTGACATTAGCAAGAGGCAAAGCTACCCAGCCTGATTTGCTGCTAACCTGCTGGTGTTCTTGCAGATTGTTATGGATGACTGGTAAGACATCTACTTCTTCAGTCAGCTGGGATAAAGTGTAAGGTCCTCATTAACTCATAATTTGAGAAAGTTGCAATTACATTTCTTTCATTCTGTTACTGAACCAAGTTCTTTGCTACAGTGCACCACCAATTTTTTTCACATTTGTTTTTAGAATAATAGGTAGTGGTGTAATTTACATGTTTTAGTAGAAAGTCAATGCAAGGAAATCTTTATCAATGAACATACAAATTTGAACTGTTGTATCTGAATCTTATTTCAAGACTGTATTCAGCTACTCAAATATCTCTTTAAAATGAGGGTACTGCCAAGTACATGTTCTCATGCAGGTAAACCATGCATGATTGCCAGTACCTCCAGCAAACAATTTATTGCAGGAAAAATCCTGTATGAAAGCAGAAATACCTCAACTGCAAAATACTGGATTTTGAACCATATTGTTTTTACTTACAGCTCCATATAGCCTTTTTATACACTGTGTTTTACCTCAGAGATCCATTTAGTTCAAATAAACTTCACTTGCTACTTTTCTTCTTCCCTTTCTCCATTGCCCCTCCAGTGTTCTAATCCAAACCTAATGTGTTTCAAAGAGCTGGTCCTTGTAAGAGCCTTAAATAGAAGGCTGAGAGAAATACTAAACTCAGTATAGCAATTGCATGGCTGCAGGCAGTACGAGGCCTCTAAATTCTAGTTTATCATAGCTAAGCCTGAATTTTGGTTAAAAAAAAAAAATCACTGTTGTAGTTTGTTGTACTTGTTCTGTAGCCCTTTGGGGATCTGCTCCCCAGTTCTATCATCTCATGTTTCTGTGAAAGGCTCCAAAACAGCAAACTTCTTTCAGATGCGTAGTTGCTGAGGTTAGTAGGGATTTTGAAGGACTTTGAAACATTGCTGTGATTAGACTGGCAACCTGATGGTGCCAAGTGATTTTGGTAAGTCAATGGCATATAGCATGTGAGCTGCTCGGTGCTGAACTGCTTGTTGGTTTTGGATGTGTTATATAGCTTAGAGGTAGAATGTTTTGTGGAAAGCTGCAGCTTGAGATAGCAAAGCATGGATCATTTTAATAAGGCTTGTAGTTGAGGAAAAAGGAAATCTGGAGCAGTTACTCTTGCTTTTTTTCTTGTCTGATTAAAGCATATATGCATGGTTAGTCAAAGGCTTGTAGACTGTGATGGTTATCAAGGTTTTTTTTTGGACCAACTTGACAGCACAGGGATGTGTTCTGTAAGTCTGTCTGACACTCCGCTTTCCACGGTTGCCTCCAGGTAGCTTTCTTTACCTACATGTTGTGTTCTTTCTTAACACCTTACAAAACACAAGCAATAGACCTCCCTAGAACTGGAGATTCCAATTGAAAACTTCTATCAGTGTCTCAAAATGTGATCCACAAAACCTTTGCATCCTACACTCAAATGAACTTTTATTTACTATTTATTTTCATGCTTAAAATCCTGAAATATACATTGCAGAAGTATTTTCTGCTGTAACAGAACCTGCTAGGTTAAAAGTAAGGAGATGCTAACTAATATAAACTGAATAAGTTCAAATTTACAGTTCTACATCTAAAGTCTGGTTATTTTGTAATAAATAAAAGAATGCAAGAGTGGACAATGCAATAACTCTGTTCAATATATGAATTTTCCAAAGCATTGTAGAAATACTTTTGTTGATGCTATCTATCAGACATCCAAATTACCTGGTAATTATATTTGTGAAGTTCATAGAAGACAACTAAATTGCTTCCTCCCTTACTAGCCTCTCAGAAGACTAGGGAAATACATGATTAGAATGAATGAAACAAAATAGTCAAATTTAATGCGACACTTTCTCCTTTGAGATCCTTTGAACCCTTTTGCATTCCTAGGATTTGGAGAGCAAATGTAGGTAATCAGATTTGGATCCTTAGTAAAGCATTTAACTGGGTAGCGCAGTGCTGATCTATGTCTGTCAAAGGAAATCAAGTCTCTCGTGTAAACAGAAACCTGTTAAGATGGAGAGAAATAAAATTACAGGTAAGACTGGATGCAGCATTTACGTCTTTTTGTCATCTTTTACAGTGTGTTCTTTATGAATGTTCATATACTTGTGCATGGAAGAGCCGACTCAAGGATTAGCAAGTTGTACAGATGGTCAGTGTACAGAAGGGAGTTGTTTTCTTCAGTCGTTGAAAGCTGTCAGGTCCAACTGTTCTCAAAGAGTGAAAGGATACAGTACAGCTAAGAATACCTACTTAGCAACTGTATCTAAATGAATGGGATAAAAGGTAGGAATCATGTTGAAAACCAGCAAGAACATCCTCACCTCCCTGAGCAGCAGGCAAGACTTGATTGGTGCTGCAGTGTTAGTGCTTTGCTTTTGGGAACACAGCCCCATCAAACTCTAGTCTTGAACATTGAGTCTTCCCGCGGGGAAACTAGGTAGGTTTTGCAAAATGACAGTTTAAGACAGAGTTGAGTGCCACAGTTGCCTACAGGCGTGCCTGTCAGATATTGTGTGGGCAGGCTGGCCTCTTAATCTCAGCTCTTGCTGTAGCTGAGGTGCCCAATGTGCACAGGCCATGCAGGCAGGAACCTGCCCTCCATGAGGAGCAG
>NW_028185217.1:2942754-3073689 GCF_003343005.1 Rhea americana | reverse complement strand
TTGCATCAACTGTATAGATTGTCCTGGGAGATGTCTGAAATAAGACCTAGTTTTCTGCAGAGACAGAGATTCTTTGCCTTTTACTCCCTGTTGGACTAAGTGCCAACTGATGAGTATGACTGATGATACCAGTAAAAACAGAAGTTTTTCGAAGCGAACAAGAGCAGTGCGTGCTCACCAATCCCAATAGTCAAGCCATTTTACCCAGAGGGTGAAGTAAGCACCCAGCTTTGAATTTTTTCACTCATTTTTTTAGACTTGCTTTTCATATATACAGAAAAAGAAAGCATGGACATGCTTAGGAATGAAAGGAGTAAATGTAAAATCAGCCTGGGCAAGGGAGATCAGTTTAAGTATGGARAAGACAGAAAAGAGACTTCTGATGTATTCAGAAATATTATGGCTGTAAATAGCAGGAGAATTAGTAGGTGGAAGAGAAAAGAGAAGACAATAAGAGCCAGGGAGGATTCATACAAGAACAGAATAAGTGATACTATGCATATTCAATTGTAGACATTTCAAGCTAACTACTGTCTATTTTCTCAACAGGATAATATTTCAAAATTTGCCAGTTAATTGCAGTAACTTTGCTCTGCTCTGTTCCAGTGATTTGGGGGTAAAAAGCTAGTTTGTTGTTTTTCAAATAAGTTTTCAAATTCCGCTGACAATAGTGGTTTAGTAAGYTCATAGACAGAAGAGAATAATGATGGCTTGTACTCAGCTTCTTATTCTTGAGAAGTTCTGAATTAGAGGGAACTAAGGAGACTCAATGAGATAAAATACTGGGTCACAGATCACCTGACTTCTATTAGGAGGCCTAATTATATTAGCCTGAATAGAAAATGAGCTGAACAGTTCCAATRTACTAAGAATTAATAGCTGGAAAAGATGTCAATCTAAAAAGAGGAGGGTGCTGAACACAAATGACTATGAATTATGCCAGCTGAAAGTGTGTGGAAGAATGTAAATAAAACACTACAGCCATCTAGACTTCCATTTTATAATAAGAGATAGGAAGAGGAAAAAGAAATAGGAAGTACAGCTGTCACTATGCAGTCGATATTGCACAGAGCTGTGAAGTTTTTCTCTTAAAGTAAGAATAACTGAAGAGCAAGGAAACAAGAATCAGCCTGGGCACTCCTCAGATGGAGGATAGCAATCCAATATTGATTTGGATTTCTGCCTTTTGAGTGAATTCACAAAACATTTGCTTGTTTATAAAAGAATGATATTACTTGGTTCAAGATCTTAAGAGGGAATAGCATATAGGCTACCAAAGCTTCTGAAAGAAAGGTTGGAGGGAARTTAATTTCAGAAAAGGGTTTAGGGATTCAGTACAAAGAATGAATGCAAGCATCTAAGTTCCAGAGGAGAATGATATTAAAAATGTATTACTGTCACTGGCATTTTATGGGATGCATGTGTAGGCAATCTTATGCTGGCTGTGAAGGTTTTCTGTGATCTCAGTTTGTTATCTCTTACGGAGGATCTTATGCACTACTTTAGGGCCATAATTAATCACTCTCCTGAATTAAATTCTTGATGTTCAGCTAAATAGATGCCCTGGGAGTTGGAAACGATATCACTAACACCTTTGAGCACTGAGATAAATATTTGATCAACTACAGCAAAGATTAGAGACCTTTTTAGATTATTTGCCCGTGTCCTTAATAAATCAAAATGGATGCATTACATAGGCAAGTGTATCTCTGGATCAAAAGTGAGTCCAAAAGTCTGTCAGCACATACTGCAACTGTTGAAATTTCCTGGGATCTCACAGCCACCAAAGAACTCTTTCCTTTACCTCTCTGGTGATGGAGCAGAAAATTTCCAGTTAAGAAAGGGTCCTGAGCCACTGTAATACTGAAGTTGCTGATTCAATAGTAAATCTGAAAAGCCATTGTGGAAACAACCTGCAAGGAAGATTTTCACAGGGCCAGGAGAGGCCTGAGAGGCCATCTGAGCATTTGCCTCCCCAAGATTCTGTCATCATACCATCAAACTTTTTGCCCCTTTTTTTTTTTTTTTTTTTTTTTTTTTTTTTTTTTTTTGTACCAAGTGGGCTACACCTGCCAGGCAAAATGTTCTGACCAGAAAGAGAGATGATCTGGGGAAACACACTTTTTTTAATTGACATTGATGCTTGAATAAAATTGGTTTTGTTCCCTTTACAAAGACCATGTGTTGAAATATAGACAATATATCATGATAAGACCCTGAAAGCTATTGTTTATTATCTCTCTGTAGTAAAACAAAGTTTTCAATGCTCCTCTATCTTTTCCTTGTTTGGCTTTGTTTTCTGAGTGCCTTGTCTGAGATTTGCCTTTTAACTTTCCTCAGGGAAATAAATCTTGCAGTGTAGAGCTTTTACAAAAAGCTCTTGCAACCGTGAACTCAAAATGTTTAGCCAAGCATCTACATGAAATTTTAAACTGAAAGCATGAAATGAAGCTAATGTTCCTGTAATGTTTTATGAACTGAAAGAATCATACAATCATTAAAAAATGCCTGGCACTGTGGATGTTAGTGAACCTGAAAGAATTAATGGGTCTCTGGTGGTCGGTTAACATTGGGCAGAACTGTATGCCCGAGAGCAGACACAGAAACAGAGCAATGGAAAAGGAAGGAGCCTCGCTGATGAAAGCGGTAATGGCACTCTTTCGTTCCTTTTGGCTTTCTCCGTATTTATATTTTGCCYCAAACTAATTTTATTATAGACATACATACAATAATATGATTTTAAAGGAAAGAGACACTCAGGTTTGCTACCCACTCTGGGGCAAAATGTTGTTGTGCTTGGTGATACAGGAACTCTCTTAAAGAAGGGTTAGCACACATACATCAGCATCACTGGGATAACTAATTTCCTGAGGGTAATGATCGGAGTCACACCACACAGGGCCTCAGTCAGGTACTGGTATATCTATGCAAGTAAGGCAGAATTTTCAGCTGGAGTCTTTGTCCCAGATTTGGAGGAAAAAAAAATGTCTTTGGGGTATCTGAGGGACTCAGCTAGCACGATGGTTTTTCTTTTATTTCTGTGCTATTGTTTTGATTAGGAAACTGCAAAAGTCAATGTAATGAACTAAACATCTGAAACATAAAGGTAAAATTAAATCTGAATGTCCTTGATATGAGTGCTTTGATGTAAGGTTTAGTTCAGCTGGGAGATGTAAGCGCAGAAACTAGTGGGAGGATGGCTTATGTCTGTCAAGTCTCCTACCATAGCTGAAAAGACTGATTTGAACAGTCTGTTGTTAAAACGTCTGAGGCAGATGTTACTTTTACCACCACAGTCAAAGCAAGGGTCCTCAGTGTTTGACTTTCAAAATCCCCTCTAAGTTCCTCACAGAGACGTAAAATGGTTTGTTTATTAAATCTGTAATTTTGCAAAACTTGTGAGGTCCAGAATGAAATGCCTGATTCTCTGCAATCTCCGGTGGGACATATAGTTCCTTAATCTCTTTAAGAACATACCTCCTTCAGTCTAACACCAAGTGCTATATTTATAATCTAAGAAGACAGTAAAGATTCTGTTCCCTTTCTTTATCATTTCTGCTATATCCATCATAAATAATTACTGATTTTACTATTTTATTCTTGTGAATACAGGGAATCAGCAGTGAAATTCGACTTCCTCTCACATCTCATTTTAAATGCCTG
Source organism: Rhea americana (assembly GCF_003343005.1). Taxonomy (NCBI): domain Eukaryota; kingdom Metazoa; phylum Chordata; class Aves; order Rheiformes; family Rheidae; genus Rhea; species Rhea americana. Next base: position 3,070,026 of record NW_028185217.1, on the reverse strand, counting down.
AACGTACTCATATTTGTTTGTTGCTTTATTTGTCTCAAATGATTTCAAAGGTATTTTCAAACCTTATACACAAAGGACTCGTGCACAAAAGATTGATCATTACGCAGCAGCAGAATGCAGTAAAACTAAACACTGCAGAACAGTTTATGTTGAGAAACACAAGCAGAGGCTTTCCTAAAATCCATGTTCAGTTAATAGATTTTTGTTTCCTTCACAGTCCAATCAGCCAGTCACATCTTTGTGTACCAGGTGTCAAAAATGGAATAGCAGCCCAGTGGCAACATCAGGAAACAAAACAGTTAAATGGATTTATTTTCTCTAATTAAGTTTCTTCATAGTTAGATAATACAAGTAAGTAGTGTCAACATCAGAGTGAAAGAGTATAGCCAGACTTCAAGCAGAATACAGCAGACTTCAGGTAAGGCTCTGTCTCCAAAGGGGTGTAGGCTGAACCTCCTAATCTGAAGCAGCATATAACAGTCATGGTAGAGACTCTGAACCCAATGAAGTTGAATAGAGGTTTAGCTCTGGAAGTCAGTGGTAAATTTTCAGTGAAGCATAATTTAATCCTAGGTATTTAAAAAATATTTTAAAGTCTGGTAAYGCTAGATTAAGTGGATTTGCTTCTCCTATTCCAGGTCTGTATTTAATTCAGTGACCTTCAGCTGAAACTTTAATAAAATAACGGTAAAAGTCATGAATTTTATTTGCTGCATTGCATTCACCCACGGTTCCATGACTAATGTCAGATAGGAGCTTAAAGATGTGAAGAGCAGTCCCATGAGACCCAGACTTTCACACACAACTGGCACATATCTCTAAATACCACAGCAATCACAAGCCAGTTCCCAATGTTTAGAATAATTGCAATTGGTTAAGATTTGGACCTAAACTACGAAAACAGACTGAAAGGATCAAGAGATGAGAAACATGCTACGACCACATTAGTTAGGAGAAAGTCACCATCAATCCACAAACACCCCTGTAATGTCACATGCTGATTGCCCTAATCTGACGCYGAACTGACATAAACCAAATGACCCGTGTGTCAGCTGTGCAGCAGTTTGCAGTGTCACTCAAGGTAAGCTCGGAAGAGCAGCACAGGCAGAAGGGGGATACAAGGCAAGGTTGGGGATTAGCCCATCTACTCAGAGCAGGTCTTGTGTTCTCCCTGAGAAGGGGAAACAGAAAACGAGGTACAAATAAAGCACAGACCGGATCACGCAGAGAGTAGAGGAAAAATCGGTAGATTGCTCTCTGGYTGGGTAGACTTCAAAGTGTTTGCTAAATGGCACTGAGACACTGAGTACACCTTTAGAGAGTATAGCTTTTTGTCTATATTCCATCACTCCTGYGAAAAGGAAAGAGTAACAGAGCCCCTCAGGATAAGGATTTTCTTTCTTTCCAAATACCATATACATTTTTAGCTACCCTTGTAGTATTTGTATGAAACTGTGTAAAGAAATCGGTAACACAGAAGCCAAATAATACTTGTACACTTTTACTGCAGTGAGCAGATTCAGACATCTAAACAGGCTTTGCAGTAGCTCCCCAATATGAGGGTTTCCCTTGCAATATTCTTTCACCATCCATTATTTTTAGCCTCATTTACAAAACTGGAAATACTCATTATACTGTGCATTGTACATTTCTTACTTCCTAGAAACCAATACAGAAGGAAAGCTTCTTCACTAATCATAAATGGAAAAATCATTTCTGTTAAATATTTCTTAGTAGCAGAAGAAAAGAGTTTGTGTAGTAATCTTGTTGCGTATAAAGATTATGTAGTTTGTCTTTAAGTGATGATGATTATAAGAAAATGCATATTCTTCAGTTAGTGCATCCATTACCTGGAATAATCTCTCCTGAACATATTTAAGAAGTTGATTGAATTCCTTGATTGAATTCCTTGAAATCWGTAAAAATAGATCTGCTACCTCCARTCAGATCTTGTGGTCTCTGTGCATCTAACAGAAAGYTTACTTTTACATATGATGGGGTGGTCACAGAACCAAATGTTTATCCCCAACTAAGCAACTATATTTTAGAATCCAATAAGCAAAAGAGAGGAAAGGAAGAGCAGGAGTCCATAAAAGTAATGGAGTTAACAAGCATGGGATTTGGGGGTTAGTCTTAAAATACTGTATGATTTTTTTTTTTATTCGAGCACATCTTTCCTGACTTCTTTTTGAATTATTCTGTCAATTTTTATCTCAGTTCAAAAGTGACATCTTGCTGCTAGGTGTAATTTTCAGAAGAAAAAATGCGTTATATCTGATCCCTCTTTTATTTGGAATAAAACAGTCAGAAATAGTTTGGAGCTAGACTAACTAGTCAGAGTCACCTAAGTATGGTTGACTCAGGGACTAGCAGAGGTAAAAGAGAAGTTTTGTAAACAACATTAGTGTTTCCGAACCAGCCATCCTGCGACTCCACTGCCCGAAGCAGAGGCCGGGTCCTCTCTCACACTGAGTTCACCCAAAAGCAGCCTGCAGCAGAAACCAGAGTCAAACTCAAAGTCTAGGTCTACAGCAAGACACCTTAGATTCTGCTACTCCCCCCCACTGCAGTGGTAGGTTAAAAAAGAAAAGAAAAAAGAAAAAGACAAAAAAAAAAAGAAATGCTTTTGAACCAATAGCCTGCAGTCACATTAAAAGTGTTGAATTTTCAAAAGGATGTTGTGTGACCTTAGCTTTGATCTTAGTAAGAACAAAGCTGGAATACCATAAAGTCCTTTTGGARGTCTCACCCTGTGCAAGTGCCTGCAGAAGCACAGAGAGATATTTTACTGACTGGTACCTCTTTTAATTTAATCCCACACTTCTTCCAGCTCCTCCCATCTCCGCTTTCCACTGCGCTCACTGTGCTGCTGCTGGAGGCCGTCTCAGGGCGGCTGAAGCGGCGGGAGAAGCGGGCGGCCGCACCGAGTCCTCTCTTTCCTGATTGCTGGGGAGCCACGGCGGCAGCTCTCATGAGACAGCTCTGACGTTCCCTGGTAGAACAAAAGCAGTTCCTGAAAATYTGCTCGTAGGCATTATTAGCGTGCTGTTTGTTTCCATTCGTCTAAAAATWGCAGTATTTGAAAATGTACGCCAAAGTTATTCATCTCTCACTCTGCGTGTTTCTTACTGACCATGTTCAAAATATTGAACTTCCCCTAGTCAGTATTACCTGAGTTTTCATTAAATATATGTGTATTTAGTCATACGAAACTCCAGCTAGCCCCTAGTAGTGGCCAATATCAGGTGTGTAAGAAAGAGCATACGACCAGTTCTAGCGTGAAGTGCCAGCTCCTCAAATGCCCTCCAGTATCCAGCGAGTTGCCAGATGTGGTGTCTTTTTATTTTTAAATGTTGATGGACAAATTCACAGAACAAGAACTYAACTGTGCTTCGATCCCATGCAAACTGAAATGTCACTCAGTAAGGAATTCCAACGCTGTGCAAAAAAAGTGTCTTTTGTTCATTCTGAACCTCCTCCTGCCAGTTTCATTTTATGTCCTTGAATTCCTGAATCTGCTGTATTCTACAGGGATTGATTTAGCTTCTGAAGATAATGCATAATTCATAATAGCAATCTCTAAACTTGCAGATAGAGAAAGAGACCAATGAAATCAATTCTTCGAAACAYTGATGTAATACTCGATATTATAGAGTGTTTAGACACATCATAGTGTTCATTCTCCCTAGTTAACAGAGTTTCAGTAGTAACTCAAAGGAGARTATCACATTAAGCAGGAGGAAAGTCCCCCAAAATCTGTAACTATTTATACCTCAGACTGAACTATTTGAAATCTGAAARGACATCCAGATTTTTGAAAAACAGCATGACCTCATGAGAGCTATCTCTTTTGATAGACTTCTCTTTTGATAGACTATAAGCAAACATATTTTAACAACCTTTACATTAGGGTCTARCCCACTACAATTTTCAGTCCTACTCCAAACGTAACTGACTTTTCCAGATTGTAAAAARTTTATTTCTACTATGTACGGTAAATAGCAGTATTCAGAAAACATCACTGAGGAACCTACTGTTGATGGAATCACAGCAATTTTTACAGCCCGGCTTACATTTACAAGCAGGAGTATCACAGGGGTCACAGCCCTGCTTCATGTCATATGGCAACTGAACAAAGTTGAACACACACAGTGAGACATTTAGGTGGCCAGCTGGCACGGGGGGTAAGCACTGCGGTATCAGTTTGCCCACCCACATAGACAGTGTTTTAAAACCAGTAAATAGAAATACAACAGTAGTTTTACAGAAGGGYCATACCATAAATAATTAATCCAATGGATAAATTCATTTATATCAGACAGAAAGGCAAAACTCACAAGTTAAGCTTTACCTTGCATAAAACTTTCTGGAGCATGAGTTGTTTCCAAATACCATGAATATAAAACATGCAACTCTGAAATGACCCAAATTTTCTGTTGCTTCATGCAATCAGTTACAGTAGCAGAAGTCTAAGCCCAAATACATTTCCTACCTTTAGGAACCATGCCATATTTTAATATATGACTTTTTTGCATTATGAAAACAAATACGGTATTTGTCACATAGACACAGTTTCCTTTAGGACTCAACTCATTTCGCAGTCTTCTCATTACTGTGATAAACATTACAATGATCACAGAAAATATGAAAGTTACCTGTGTTAAAAAATTTACTTTGGTAACTGTATATCAGCCTATAAGGGAATTTACCATAATTTGCTCCTTCCTCATTTATTCTCAAGGATTTCTTTATGTAACTGTATTAGTGGGAGAAAGCCATATAACTTTTTTTTCTTTTTTTTAGAAAATGAAAAATAATTGTAACATTTAAAATAATAACTTACCCTTACATTCCAATTAACGTAACTGTGAACTAGGTAAGCACCCTTAGGAACATCAGGGATCTAGGGAAAGAGCAGTTAATAAAAATTACATCCAAAGTGATTTTTGCCACTTAATTTTAAAAATAATGCCGCAGGTGAATCTTACCTAGATGATCATGGGAGGTCTGCTTCTTAAAAAAATGTAGCTGAATCGTTCAATAATACAACTCCTAACAAAGATAGCCTTTCTTTTTCCTACACTACTTACATGTTTTATTAGAGAGATAGCTACATTTCAGTATATTGAGAGTATAGTTAGTGAAGAGCCAACTGAACTGATCCTTCTCTTGTACTGACCAGCTCAAGGACGAAATAGTAAAAAGTTTTAACAATTTTTCCCTACAAGCTTGAGGGAGGTAATCAAAGCTAAGAGACCGTTGTTCTTCTGATCCCTGTCCAAGGAAGTTACACGGTTCACAAATCAAATTACTGGGGCTGCATGGGCCCCAGACGGAGACAGGCAAACAATAAAGTGGAATTAGAGAGTCAAATATCAACACCTACTGATAAATCCATTTTATTCTTTGTTTCATATGCTTTGAGACTGATACTTTCAAAAACGTAGTTCACAGTATGGAATTTCCTAAGCAGCTTCCCTATGCATTTCTGTAATTTTTTTTCTCAGCTATTTTCCTGGAGTTTGTAAAAAACTCTAAAATTAAAAATTGAGCAGTTTTGGAGAGTAAAATGTCTGTTAACGTGCTTTTATTACATAGCTTAACAGACAAGAGTACACACATCTTAATGCAGCATACAACTAGCCTGTATTTGCCAAAAGGTATCAAAATTCAGATTTTAATAGCATTCAAGAAAAGATTGGACATTTATAAGACAGTAAGAACAGTCACTGTACTAATGAACAGAAAAAAATGTGTTTTCCTAGGGCTATAAAAGAAAACTGTAAGTCTCAGAAGACCTGTCACCAGGTCAGGCAGTTAGGAAAATCCTAGCCATTCATGACAGCTTTTTGAGTGGTACAGAACAGTTTTTGCCCGTTTCCATGAGACAACGAACACTATTTTATCTCTGCCGGAGCGACCCTCCACGGACCACGCAGTGGATCTGCAGAGGAATGAAGGTCTGCGTTTTGCATGTGCGGGAGAGACCGGTCTGCCTGGCCTGCAAGGCTGAGGCATCTGCTCAGCCCTGTACGCCTTGCTCATGTACACCTTACCCCGAGCCTCCTGAGGTTTTAAAACAACTCTGCACAAAGAACTCAAGTTTAACTCTCCCAAGTGCCAGCTTCAGTTAGGAAGACTGCCAGAAACTTGCAATTTTGTTTAGAAAATAACAGCTAATAAAAGGGGAACCACATACTGTTATTTCCCATACTGGTTTTTTGAGAGAGAAAAATGAATTTCAGGTTCTGTTTGAGGTTTAGGCATGATTTCACATCAGTTCTTATTTCATCTTTTCTTAGTTTTCACCTGGTTTTGTTAGAATTCCTAAAGTTTTACTTCATTCATTTGCTCACTTACACTTTATCTCTTCTAAGGCGCAGGTACAGTTTCACTCTTGGCATGCTGCACACAGCTACTGAAGCATGTTAGCAATTAGGGAAGTTCACCATTTGGCTGCGAGAAGTAAGAGCTGCAGATCTTCACCTCAGATGAAAATGGATCACTATTGTAGCTGACACTTGGCTCTCCAGAGACATTTTCCCATTGGGAATTTTGTCGYAGTGTGATGCTTAGGAAGAAAATCCCCTGTGGAAACAAGAGGCAGTCACCGATCACAGTCACTAGTCCTTCATGAAAAATCATTGTTCACCTCAAAGAGGGCTCTGAAGTAAAAGGACACATAGTGCAATAACAGTCAGATAATTCACTTTCCTTTCCTGAGCTCCCTGTGGGAACCTTCCCTCAAGCCCATTCCTCACCGCAGCCTCTGACGCTGACCACTGCAGCCCTCTGGGTTTTATGTCACGCATCTGAAAGGACCACGGCTCCACCTGCTTTACAGCTAGAGTTTGTGTTTCTTTCTCGTTAGAACACATCAGATGTAATTAGTTTTCAACAGTATGGGAAACTAACACAAATGGGATCCAYATGTTTAAAATAAAACTCAGTATTTTGTTTACATATTTGATGAATTAAGGCACTTTCTTTTCTTCCTGGCTACTGGTAGATTATCTTGATAACCATCATGCGTGATACCTATAATTTGTTGCTGTATAAAATCAAATTATTATATGAATAATCAAGCTGGAGGTTTTCTCTGCAGGATATTCACATGACGGAAGAAGAACATCTATTAAAAATAAGTATAATTTTTCATGGAAGAATGAAATTACCTGATTATAGYTCTGATTAAAGTACCTGAGTATAAGATCCATATAACTAATGATTTTGGAACAAATAATGAAAAATACAAATCCTCTGCCAGTGATACAATTTTCAAAACTCATCTGTTCCAAGAAACTCTGTAGGTTGAATAACAGGAGAAGACCACAAGGAATAGAAAAATCTTTGAAAGGGCTAAAAAATAGAGATGTTAACAATTTAGATTCTTCACCAATAATAGTCATTATTAYGAGGATATGCAGCTTTGTTCTTCAGTTTTAAGTTTGAAAGTACCTGCCTAAGAAAAATACCTGTTTGCTACCTACTTAATCAATGATCTGAGTAGTCAAAAAGAACAGTTAGATCATGGAGTTAAATTAGCAATTAAAATGATCTTGCTCAACCTTCGTACAATTATTCATTATAATGATTTTTTTTGTTTGTTTGTTTTCATACAATGATGAAATAGAGTCTGAATTAGACTTACAATATCAAGTAAAGGCTGTTACAATATGCATGGTTGAAGATATACACGGTGGTAATAAATTTTCTCTTTCAGTAGTTAAAACACACTTTTACATCTGAGTTGCCTTGTACTTTCCATCATACAAAATTATTTCAAGTTCAACACTTCCATTGTTTGCAGTAATCCTTTTAATGCTTAGCATGGAGAAAGCCAACAGGTCACAGAAGTGTCTTTCCCTTTTACCATGAAAGTTCATCTGGGTTTGAAAAAAATCCCTGAGTTCATGGGGCTGTGACTGYGGTCTGGAAGTCGGTAATTTCTAGCGTTTGCCAGCAGAAGAGCTACAAGCTTCTCTGTCTCACTACCCACCCCAAAATACAGCCATGTCCTTTCAGACTGATTTTTACCAGCCACAGCTTTGCAAATGGTTAACATCTATGTAAAACACTTCAGAGCTAAACTTCTTTTAGTAATGCATAGTGGGATTTTTATATTTGCAAATAATGGGATTTTGTTCATCATGTATTGGGATTTTTTCCATTAAAAAATAAGCACCTCCAAATAGATGTTTGATCCTAGGAAATGAAGATATGTCCTGAATTCAGGATAACCTTTTTTCAGTCTAAATCTGACCTGATTTTAAGCAGCTCCTTCCTTCTCTTTAAGTTCTTTCTCTGTAAGATGTAAATAGTAGTCTTATATGTCTCAAGGAGATAAATGCCTTAATATTCTCCWGGTGCTTAGCTGGTACATTGACAAATGTTATTAAAAAAGACCAAAAACAAGTGCATAATTCTGCATTTAATTCATGTCTTAAAGATATGAAAGGGCTCTRCAGTGAATAATGAAAAGTAAGAAGAAATAGTAGGAAACTGCCTATGTGTGTGAACATGCAATTAAAAACTGTACTTTAATGCAAAATGCAGATGAATTGGCACTGCAAATCCACTTACTGTCACCACTCCTAACTTCAGAGAACTTTGTAGATTAATGTTCTTTTAATGTATTTCCAAGTAGTTATACATAAGCCTATACATAAATTTAAGCATTGAATGAACAATAGGTCAAGTCTTTGATTAAGGAGATTTACTATWTAAAAACCATAGGAAATAAAATGTGGATAATAAATGTCTTTTTTACTGAAAATAATTTTCAAAATAATAATCAAATTACTTAGAAAGTTCTAATGAAAAAGATAAATTTGCTTTCCAATTTAAAATTAAAATAGTCGTTATCAAAAATAAAATCATTATCTTAAATGAATTTTAACCAGTTCAGTCAACATCTATGTTGATCACAAACTGTAAATTTGGAGTCATGCTCCTATCTTTACCTTCCCACCATCGTGACKATACATTGAGACACCATCCCACGTCATGCATTCCTTCTGGCTGCATCTCCTCCAGCCTTTTGGTGATCTTCYAGTTTCACAGATAAGACTCACCCCGCCAGTCATCCATGGTGCATGTTTGAGCCCTTCTCCCAAGCATGACAAATAGCTCTCATGCCCGGTGCAGACAGAGTTGAGGACTGAGTGGAAGGTGCGCAGGGGGTGCACTCAGTTTCTACCCCTCTATTCAGCATGGATATGACCGCATTATACCTGYTCCACCTCACTTGCTGACTCACTTGCCTTCCCCAAAAGGTCTGGTGTCCTCCTTGTGCAGCCCTCTGTACTTGCACCACGGGTGAAACTTCCCACCAGAAGTGATACCTGTGATTCAGAAGCGATACCTGCATTCAAAAAGAGCTTTTGAATTTTCCAGTAAACTCTTTTGCTGTTGTCTTGCGTGTTCAGAGAGAAGTTTTACAGGTGTCTGATTATTTGAGATGATCATATTCCTTTACATTGGGAGAATATCTGGGTTTACAGGTTCGCAGCTGGGAAGATCTTTTCAGCAATGAGGTGAAGCCCTGTGGAGGTAGTCCAGGACATTTGCAGCTGCCTGGGGAGGCAGTGACGTAGGCTGGCCCTGCTAACAGGGCTAACAGATGATCAAAATTCAAGTATAGGCCTAGCAGGAGAGGAGCACCAAAGCACAGTTACAGTCTAGATAAATACTCACTCTTTTCATTCAAAGACCTCTCAAAGCTACCCACTCTGCTCCTGCTCTCCACTTACAGATACCAGAGTTTGCTACACAAAATGATGCACATTATTAGAACAGACCTTCAGCTGATGTTAATTCAGCTCAGCTAATTCAGAGCTTCAGTGAAGGGAAGGAACAAAGGGTAAAATAAATAAAAATAATGAAACAGTTGCTCAGCTGGTGTAATTGCATCAGCTTGCAGAACTACACTAATTTTCAGCAGATGGAATTCTGGCTCTTTATTTTTATTTATTTTACCTCCTGTTTTTAATTTCCTATCCTCTCATTTGTTTGTTATTTTCACATCCTATGGTGGCTTCATTTGGAACTGGAACAAAAAATATGTTCAGCTCTGCCTCTATGTGTATTTTCTTCTTTAGAGAAGATCTTACTTCACTTATAATGCACATTGTCCAATTTTCATTTTACAGTTCATAATCTGGGAGTGACTGGTTTTGGTTAGATGTTTGTACAGCCTTCATATGTTTCTGGGCAAAATTGCTTTGGTCCTTTAAAAATGTAGTTACTTACTAAACATGTTTCTTAATGAATATCATTTAAATTGAAAGTGCAACCCCCTCTGCTAACTATTTCAGTAAGAGTTGGGTGGACGACAAGTAAAGTGCTATTTGAAATGTATCACGGGAGTCTGTTGCCTCAGCTGCTGGTAAGTAAACATATTTGAAAAAATACCAATTTGACATATTCTTCCACTTTCAGAGCTGTTTCCTACTTCTCAAAAGAGGGAAATCGGAGAGAACTGAGAGTTATTTTTAAGCAGCTGCATTTTTTAGGTGATCTTTTCTTGTTGTATTCAGAGCCCTGGCAAAGCAGCCAATGCTTTAACTTGGCCAAGCAGCAGGATTTGCTGAAGACTCCTTACAGAGAACACCTTCGTTCCAGCTCTCAAAAGTTTAAATCTGTCAAACTGCAAAACAGTGCTAATACATAAAGATTAAAGCCACAAGCAGATATGAAGATGAACTGGAATGTCGTATAGTACAGTATTCCCTGAGGCCTACTTGTTTATAAGCAAAAAATATATTGCTAAGGATTATTCTGATCATCCTATGACAGATCTCCTCAAAATTAGCAATTTAATAAATAAGCCTCTGCTTGGAAGTGCATTCTGAATATCTTCTTGAATATYGTGATTAACAATTTTATTTGTGTTCTCACTCTTCTCAGGAGTTGCAACATCTTTGACGTCTTTGACTAGGCATCAAGCATTGTAACACTATCCCTGCTGGCACTGACACCTCATTGATTCTTCTAGTGACTTTAAACTCACAACTAGCCATGCCCGAATTACCAGCTTCTTTTATAAACTTGTGTTTGGAACWAGCTTTATCATTTTTCTGAAGTATAAAAGAAAGAAACCATAAAGCAATCAGCAATAACAATTCATAGTGATACAGTTCTCTTAGWACCAGTTGCAGTAATGCTTATGACTAGGATTCAAAGGACATAAACCCTGCAATCTTGTAATGAAAAYGTGATTATACCTTCACTGCTCCCGTGGGGAAGAAAGACTTTTCCCATACAAAGTGTGTCTGTAGCTGACTGGCCAGTACGTGTGCGGCAAGGGGCTGGCATCCAGTACGCATTACTACTTCAGACTAGTAGAATTAGTACGATTTTTTTCTCTAAACCCCTTTAAATTTTATTTATGTATATAAAGACACAGATTATCAAGATGGTTCTCACTGTTTATCCTTACTATCTGTGGCAACTTTCCAATATATTCCACAAATGTATTGATCAGTAAATAATACCGGAACATGCCAGCACATCGCACACAGCAGCGCTTTACTTTCCCTTTACTTCCACCTTCTCTTTTCTGTGTGCTTCCACRGGCAAAATAGAAATTTCAGGCCAAGATATAAGATATTTTTGAAATACAAATTGCTACCTTTGAGTTGTACTATGTGACCAAAATCATGATAAAAAGATTCTATATTCATTTTCTAAGAATGGGTAGRGATGTTGTCTTGAATGGTGATTCACATCAAAGTAATTATATTTCACAGTTTCTGTAGCAAAAGTTACAAGTTTCCTCCACAAGTCTCACCTGTTATCAGAGTGGTGGTATTCTGTACTATCAATGAAATTCTAAMTATAATTAACTATTAAACAGATTTTAGTCCTAAAGTTAGACAAACCTGCTCATAACTTTCAAAATAACATATTCGCAGCTAAGTGGAAATACCAACCCTTCAAAAAATATATATGAATTTAAATAAGCTATAAATCACTGTGTCACCTACTTTCAAAAAGATTGGCTATACTTATTTTTGAAACGATTTTCATGTAAATATGTCATAAACATTTCCCAACTAGGTTTCAGCTTCCTTATGTTGCCATTGCAACACACAGTTTACAGATTCTCATTCAGCTAGTTTATACCAATGTGGCAACGCAGGTGAATTAAAGTTTTAAAAATACATACTTGGTGGAAGAAAGAGGAATCTGGTGCTACAGTGTTTTAAAGTAGGACGCATAGGTCAGAAATTAGGCAACCTGAATGGGACATACGAACTAGATTTTCTACAAAAGACGAATGTGGTTATTTACAAGTGAATCAGTTGTTTCTGAGGTTTCTCATTAAAACATATGGATGATGTAGGAAGCATAATATAAGGCAAAATTCACCCCAAACGGATTACAATCCACCCAGAAAGATCAAACCCACCAATATTCCCCCTGAAATTAAGCTAACACTCATGTAAGGATTTAACAAGGACAGGAGGTCAAAGACTGAGTTGAAGACGGAAGTTGAAATGGAAGTTGTAAAATTTGGTCTGGGGACTATTACAGAGCCAGTAGTTAACAAGTTTAGTCCAGCAGTAAATCAGGAGAGGTCTAAAAGCCAAGGGACTAAGAGCTCAATGTTGTCTATAGGATTGTTCCTGTATTTCAAGAGCTTTCACTTGCAAAGTCATTAGGGTAGATGAATTTGTTAAAAACAAAACCTCAAGGGATTTGATATTTTATTATCAGACAGGAAGAAGAATCTGATTGCTTCAGTGCAGACTAAATTTATTCAGTTTATGATTCCTCTGAAAGGTCTTTGTATACACATATTTATATATATCTACTGTGAGAACTCCTTCTATGAGAAAAGATATAAACATATTTTACCAGTAATTCACTAAAATTTATAACAGCTTTATACTGTAAGTATCTGTATTAAAACATYCCTAAAAATAACTGACTTTATTACTGACATAAAAAATGACTATCAGTTTTGAAATTTATTTCTCTTATCTCAGTTATTTTGTGTTGGAGAGGTTTGTATGGATTTCTAATGTTAGCACTAACAAAAATCTCAGTCTTAAAATCCCTAGKGAGACAGATTTTGTTTTCCTGGGATGAAGCCCACCTAAATGAGAACAGACTGATCTGGTGAAGCAGGAGACAGAAAACCTAGAGTTAATTGGTTTCTCAGGTTTGTTTTATTCTGGGTTTCTCTGCTACTTTTTGTAGTCTTTCAAAAATTATATCTTATTGATCATTATCAAAAGCTCAGTTATAAGTTTGTCTTGGCACAACTTATCCAAGACCTCTAAATAAAGTTTATTGTATGGAAAATACTGTACACTTCATACTTATTTATAGTTTTTCATTACACAAAATAAAAATCATAAAGAAACCTTAAAAGCCTATAAATCCCCCAAAATATACAATGCTGCTTCTTCTTTTCAAGTTAACACTTTGGATTTTTCATCAGTAATAAACTTGAGTTTATTGAACAATGTTTCTAGATGACTCTTCATCTTAAGCACAGGCTAGGAAGTACTTTTCCAATTTAAGTATAAAAAATAAAATTTTAATAACAATACAATTTTAATAATAAATTTTAATAATCYATTATGACTTTCATTAAACTCAAACACACTAGAGGATAAAGAGTTTATTCCTAAGTTATTACTCCTATTGTCAGCAGTATTTTTCCCATTATATACTTACTTTTACTGTTCTTGAAAAAAAGGTATCCTTAAAGCAAAAATATAACAAAACCTTAAGAATGATTTGTCCTTGATCTTTTTTTTTTTTTTAATATAAGTTCCTATCACACATATAAAACACTGGAAATAGAGTTTATAATGTGTAGATTTCACAATTGCTTACTCATTCATAAAAATAATTTTGTGCTGTCAAGTAAAAATTGAAGATATCAACTAAGTTAAAATAAGTACTTGTCCCATTTGATTCTGTCTGGTCACATAATCAGCACTGATTTATAGACTCTTCCATTTATGGCAACACTGCGTTTATAAGCCATTATACAGAGGGAGAACAAAGATAATAAAGATCCAGATTGTTTCAGGCCTGTATAATGTGCAAACTGCAATTCCAGGTATAGTGATAATGCCATTTATAAATAAGTTCAGCAGGGAAAAAAATGAGTTTATTACAGCTACAACATCTATTTTTGTTATTTTTTTTTTACTATAGCTGAGATACTGATATGTCTATGTATCAGTAAAGGCAGAAGTTATTGAAACTTGCTCATGTTTTAGGAAAGAAAATTATTTTCCTCTAATGATATAGCCGGGGAAATCCTGACTGCACCTTTAAATCTAGTTTGCTATCAACATATCTCTAACACGCCTTCACTGCCACCAAGTAAAGCACACTRTTGTCCCGCTATTAGTTTAAAATCCATTTTTCACAAGTACACAGGGTTATTTTTTTAATATATGTTTTCTTTATTGCTGAAATACACTAGTAAAACAGAGTACCAAAAAATTGCAGGTCCTCTTTTTGCTTTTTCCAAACATAGAGCCCYTTTTCACGGAATTTATCGTTTACCCACTCAGCACTGCATGAATTTTGGCCCATTATGGAGGCTGAAATGGGGCTGAGGACTGTATAAATACAYGCACTAACAATTTGCCTTTGAATGTCTTTTGCCCAGACTGCATTTTTTGTAACAAGATGTAATAACTGCAAGTCACCCCAATGCAACACCTACGCACACCTAAAACTGGTAGAAAATGATTGTAGGTAGATCAGTGAACTTCAAGCAGTAGATTTTGTTATCGGACAGTGTTGTAGAGAAAATAATTAAAAATGTATTCTAAGAGTGTAAGGGACTCTTTTCAATAGATATTGAAATCTTCAGAGTACTGAAACCCAAGCCCATAACCCTTGTATTTATAGCCTAAAAGTAGCACTAGTTGCTTTTTATTAGAAATCAATATACTTTTGAAAAAGATTTTGAAAACATGGAAATGAAGCAAACGAAAAACACACAAAGGAAAAGGACATTCATGAATTCTGAATACACTTTTTTTACATTTCAGAGTTTTAAAACTGAACTTTCAGACTATGCTGCAAGTATTTTTTTAAACAATGGGGAAACATCGGAAAATAYTCTTTTTTTCTTCTCTTTCAATGATATGCGAAAAACTCTTCAACAAATACACATCTCTACAGTCACACAACAGTTCTGAATTACAAACTGCGTTCCCTAAGTGTTACAGAAAGCCATTGTATTTGGCAGCATTAAATTAAATTTTTATTGGCCTAGGATGCGTACTAGTCAAAGCAAAACTATTTGGTCAACCGCACGTAGAAGACTGTTTACCCATGATTAATACGTGCTATTTTAATCATGGGTGAGCAGGATGTGTAGACAGATAAAGGCTGATTGCTGGCCCAAAGTTTACCTCCACGGTCTGCRAGTCGTGCCCAGGCAACCACACACACATTTCCTCCCAGCACAGAGAAGTGAAAGGACAGATCATCTCTGGCTACTCACCCACTCAGCTTTCGAAACAAGCTCCTCAGATTTAAAGCTCTTTTTGCCACTTTCTACTCCTCAAGGGCCACAGCTTCGTGGCCATCAGTGCTGCCTGACGGGCCCAAAGGATACCATCCATTTTGCGTTCATTTAATGACCACATAAAGTGGAAGAAACTCAGGACCATAATCCTCAGGCACTCTGGAAATAGCACTAGTTGTATTTTGTTCTAAATCTATAGCCCTTCAAAATTATTGTTGAAAGCACATGAAAACCACAAAAAGAAAAATACTTAGGAAAGAGGAAAAAAAAAGTGGGCAGAAGCCTAATACATCCAAATATCCCTTCTCTCCTCTTGTCAGCATCTGAAGTGGAGGCAGGAATTGGATGGAAAGGAGTCTACAGTGCTAGAGAAAGAAACCTTTTGTTGATTAAAATAACTGCTGCAATATGGACAGTAAAAATATACGCTTCCCACATGGTCCTGAGAACACATCTCCACCCTATTTTGTGGGCACCATCATTTTGTCAATGTTATTGTTCTCCACGGAAAAAGGAACATGAAAGATTTCAATGACCGTCCTGCCTTTTTACGAAATTTGTAAATATTCGTCCTCGGRTTCTCTCAGGCACTAATTCCTACACATCCAGGGAGTATATTCAGAGATAAAATAGCATAAATAGTAGCATGTGTATACATTAAAAGGGGCTCACATCACTACTGTTCTTGCTGATTTTAAGATAAAACATAGTCTAAGACTCAATATCCTGCAAAGCCTGAATTTGGAGAAATGATAAAATAATCCAAAAGGGGGAAAAGAGTGGATCTACTGTGTCGTATGACAGCAATTAAATAATCTGTAAATGGTATGTATATCCTATAAGGATGCATCCCATAAGGCTGCATGGAACACCTTCAGCRTTTTAGTCTGAAGCAGAATCAACTATATTTGCATTTCTTGCATGAATTTTCACTAAATCTTAGGAAGCCTTTGTCACTGTTTGCCAATTCTGCTCCAAATGGCAGATTCAAAGGGATGAACAAGTTTTTCTGACCACCCAGAATGCTAGATTCTGAATGTGGTACTTTGATATACCGCTAACAAGGCCATTTTATTTCAAATTTAAATGTAAAAGCATTATGCTTCCATTTCTGTGGCGCCTGGGAAACTGTCCAAATAAAACCCAGGGTCGTACTATCCACATTTTGCAAGCACTTCCCAGTGTTCTATGCTTTTTTTCCACAAATATTGTAGCCAAATAACTTCTAGCCAAATTAGCAGCAGCCATTCATCCAGGAAAAGAAAAGTTAACATTTTGATGTGTCAAAGTTCTGGAGAAGAAAAGGGGTGAGGAAGAGGGAAAGCTTTCTGCCAAATGCCCGCTTTTCTTGTGGATCACGCAGAGACACCTATTTCATCTCCTTACAGCTGGAGTTGCTTTGGCACCGTGATAATAAAGTGTTGCGCCTTTGCGCACCTTTAAGTAGGTGAGCCAATAAAGGCAGAAATATACACGTCCCTTGTAAGTCATGTGAAATTGTTCAACCATAAAATATTAGCATTCCTCTTCTTTAGCCCTGGTCATAATCCCTTCTCTTTAGTGTGAAGCTTGGGTCGCTTCTGAATTTTTTATCCC
This sequence comes from Rhea americana, assembly GCF_003343005.1. Classification (NCBI taxonomy): domain Eukaryota; kingdom Metazoa; phylum Chordata; class Aves; order Rheiformes; family Rheidae; genus Rhea; species Rhea americana. Next base: position 3,052,919 of record NW_028185217.1, on the reverse strand, counting down.
AGTTCCTTGTCCTCTAACGTGCCACCCAAGCAGGCTTTTCAGTAGACCCTGTGTGTGTTTGGGTCACAGAAAAAGAAAATTATTCCCCCTGCTTTTCATGTTACTGACAGTTTGGGATTGTACTGAATGCCATTTGTATTAATATTCTAGGGCACACAATTATTGTTCTTCTTTGAGTCGGGGTCTCCTGTTCCTGTTTAAGTTAATGAAACTTTTGCCACTACTTCAGTAGGGTCCTGGGCCCTCAAGGAGAATTTTCAGAATATTCAGTTTTAGCTTTYGAAGTTCCACATGGTTCAACTCAAAAGTTGTGTCACTTGGGAGGAATAATTCTTGAAATTCTTATTTGCACTCCAAAAATCACATTCCAAAGCTTGCAGAGGTCAGTTTAAAAAAGAAATAACTTTATTAAATATTGCATCCTTTGCTGTTCCCATTTTTTTCATATTACCTGCTGTTTAGTAGGAGTTTAGCAAGCCCCCATACAACTTCCCATTATTTCAATAGGAAGCAGTTGCTCTAAAAACAAGCCAGCAAGAATGTGCTCTGTGTCAATGAGTACCAGTTAATTTGTACACGCTGCCTATCAAAAATACAGGAGTTAGGGATGCTTTTCTCTCTTAATAGTCTCACCATTCTCTAGCTAAAGATACTACCTGAAAACAGCCACTTTCTAGAACAGAATATTCATGTTTGACTGGACCACCTTGTGTGTGCATCATCTGCCCACAAGGTGTATCCAGTTAGGGGAAAGCTCTTTTATTTAACCACCAAAATGTACTGTCACTACATCCTTACTCTAGAGTGWTCATGTGCATAACCTTCTACGACCCATACTTTCACCCAGCATTAATAGACAAATATTATACTTTTACAGAAGTGTGAACAGGGATTTATACTGTATGAAGAAGTCACTTTCTCCTGAAAACGATTTCTACAGTCATTTCCACTTCAGGAATAGGACGATGTTCTCCCATGATGCCAAGGAAAACACTATGGCTGCTGCAGCAAGGGTGAAACAGCTCTCACTGGGGAAGCTGACATGTTATTTCTTTTGAAAAAACCTTTAGAACTTTCTGAAAAGGGATTCAGTATTTGGTGAAACATTAAGGACTCTTTGGAAAATCTCCTTTGCTTCATAAGAAGTTACTCTGAATGTGGTTCAAAATGTGTTTTTCTAACTAAAGAGAAACGTGTGGTACATATGAAAAAATACAGAAAACCATGAAAGATATCTTTGTTAAATGTTAGTGATATGTGTCTGTTATTTTTCTGTCTTGCAAGCTAATAAACTTAAGACCAGTTGCTTTACAGACAGGGTAGTTATTAGCTCTCAGTAGAAAATAGTGTACCACAGGGAATTTACAGTATAAGAAAAATGCTCTTAAATGTTTGGGGCCATCTGAGCCACACAGTGTAAGTGTTTTCTGGCAGTAGAGGTGTTACTGTTGCCATAGCCCTGCCAYATGATGTTATTCTCCTAGGTAAAATGTAGTTTTCCCATTAAAGTGCTCTGCCTAAGCCCAATGGCAAGTAGCCGTGATTTAGTTCTCATACCTGAGATGGAAGAGATGGCTTTGAGGAATGGGCASCAGTGGTAAAGGAAAAGAGGAAAACTGCAATTTGTGGTTTAACTAAAGCAGGTGGACTGAAATACAAAGACATTTCTGATCATGCTAAGAGAAACTAGGATAGTTAAAAGATAAAGTTATTGATAACAAAGACTGTAGAATATAACTTGCTGCTTGTRTCTTTCAGAAAGAGCAGAAGTCATCTAACAACAAAAATAGGATAGGACACCATGAAAACAAATCTGCAAGGAACCTCGTAGTTCTATTTTCATGTAGCCTTATTTTGGCTATTAGGTGTCTTCTGTTTTTTCTTAATTGTAATTTGAATCTMGCTAGTGAAGATCCAAACTGGCAACAAGAACAGCTGCTATAGAAAGGCTAATGGCCAGACTATGTGCTGATTGTTGGAATTTAGCAACCACCTTCCAGACAGAAAAATAAACACRAAATTGTATTTTGAAACCCCCAAACAATGTCTGGCTATACACATTCCTGGATTTAAATTCTGGTTTTAATAATATAAGATGATTCTGCATTAAAACTTGACAAAATTGCTTCATCCTTTATTCCACAGCACCTATATTGAAGTTGAGCTTTTATGAGMGTAAGTAGATTAGACCTGCAGTGTTATTTTTAGTCAAGTACTTTTTCATGAGTAAAGGTCTCTCTGGATACAAACCAGGTGCAGACCAGCTGCTTTGCGGATCTCTGAAAGTGGCCTCAAACTGAACAAAAAAATTTGCAGATATCTATCTTTGAATAATAGCATTTATGTGTCATGCAATTACTCTTGTGTTATTCTTTTGCAACATTTTTCCGTAACTAAAAAACTTGTCAAACTACATCTCGGTGGGCTCTTCAAATAMGGCCAAAGCAGCGTGATAAGATCTGCCCGAACATTTTGCTCGTAGCTTCCARACGGAGGCCCTGCCACCACGCTCGAGCAGCGGCGTGGAGAGCAGCCCGCTTCCTCCCGAGCCGGCACGCTGGCTTGAGGGTAACGCAGAGAAGGGGCTTCGCTCCTCCTCGTGAGCGTGCGCGTGTTTCTATAGCTGTGCGACGGGAGAGGGTGAGCAAGCTCCCTGCTGCTCCTCCTGCTCCGGCCTATTGTCATGATCACACGCAACCCGTGCATGCCGACAGAGCCTCACAATAGCAGTTTAGATTTAAAAACAGCAAATTGTGCCAAGCAAAACAGCCTCTTAAAACAAGGGCTGTAAATCCTAACAGAGGTCAGGGTCTCCTGGGCCATAAACAAATGATAATGATTAGTATTAGCATTTAAAGTTGTGCATGGCAGGGGAAGAATTGCCTTAAGGAAAACTACAATACTTAGATATAACCTCAACTTTATTTTACACATACCCTAGTGATCTGCAAGCGGTAGCTTCTGAATAAAAGTCAGAGACCGTATTTCATTGAGAAAACACTACTCAGCTGTAAAGTGAGAAAAACCTAAGAGAAAATCTAATGTGAAATGTTCACTGAGTGAGAAAAATGTTGATTGGGCAATATCAAGAGCAGTCGAGGTGTGACAGTGGATAATCAATTAAATAAATGCGACATGGCACCAAAATAATCCATGTGGATTGGGGTCTGTGGCGCTGCTAGATGGGACAGTGATGCAAAAGCTCCTCACTAGGCTGTAACCGTGCCGACGGCTTCAGTGACCTGCCAAAGGGTGAATGTTCACACTACTCAATGCTCCTACAGACCTTGCTTTTATAGTTACCCATAGTCCATACCTCAGCTTTCCCAGCCGCCATTGCTCAAGACTGATCTTGACCAGGTACATCCCGTGCTGCAGCGCAGATAAGCGCACATAAGCTYCACTCACCCAGCAGCTACCTGACGTTCTCCATGCCCCGGACTTCTCTTTCTCTTTGTGCTTCTTAACAACGGCTTCTGCAAGAYGGGAGAAGTGTTATACCAAAAATATTCTGTAACTTTCAACTCCATAGGAGCAAAATGAAGAATCTATTCATTTCTACTGTTCCTCAGGTTCTGCAGGTGTCATTCCTCTATGCAGGACTATGCAGAGCTTGTATTGGCAACAGACATATGATTTAACATTTCAAATACTTTTAAAATATTTGGTCCTGACTCTCTTCTGGTTTACCATTCTCCAGAAAACTAACGGATTTTAACAGCCTAGCTCAGGTACCTACTGCAATCCATCTATGGCAAGTCAGATTTCACTGAATGCTACTAGAGTCAATATACAAATAAACTAATTAAATATCTCTCCATTGTCACTAGTAGCAGCTAAACGCTACCCTTATTTTCCTTAGAATTATGGAGCTGCTATTCAATCATCTTAATTCAAGGTAMATAGGTGTTGGTACAAAAAATAATCTTAACATCTAGGCCAGGTAACTTTGAAGGATAGCAAGTTGCAATATTGTAAATACATCCTCACCTTTAAAATAGTAATTCCAATGCAGCTGATAGCATACGGCAAATCAGTGGCAGGCCAGAAATCTCCTGAAGGGAAGATATATATGACTCAATAGCAYAAAATTAAAGTTATTTTTATATTACTAGACCCTTGATCAGAGGCATGATTACTACATTGCTCCAAACCAAGGTCTAGGAATAAACAATCCTCTCATTCACATGTACCTTGGTGTACATGCAAACAAGCAAGCAAATAAGACAGTACCTGGACTTCACAAAAGATGGGTACACTAAGAGRGTACCAGCTCTGGACAACTGGGCTTCCCAGAGCCTGGCATGCCATGGCATTCCCCAGGAATGAACTGCTCATTTGAATCACTTAAAATGTAATCAATTATGCCAGTGAGACACTGTCAAGAGACTAGATGAAAAAAATCTATCATAAAGAGATAATATGCCAAAGGAATGCAAGTTTGTGCTCCAGCCTATTATGCAGTAACTTCAACTTAATGCAAGGCTTCCAAGACACCCAGTTTTCTTTATATTATATTTGTAATAGTTCAGTTAAACCTTTTTTTTTAATGTTTCAGAAGGTGTCAATATTTTTGGTTCCTAATGGTTTCTACATTTCCACAGAACGGGTGCAACTTGCGTTCAAGCTTCCCTAGCACTCTCCCACCTTTCTCTTAAGGGATCATTTTTAGGACAAATGCACAGCTTAATCTCCMTGACCACTCACTTGTTGGTGCCACTGCGACTGCCAACACGTGACTGAAATTAACTTTAACTGCAATCGCCACACTAGACGTAGTTGGACAGATACCAGTAATTCATCTGTCATTTAATGCATATCTTTTGCTACTGTTAATCTGTTTGAATCAGTGACCTAGAGCTAATGGATTCACTAGGCTATTTGCTCAAGTCTGATCAATCCATCACTAACACAGCTGGTCARAAAAGTAGAAAAAATACTTCAAATTTGAATATGAGTTTTTAATGACCTTCTCCATTCTAATTTCTGCAGCTTGCTTATTTTCAGGTCATATTAATGTCTAAAACAATCATCCCAAGCAGCAACGGGTTATCTTTGGTGTCTACAATCCATTCCATTTGGTTTGCTTTCTTTTTTTTTTCTTTTTTTTTTTTTAACAGCAGCTGGGAAATTAATTGCTGGTGGAAACACATGGACACAGTGAGCATTAGCATTGCCAGGACTGCATTAGACCATGTGGCTAACTTGAATCACATGTGTTTCAATTCCCTGTCTTAATTTTGAACCCACAACATAAGGGGAGCATATTTCCGTGCTCCCACATCATTAATTGCAATCACTGTTATCCAAATAATCTGCTTCATAGATAAAAATGGTTTTAAAAAAAGTTGGGAGAGAGACAATAGATCAGCTAACAATAGACCGGCTGATGGTTTAGGAAAACTAATAAAAAACTAGTGACATATTAATAAACCATTCCTACTCCTGGCTTGTTAAGGATTTGGACTGTGAAGTATAACAAATCCAAAATCTGTCTGTTAAATTCTAGTGACACTGAAATCTATAGGAACTCTGGTTCTTGTGTAGAGCGATGGGTCAGTTCAGCAAGTTCAGCCAAGCAGTAAGGCCTGAAATTTGGCTTCAGAAATCCTGACGTGCCTCCACTTCTGAACAATCACAAGGGCTTACAGCAAATGTTGTAAACAGCCAAAACACAAGCATCCAAATGGGTATGGAATGGAAGAAGAAGCTGCATTATGTTTTAACAATAAAAATGATGTTACCTTCTGCCTTATACAGATTTCCTACGTGACAAACATCAGAATTAAACAGTTGCAATATTCAGCACATTTTTATCCAGATAAATATTGAAAACATATTTAATGCAATATTGAAGGGATTACAGAATTCAGAAAAGGGAAAGTCTGACTAATGCTGCAGCTGTGCAGCATTCCAGTGAATCCAAGCCATTGCCAGCATTTATTAGCCACTCAGCCTTTGACAATAAACATTCTGCAGCTCATGATCATATATCCAGACAGATGGATGTACGATATTGTTTACATAGCCACATTAACACTGTTCTGTTTATGTGCAGTGAATATTGTCCACCACTAGCTTTAATTCAGTGAGGCTTTTTGATTTCATTTTCTTTTACAGCTATAGCCAATTAAAATATGATCTGTTCTCTTGTAAATTCACTTCTGTTTTCTGAAAAATGTAACTGTGGGCAGAAGTTCATGAAGAATGTTATTGCTGACACTAAAATGCAGGCTTCATTCATTTTACAGAAAAAAAATCAAACTTTAGACAACTTTAGATCAGAAATCATATCTTTCCCATAATATTTGGAATACAAAAGAAAAATCAAGCTACTTAAAGTCATGATAGTATAACCTTCTTCATTTCAATAGAAAGTAGGTTTTCACCCCTCGTATTAAGTGTGTTTTGAAGAAGAAAATAGCAGTGGAAATGATCATTTTAGTATTTCTCCAGAGGAAAAACTACAGTATTAGGAATAGCAAAGAAATCATCATGATACGACTGACCTGTCAAATCAAGTGAAGAAAAAACTCAGGGATTATTATCAATCATTTCTTGAATATGCAGTACAAGTTTTGTGAAGCCTCTTCTGCTCAAGCATGCACTTTACGTTGCATTTAGATCACAAGGCACAGACAAGATGGACTCAGAATACCACCTCTCTTACCTGCAGCCATCCCACATCATAAATTTCACTTAAGGGCCTTATTTACATTTGGTATGTCGTTCAAAAAAGGAAGCAAAGGAAGAATTGTCATTAACTGCACAAAACCCCGCTCAGTATGAAAGTGCTTTGGTTTCTGGAAATACCTGGTTTGCACAGGACATGCTTGAGGGTTTACAACACGTGAGCCAAGACACTTCCTTAGATATATAGCCTTAAAACTGGAATAATACCAACCAACACAAATCCCAGATCAGTAGTTCTGAGAATGATCTAAACAAGCAAACAAGAATGTTTTGTAAAGGAAAATGTTTCAATGCTTCCAATATTACAAAGCAGAAAGCTATGTAAAAGAGCTTCTCATTTAAAAATAAAAAATGTATTTGGCCCCCTTTCTCTTCTATCTCTTTCAGTGAATGAAGAATGAAATATTACTAGTATTATCCAGTCCTGTTCTTGTCAAAGTTCAGCATATCAGGAAAAAAATCTCAAATAATAATAATGAGGAAGAGATTGTCAGTTGGAGAGTGTTTTATTGTGGTACCTTGCTAAGACAGCTTTATAAATATAATCCAAGAACAAGTGGAAAAAGCAACAGAATCCTTGTAATATATGGAAGGATTAGAGTAAGAATAATATATCTACTTTCATTTATATTCTGCACTGTGGAACATTAAATACAATGGGAAAGTATCCTAAAAGCATATTTTACTTTACCATGGAATATTCCCTTCAGTGCAGCCACCTCTAGGAAATCAAGGCTCCTAAAATATGATGACTCTCAAAATGGGCTTGGGTAGTTAGGAGGCCACCAATACCAGCAGGGCCAAGGGCTCAAATGGGGATCCCACCGATCCCACTACCCTGGTGCCCAAGCTGCCGGACACGGAGATCGTGAGCTGCCACAGTTTGCAGCGCAACACTTTAAGGCAAAGCAAACTGGGCGATGGTGCACCTTAAAATTGCATGCTGGAGCTTTTGGAACGAATGGACAAGCAGCTCAAAGGAGCATAACACAGGGGGAGCACGATGGGCAGCTCTAGCTGCTGCTTTCAACAGTCATCTCAAGCTGTCATCTCAATCGCGAGTGCTTCTCAGTCATTAAGCTCCAAGAGGCCTGACACACRGAGGAATTTATAGCAACAGATTTGCCCATAGATATGTCATGTCCAGGAATTACAACGGGTTGAAACCGTATGGACTTGGATCCTTTCAGCAATAACACAAAAGAGCAACTTTATTTTTACACGTTCAGTTAATGAAGTAGACCARCTGATAAAATTGTTCTTGTGTTTTTCCAAGTTTGTAGTAATAGTTCTGCTCACTGGACGATCTGCCTTTCTGCTTTTATCTGAGTTCAGTTTTAGCAAAAATAAAGACAATTAAGAGCTAATCCCAGATTCACTTCAGAACCAGGAACCTCAGAGATGACTCCGTGTCAGCTCTGCTCACACTGAGTCATCTCTCTTGAAGCCAAGCTAGGGAGTCAAAATTCGGAACTCAGAACTGGGTACATTTCATATGAGTTAATCAAATACTTTCGTGGTTATGCCATTTTCTGAAAATTTTAGTAAAATAAGTCTCGTCAGGACACCATTTGAACCTGAACTTGCTCCATGGCACAGAGATAATAGGTGGTCAGTCAAAAATACTCAATACCATAGTGTCATGATAAATCATACCATTGGTAGCCTTTGGATCCTCTTTAATTAATTACTGAAGAGCACAGGAAATCTTAAAAAACTGAAAGTTTCAACATGGTTGATAATTCACATTTACTAGAATTTCACTGTATTGAATAGAATACCACCCTGAAGAAGCAGGATCTCATCCCTGAGTTCATGTTGAGTTCAAATTAAAAAACAATGGTGGAGTATGTGCTATTGGATATAGCAAAACAAAGAAAATGACTATAGCTAAACTGAGATTATTGAACCTGAGAGAGTTGCTGGAATCAATGATCTCCAACTGCGAGCTTACCGCGGTGGTCTGATCCAGAGGGCATTTATTACTCTATAAGGAATACTTGACCAAGGGACTAGACAAAACTCAATAAATACATTTTTCATTTATTAGTACAGTGATAACCTAGACAGTCAACTAAGATCTTTTAACAACAACAAAAAAACCCATTCATTTCTTTGGTCTTTTGTTAAATCTTTTTGATGCTTCACAGAGGTTTAGAAGAAGCTATGGTCAGGGATCAGGAGCTCAGATTCAGCTGCCTGCAGGTGATAGTCATATAAAAGATAAAAGGGCCACAATACCATACAACATCCAAGCAATCAAAATGAACACTGGTAGGGAATTAAGAAAAAATAAGAAAAGTAAAGCCTGAGGTACACAATTCAAGTTACATGCTTTTCTTAAAAAAGTTATAGAATAAATCCCACTTCTTCTCCATTTTAAATCACTCCTTTTTTTTTTTTTTTTTTTTTTTTTTAATTAACAGGTGAAGTAATGAAAAGTAAGGGAACAYTGAAAGGCCAAAGTATATAAGCAATAGCTCCTAGCTTGTCTTTTCCAGAATAAATGATAATATTTGCAACTAAGTTTTTTTTATCCATGGCAGATGCCTRAAAAGTAGGATCCTAAATCCATGCTTCCTAAAGAAATGCTATCATTTTTCAAACATGCTAAGCTACCAGCTTCTTTTCAGTCTTGAAATCAAGCCAATTATTTATGTGTATAATATGGTTTTATTGCTGCCTTTTCTAAAAAAAAAAAAAATAAAAATCTTTGCATTTGGCTTTTCTTAATGAAATGTTGCTGAGATTCTCTGCTTCTACTTCTAATTATTTGGTTATGAGCAGAGTTCACTGCGGCTTTGAACATCAATATTACTTTGAATTAAAACTCAACCAGATTCTCAGGATAACCACTTGCTGAGTTAAGAAATTGGTGATAAGGTTGAACAGGACCATGGGAAAGCATTGATATTTCATTATTTACTTCTGGTTGACTGTTTCTACCCTTTTCTTTTTCTTTTTTTTTTCGCATYTATGGCATCTTATGCTTTGATAAACCACATGACAGGAAACCTCTCCAGCAATCATGGTTGCATTTCTGAATAATATCAGGCAAGTAGTGTACCAACATTATTCCTCATTCCTCCCACCTAATTTTAGGCCCCTGCATTGGAAGATAATTCACTACAGGCACCTTCTTAAGGTCAGTCAGCCCACTTACACTTCACAGGCTTTTAGCGATTCCCACACCTCTCCGCTGCAGAGACTCCCAGCTACTCTGTTCCAGTTGAGGCCTCTGTCTAAAATTAGGTTGGATGAAACAGGCCAGAGGTCAGATTTTGGAGTGGACTTCAAAAGAAGTCTTGCCATTTAAAAGGTGGCTTGAAATTAAGCTCCTCTCTATTCCCCATTTCTTTCTCYTTAATTTAGAAGATAATAATTCTTCTTTAGCCAGCAGAAGTAATTCTTGGAATAAATTCCKTAGGGATTCAAAACCATATATTTCAGCAAGCAGGCAGGTAGATGGGATGATGTTAGGCATTCATCAGCTGGCATTTTCTGTGAAAATCAGTTCATTGGACATAACATCCCATTTGAAGTTTGAACACTTCAAAGAATTTGGAGTAAGCCTGAAGATGAAAAGCGAAATGGAAATGTTAAAGAAATTATATGTATTTCTTATTTCATCAAAAAATACTTTGCCCTGCTGTGGCACATTATGCATTTATTCTGAATATAGAACTCTTCCCGATTAAAAAAAAAGAGAGAGAGAGAGAGAGAGAGAGAGAGAGAGATGGGCCAGACACAAAAGCTTGTTTCTCAATATAATCAGAGGAATATCAAGCATAATAGAACAGCTATCTTTTTATTTGGTGAAACAGAAACTTTAAGAACATTCTTTTTTACATTATTCTGTATTTTTGTTTATAGCCCTGGTGGAACCTAGAAATACTACTACAAGTCAAACAGAAAATAGTAACATTATGTGCACATTTTTGAGCCTACAAAATGGATGCCAATTTGAAGGAATTTGTAATTTATCTCATTGAACAGTTAATTTCCTTATTAAATAAAAGAAGGCCTCTGCACTTACACAGCATGAAGAACTTTCCATTACTAAAAAGAAAAAAGTGCCGGCTACGACAGCAGACATCGTCCCCTCACACTTGCAATCCTTTCGCATTCCTACGGCTGCTAGAGGAGTCATTTGCTGGGAAAAAGTAACATGAAGAATTATTTAATGGTGTTCCCTCAATATGCCTTTAATATGACTTAGCAACTGGCACTAAGAAGGAAAAACAGCACTGCACACAACCAGATGGCTCCCCACAAACAGCTAACAAGTATTCCACAGACCAACAGCGAGGGCGACCACGGTATTCGAACACTTTATCCTCTACCACACAAACCCAGTCAGAAGACATGGAAAGCCTGGCTTGAAAAAATGTGTTAACTGGGAGCAGACATACCATGAACGCTTCGGAGAGGGTGCCACATCAGCAAGCCCGTACACATAATCACTCCTCAGACCTAGAAATACTGCTTCTCCGATTCTACTGCCTGGCACAATTTGCCTATAGGTTAATTGGCTAAGTCGCCAACAGCCACCTCAGCGCAATTTGGGAATCTCCGAATTAAATCAGATTTGTGGTAGCCATTCTTTAGGGGAAAAAAAAATTACTTCACATGCAAAGTAAAGTTTTGAATCATGCTGAAGAACTGCATCAAATGTAAGCTATTCGTGTGACAAATTAAACACTGAGGCAGAGACTTTCAAAGCTCCATGAGGACCACCAGCGACCCCTTTCTACTACCATTAAAYGGCTAGGAGGCATCCAGAACCCATGTCAGCTTTGAAAACTTCCGAGTCAATCAGGAATGTTTGTTCTAATTCACATTTTATGTTTGGGGGGCCTATTCCTGCTGCAGTTGAGTGAAAACAGATTTCAGTTTCACTTCTGTAGGAGGATTAGGCCTTTCACGAGATTGGACTAACCAGAATTCATTTCTTCTTATTGTTCTTTGTACAATCTCTGTCAGAAAGTACGGCCTCGCAGTACCGACACCTGATGCACTCAAAACAGAGAGATATACTGCCTTGCTTTSACCTTGTCATATCCTGCAAAGATCCGCTAGGTTAATCCAGGGTAAGTGAGACTCAGGTCTGGTTTAGAGCAGAATATACTGCTCTGAAAGCGGATGGGAAGAAATGTCCAGAAGCATTATTTATAAAGGAAGATAAGTGCTGGCTAACTCTCCAGCCTTATGCTTATATCATCTAATTACTTTGGCATGGTGTTTCGCTCTTTCATGTTCCAAGTCTGCTTTCTGCCCTAGCAATTCACATCATTCTCTTTCCTATCTCTTACAKTTTCTTTCTCCTCCCTTTAGATACACCATTAAAATCCTAAGTAAACCAAGCTTCAGGAGTTTATATATGCKCTGCATTGCATATGTTTTGTTCCCAATTTCCAATCAATACTTTTTTTTTTTGGAGGGGGCAGCAAGAAAAGATGTTGCATTGGACATGTTTTGAGTGGAATCTCYCAGACCTTTTTGCTAACCCCAAAGCACCTCAAAAATAGTAAAAAGAGCTGTGAATCCCAATGATGAGGTTCTGTAATTTAAGAGGGGGGCTATAGAACAATGAATTTTTCTAAAGAACAAATGGAGTAAGATAAAAAAAAAAAAAGAAATAAAAAGATATAAAACAAATCTGGCCCCATCAATTGTCTTTTTATAGAGCAGGACCTTTCCTCCAGTATTTTTTTCTAGCCCAGCAGCCTTTAGACAGCCTTCTGGGCTAAAGCAAGTCCTCCCAGATCTTTTTAAGGGCCAAAGAGGAATAGCTTTTCTCCATCACCTCTGACTGCATGATCCTTTCCCTGCCTGTCACAGTCACTCCCAACACTGCATGCTTCTTCAYTATTGCCCTTTTTCTGCCCCCTTTTCAGAAACTTCTCCCAACTGCACCACTCCCAGGGAAAGACCTACCTTTCCCTCTCCCTCCGTCCTGAGGGTTTTGTCAGATGAAGGGCTGCAGACAGGACAAGGGGAACAGCCAGCTTTTCAAAGGAGCACCACYCAAGGGAAATTACAAAGACATAAATCAGGTACCATACCGTACAGACTGGGATACTATTTCCAGAACTGTATTCTTTAGCTTACCTAAAATGTGGATTTGCTAGAACCTTTTTTCTTAACAGCTCTTAAATGGAAAGACAGATAGAGCCCGAGTCAATGTATCAGTCCTTTCAGAGCAATTAAAGGCATGTGGGCTTTTGCACTGGATGAAGGTCTTATTGCTGGGGCAAGATGAGTAACACGATTAAAAGGAGATCATAGAAAAGGTGGAAGGCCAAAGGTGACTTTGTGTCATGATGAGAAAAAATAGGGAAGTCCCCTCAAAATCTGCGTGTAGCTGATATAAAAATAGCGCGGTGACTGTCTGCAGCAGGGTCCTCACCACAGCCTCTGGCCTGGCTCTTACTGCTGCAGTAAGCAGCCAACATGGTGCAACAGGGCAGATACAGCTCTTTCCCGCAGAGACAGCAGTGAGCAGCCTCATCCATTCTCCCTGTTTGCAAAATACCCTGGATACAGAAATGCTCTCAGCTTGAGCTGCAYATAATAATGCTTTTGCAGAGGAAGCCTGTACGATGCCAGACGAATGCCAGCTTCTCCAGCACCTTAGATTAAATGTTCAAATTGTAACATAATACATGGCTCGTATATACTGTTAAAAATTCGTAGGTGAAGATGTCTCTTTCTCAATCTCAACATCTGAAAATCCTTGAAGCCTAACAGGATTAACTGTTTCCACTGTTTGAGCTACCGAATACTAAAAAGACAATTCTTTCACACTCACCACCTGTATCACCCTCTTTTTGATTTACCTGAATCTTAGTGGCCATATTTCTAGGGACTATATTTGAACAGAAGTAGTAAAGCTTCATAAATATATTTTTGTAAAACATAATTCCTAAACTTGAATTGAGGTAATGAGATATAATCCCTCRCTCAAATTGTCTAATTACAGTGGATTAAAAAAGACAAACGGCAGATCTATCCCCTCAGCCAAAGAAAATCAGCAGATACCTGGAAAATAGCTAATTTTTAATTTTAAATATTTTAACTATATTATTACCAATATGAGATACAGCAAAAAGATTTAAAATGTGATTTAAATCTTATTTGCATTGGTCCTTAAAACCAGTCTTCTACTAGCACTTCTTCCATAGACAAATGGGTGTTTGGCACTAGCATTAGTTTGTTAAAAATAGATCAGTACCAAGGGAATCTTTGATCTGCAGAATTATCAATTAGAAAATTAAAATCAGGAAAGTGAAGATGCTTTGAAGATTTATTAGTAACTTAATTTATTCTCAGTTACTAATTTTCATTGCATAAAATAGAAAACATGAAACAACAAAGCGTGCGTGCTGGCTCTGCAGTGATTCTTGAAATAATTAGTCTCCTATGAGTCCCGGGATGCATGTTATGGGCTATTTAAACACATACTACAGGAAAACCTAAGAAAATTTAGGTGGCGTTTGTGAGGGGTACATTTGTGACTTACACTGTAGCAAATAATAAATTTGTAGATAAGGTTCTATGAAAAAACAGGTGAGCTTTGCAGTGTTTAACTAAATTTCAATTTTACTGTAAAAATTCTCTCACTTTGGAAAAAGAAGAGAGTGGACAGTATCATTCCAAATCAGCTTCTTTTTTCTCTCTCTTTACTTCTGTCTACCATATTGGTGGGAATTAAATGTAAAGCATCAGATTATTTTAGTATTATACACAATAGCCTGCTGCTCAAAATGAAATAATGAAACCTCATGCTTCCTTACATGGCATTAAAGACAGTATTTTCAAATCTAAACAATCTACTCATTTTGACCAAAATGCTGCAAACTGACATTACGTGCAAAGGTATCTGTAAATCATAGGTACCCATAACATATTTATATATATATATATATATATATATATATATATAATCAATACATTTGTTACTTCCTGTCAATGTGTCAATGACTTGGCCTGAGAGACATGATCTTAGCTTCATCCCATTAGGTACACGTATTACCTTAGAATAACTCTTTCTGTGAAGCTCGGTATAATTAACTAATCCAAGTGGTTACTTGGAAACCTAGAATATGTAAGTCATTTCTGGACTAGCTGAAGGGGTGGATTGACTGGAAAATGAATATACAGGTGGGAAAAAATAAATATTTTTTATGGAGCACTTGAAACAGCTACAAGCCAAAAAGTTTTGGCTCAGCATACCTTAAACACTTAGGTACATGACAGACAGATTGGGCAAGAATGCTACCAAAACAAAACAGTGTTTTAAGTTTGTCAGAGTAAAGAATTTTAAAAAAACATACCATGTAWGTCAAAACAATGGTGATATGTACTGTATCTGCAGATTATAAACTTCAGGAGGAACTACATTCTCAGATCAGAAATATTTTTCAGGATTGAAACACTATCTCCCTCAGTATTTCAGGGAGATATGAGGGAGATTGAGAAAATAAAATCAAAGCTTTTAAAAAAAAATTATAAACGTCAAACGTCATGGGGGCTTTTTTGTTAAAAGCCCCTTCTGCAAACAAGGTCTTTTTTCCTCARCATGCTTTGAGGGAGTAACTTTGATCGATCTCAGAAAAAAAGGAGGAAGCGGCTCAGAGTGTTTTGGTAGCAAGCTAACGGTCTCGTACCACACACACTGAGGTTCACCATTTAAACTTTGCAGCAAATTACCAGAAGCAAAGCCATGTATCATAACMGTTACATAGGCCTGTGAGTCCTTGAGGAAGGACTTACAGAGATACTCTATCATTCAGGAATTGTTTGCGCACCTGATTTTGACAGTTCACATCAAATACTCAGTTCACCTCGTGCAGTCCAAAGTGGAGATGGCAAATTTTACTCCTACATACAAAGGAAAAAAAAGAAAAAAATGAAGTTATCCCTGTCCAGTGACAGAAGGTCAGAGAACAAGCATTCTCCCTGGCAGTCCACAGCCTTCCTATAGACTTTCCATTTGTGTCCTGGGTGAATACCTGAAGATTCAAACTGCATTGCAGACGAAACCCCAAAAGTTAATCTCTTCCATTGTGTAAATCTGCAGCGATTTGTTCTAGGAACCAAGCTCCACACTGCCACCTCATACCTACGACATTTTTAGTATGACCTGGCTTCTGCCAGGAGAGAAATCGCAAAAAGATGGGTTTCCTGTGCATTTCCTTGTTTGTCATTCTACCTCAGAAGAAAACCATAGCGGAGAAACAAAGGGGAGCAGAAAAATAACCATCTGGCGTGCCCCGAGAGGAAGCAGGGGCAGGTCCCACAGCAGTGGCCGTGGTGGCGGTGGCCTCCAGCCCCGCTCCATCGCAGGCCCCTGGCTCAGCCCTGCAGCAGACCAGGCGGAAAGGAGAATTTCCTACCCTCCTGCGCTGCCCAGTGCACTTCTCGCAAGCACTTCCCGCATTGACGCAGGACAGTGACAGAGGCAGCAAGTTCTTAATGAATGGATTTGCAAGAGAAAGGGAACCGTGGCTGTTTTGAGGCTATCTAAGGTAGCTTTGCTTTCAGAAAGCAAAAACTTTTTAGAAAGCACCTTGCTTCAAACTCACCAAATTTTCTCTCCGGGGTATCTTGCCCTTTCAGAACATAGTCTGATCATTTAAAAATGCTTGAAACATACCTAAAATTTGAACCCAGCTACTTTGAATCACTGTCCGGCACATTTCCAGTGATTTGTACAATTCTGTTAACTTAAAAGTCAGGAACAAAGTTTGTGGCTGCTCTGCATTCCCAAGTGACGTGAGAAAAAATGGATTGTGCTAGGGAATCCACCCTTTCATAAGTTCTCGTCTCGCTTTTTTCAATGATGTTATATCAAATAATTAATGTTTTWAAAAAAAGCTTACTCAAAGACATAATAAAAATATATACAAAAGTTGCAATTTTGCCTCACTTGAAAATTATTTTCATACTCGTTTCCATTCCCCCATGCTAGGCRTGGGCGCGCGGAGCTGTTCTTTGGGGCAGCGAGTAGCCTCTACGGATCCAACGTATACATGCGCACTCCGGCGGGCGGCAAAGAGGGCAGAGCGCCGAGGCCGGAGAGGGAAAATGGGAGTAACAGTTTCCTGAGCACTGCTGCGCCAACAGGCTGTTAAATATACCGTCTGACATTGTTCTCTTCTCTCGCTCTTGCAGCTACCACATGTGATGGAAAAAATCCAAGTTAAACACTCTCACCAAAGCATGCTTCGAGACAGATGACTCGGCCTCGGCTTCGCCAATACAATGCAGTCCTATTCGCTGTTTATTTTTGCAGTTCAAAGACCTGGCAGTAGCGCATTTGATGCCTGCCACAAGGACCAGCGCGCTCCTGCTTACTGCCGTGCGACTTGCAAGCCCGCGGATGGCACGTAGGCCGGCATGTGCCAGTCACCTGGAGAGCCTCCACGCAAATAGCAGGGGCAGGCTCCGAAAGGCAGAAAAAAGCCAGCTCCCGTTTCCCCTTTGAAAACCTGCGAAGACAGGCTGCCAGCTGGAGGRCCTTGCTTTAATCACAGCAGCCACATGAAAGGGGTTATTCTGTTTATCTTAGTTCACTTAGGAAACCAGTGATAAGTCTGCCATGAAAAAATTCCCGCTTCTCCCCRAAGCTGGCATACTTGTCCCAGGATAGGGTCTTTGATTTCATTTTAAGCAAAATTATTTACAGCCATATCACACAGCGGATGAGTTCTTTCATTCTATCAGATGACTTCTTCTCCCTAAGAAACATGATGCGAATATTGCAAAATGCCTACCAAGTACAACCACCTCTCCGGGTGGAAGTGGTGGGAAACTAGCCCTAGTTTTTTCTGAAGCAGCAGCCATCCTGAGCGCGCAGGCCATGTCCTTGACAAATGCACCCAGCAAGCCTGCCCAAAGAGACCCTGCAGTCCGCAGATAGGAGCGGAYGAGGACAAGTCAGGGCAGCCACCAAAGTTTTAATTTCTCCTCTGTCACTTTCCCCTCGTGCTCAGTCACATTTGCCTCTGCCAGCATCGAAGCTGGTGTCRTGATGTGCGCGATGTGACTAGCCTTTACTCCTCCAGYGCTCCTTTCACACTAGGCTTTCCCYGAGCTGCTTTCACYGGCAAGAAGGCTCCGACAGCAGCAAAGACAGGATCTGAGCAGCAAGCCAGTGACTGCACTAACTGCAGAAAATYATTTTTTTCCAAAGAGCAGTTCAAGGAACCATAGAATAACTTAGGTTGGAAAGGATTCCTGGAGGTTGCCTGTGCAAACCCCTGCTCAAGCAGGGCCAGCTTCAATGTTAGCTCAGTCRCTCAGGTCTGGCCCAGCGGAGTTTTGAGTATCTCCAAGGATGGAGACTCTACAGGCCCTCTGGGCAGCCCCTTCCTGTGTTTAGCCACATTCACTGTGAAGACATTTTTCCTCCAATCTAATCAGCGTTTTCCTTATTGCAACTTGTGACCGTTACCCTCGTCCTTCTGCTGCATACCTCCAAAATGAATCTTGCTCTGTTATCTCTGTAGCCACCCATGCAGTCACTGAAGGCAGCTGTGACCTCCCCTCATACCTTCCCCTCTTCCCTTGATGAACCCAGCCCTGTCTGCCTGTCCTCATACAGTCATCTTCTGCATCATCCCTCAACCACCCAGTTGCCCTTACCAGACTCGCTCTGCTTTGTCCTTTTGAGTGGGGAGCCCAAAACTGAACACAGCTCTCCAGAAGGGACCCTAAAAGGTCTCACAAAAAGCAAAGATACAGACCAATTGCAAATAAAATCTTACATTCCTCTTCTCCATAAGTTAGCTTCTGCTGTGGATATTTGGCCATGGAATACTGTGGAGAATTAAAAAGTTATTGTTCTCTCTGTAGATCATAATAGTGTGTATATATATATATATATATATATACACATTTAAGTTTGCCACCATCTAGAGATGGCTGGCTGCCCCCAGAGTGCTGTTCATTGTGTAGCCAGATTCTGTAGTTTTCTTGCATTAGTTTTCTGGGCTCACCAGATACTTAACATGGTTTGAAAGTCAATGAATGCATTTTTCTCTCTACTAATGAGAAGTAATAGAAGGTGTGAAACAGTTGACAAATCCTTCTGAACCTGATGAATGCAGAACAGTGCCTGGGATGATGATGGGAGTACATATTGGAGACTGCTAGGCACAAATTGCTAAAAGACTTTGGAAGCAGACTTGATAACAGAGGGATGAGTGAAAGCCATTTGTGGACATGCTTGATTCCTGACAGTTATATGAAGCCTTAACTTCTGGCAAAAGACATAAATGCAAACTGAGAAAAAAAATGTTTTCATATTTCTAGAAAGACGCATGATTTTCAAATTCAGTAGAATCATTATTTTCAGCACAATCATTTTTCCTCTTGAAAAGTAGGTTACACGACCACATTCACTTCTGACTTCTCAGCCCTTGGCACCCATAATTCAATTTTCCTGTCTTAAAAAATTGCTGAGGTCTCAATGCTGATATCTCAGCAAACATAATATTTCATCTCTAACTGTATCCTGTTTAGTCTGGATTTGTTCATGTTCACAAGCAGCAGATTTGAAATATAGCCTTGCAGAATAATCAGTAATGAACACACAAAAGTGACAGGCCATAATTTCATAGTTTTCATGGGAGATAACATGAGACATTTTGCAAAACCTTACCGTATCATGTGATTGTGCCAATTTACCTCTCTAAGTAAGATAGAGCCATTCTTATTGCAAGATATTAGGAGATGCTATTATAAATCTTGCAGTATCTTGCAAATGTGCAATTACTCTTCACGAGTGCCCAGATGGGGATTATATCTCATTATATCAAGTGCTATGCAAAAAACAAATGTCTGCCTGTAACTAATGGGGTTGGAAACGTCAAGAAGACAGATCTGCTGATGAAAAAAACACAAATGGTCAGAGTTTCAGCTTGAATAACAGCTCAGATGGCTGGATGTTTATCTTAACCTTGTCCAAAGTATGCAGGCATCCTGAGAATGCAAAACTGGACTGAAACACAAGAATGACCTTCCCTGCAAGCTTTCCACCGTGTCCTTTGTCTATGTGTCTATTTGTTGGAAACACATCCAAAAACTTTCCTTCCTTATGCTACAGTAGCACTTAAATTTCCGACCTTTTCTTAGAAACAGAAATAATGGATCTCTGAAAAAAAAACAGTTTCATACATTATAAATACAGAAAAAGGTCCATTTCAGTGCAAGCTTAAAT
Organism: Rhea americana; assembly: GCF_003343005.1. Lineage (NCBI taxonomy): Eukaryota > Metazoa > Chordata > Aves > Rheiformes > Rheidae > Rhea > Rhea americana. Next base: position 3,033,001 of record NW_028185217.1, on the reverse strand, counting down.
TAGTTCCTGAACTCACGAACATCTAGGCTTGTTGTTTGCTCACATAGGTATAGCATTGCCAGATTCCCAATCACAAATCCTAACCTACTTTTCCAACACAAAAAACTCCCATGTTTTGCTCCTACCTGGAATTTTAAAACACACCACTACATAACTGTTTCCTTCCTTTACCACTGTAGCAGTCTGTGACATTAGACATTATCCTGGGACTATCTTGTTCAAGAACCACTTGTGACCATTGCACAAACTTTTCAGTATTGCAATATTTCAGTTTAATTTGCCCTACTATCACATCTCCCAAAAGGAATGTCTTTGGGTGATATATTCAGATGTGTGGCCAAGATAGCTCTACAGGCTTATTTCTCTCCTGAAATTTTCTGTAACATTATTAGCTGAACAGGTTCATCTGAACATACACTCAGCCACACTCTTACTGCAATTGACTTTTAGTATGTCATGAATTGATCTTTACAGTTCTAGACATTTTTCCTCTTACTACCAACAAATCTAAAGAAAATTGCACCTGAATAAAATGATTATCATTGTCTAAGAAACATTTTGATTAGACAAACCCAGAGTTGATCTAGTTCTAAAAAAAGATTATACACCTTGAGCGAGAGGAGTTTTCAGTTCTCACTTGAGCTGTGGGACAAGCCAGGTCAGATCTTGAAGCTATAAAGTGAAAACAGATGAAATTTTTCATTCAAGAAAAATTACCTTTACGAAAAGAAGGCTTCATAGTTATGATTCTATCAATTTCTCTTGCACTATCAGACATGTTGAGAAGCAGAAACAAAAGCAATTCTTTCTCCTCTCTATTCTAAGAGGAAAAGGAGCCAAAAACAGAGGTGGGTAAATTCCATTTACCTACATTTAATTTCAGCCTCAGCACCAGCATTTGTCAGTCACTATCAGGATCACTCACTCACCAACTTCCATTTAGCAAATCCTTGCAACCCTTACTGATGCATAGGTCCTAAACACTGAAAGTACAGTTTGTAGAACAAGTAACCAGGAAAACCCATGCTCTGCCTCCTTTCCCCTCTCACTCCCCAAACCTGTTCTGAAAATGTTTACAGACCCTTGCAAAGCCGCTGTGCGAATGGACGCGCATCCGCTAGGGACGACCCTAAACAGGACGTCACTAAGAGATGATGAAGAATGGGAGCTGTAATGGCCTTTCTTAGATGGATGGCACCAGTGTCAGAGAAAGCTTTTTGTAAAAAAAAAAAAAAAAAAAAAAAAAAAAAAAAAAAAAGAGGCTATTGGACCACCTCTTTTTACATGCTGTCACATCCATCAGGCTCAGTGAAAAATGGACACGCGATGTCCAGCATCACGTCTGGACATTCTGCTGCTCGGAGAGGAATTGCCCCGCAAGCTCCCTGGGGCAGCCGCTGCTCTCAGTGGTGCCTCCTTCACCTGGGGACAGCTGCAACCCTCAAGATCTGCTTTTGACTTACCAGTTTTCCCTTGTGACTTTTTCCTTGAATTTTGTTCCATCCAGTCTGTAAGTAACCAGGATGCAAACCTCAGGTTTTCTTCCTGCTGGAATTCCAGCTTCCTTAAGCCTACTTACTGCAATGTTGTGCTTGTTGTTTGTATCTTGCATCGTGCTCTTAGCAGAAAATTGAAATGGCTGCATTAATTGGCTCCAATAGTTGCCCTTGAAAGATTAGTACTGTTTTATCTGTGGGAATACCAAAACTGACAGGACATGCCAACATTTAATTTGCACTTGAACCATTTGGTAGGAGATTTAACTCTGATCACATGTAACCCTTTAAAAAACAGTAACAAAAATCATATACTGAGCTATGTGAAATAAATATATTGAAATACTTTTGTATTGCYGAGGTCTCTTACTCTCTTTTTTATTCTGTATCACTCAGAACAGGATAAGAGGTATTTTGTGCTCTATTATTTATATTTATGCAGCTTGTCAAGGAAAATCTCCCTGCAGCTGGGAGGCTATGGCAGGGTATATTTATCAAGAAATATGCAATCCTGAAATGCTGCTCGGAACTTTTCATGGGCAGTGAGTTAACAAGTCAGAGCTCTGCCTATAGATTGCTTAAGAAAGCATTACCTGGATCTAATGATATGCTCTTGCTTTTACTAAAACAGTAAAATGCAAACCAGAATAAAACACTGGCTTCATAACTATGAAATGTAATTTTTTCCAGTAGAATGTTTTCATACATTGATTTTTACATCCTGTTAGAGTCCTTAAATAAAATCAGCCTGGTGTTTGGAGGTTTGGGCCATTGCATTTTAAAGATATTAGCAACCAGATCATAACTGTGATCATTTCTACCTCTCTCGCTCTTAATAACAATATTATGACAACAAGAAAAGAACCAAACTGTGCTTATTAATGCGCTCATGTAATTTTCAACCTAAAAATATATTATTTTTTCTAACCAAGACAGTAGAATACACTTCTAGCAATTGACTAAGCACTTAAATGTGCACTTACCTTTTATCTTGCAAGTTGACCCCTCAACATCACCAGAACTACATAGGCGCAGAACTGGCCAGAAATAGTAACACTCTCTGCAATAAAAAGAAAAAAAAAAATCTGAAAGAAGGAATTAATCCCAAATCAGTACCCCCCCCAAAAGAAATATTTGCTTTTTTTCATGGAAAGGAGAAGCAAACAGAATGTTCTGGCTTCCTGAATGTGTGCCAGGAAAGCTCCTGTCATTTGCCAGAAAGTGAACTTATAAATAATAACAGTGAAAAAGGTGGCTTCAATAAGCACTAGAAGGGAGCAATAAAAACAACAAAATGATTACAAACAGCCTGGTACGTAGTAATTATAGCCATAAAACTGTTGCTATTTACTCACTCGTTTATAGCTATCTCAGTAAAAGAAACGTGAAAAAAAAAAGGACGAGCAGATAGTTCTGAGCAGTTTTAATCATTTGAGAAGCTCATGATGTTCAAGAGAGCTGTTAGAGTGAAAGCACAAAAGGACTCACTGGAAAATTTGATAAATGGCCAGCCTACTGTGTTTTTCAAGGAAACCTGATAAAGACAACTTCATATGCATACAAAATGGTGTGGGAACATAAAAAATGGTTTGATTTTTTCCAAGTGAGGAATGTAGAAACACTTCTTGAACAAATAAAAATATCAGTAACTACGAGAGAGTCATGTAATTAAACACAATATTTAGATTAACTAAYTCTAGACACATCATTGCCAACTCCCGATAATCATTCTGAAAGTAGCCTCCCTGGGTCAGGGCAGAGAATGTATCTTGACATTTGCGACAGAAGGAGTATCMTACTTTTTGTTTCCTTCTGTGTTCCAACGACTATAACACTGAAGCTCAGGATGATAAATCTAGGTCTTGAAATCCAAACAAGGTTAAAGATGGGGGCAGGAACTTAGAGAACACACTGCAAAATGATTATCTAACCCATGAAAACTCGTCCTTTGAAGATCAAAAAGATCCATCAAAAGTCTGAATAAATTAAATATTTCTAACTTGATTTAACAACAATGTTAAAGAAACAAATTTATTGAGAATTTCATGTTCAGACTAGTTCTGATAATGTGTAGAAAGCTGGCAAAATTGGATATTCTCCACAGACTAGAAAGTTTATTGCAGAGTAATTAAAGCATTTCATTTTTTTAATAACTTATTCCAATAAAATGGTTCATTATGATGATATATAGCTAAATCTAAAGATATAATAAAAATGAAAAGGAATAATTTCATATTATAAGAAAATATTTTGATATCATTGAAGCAAAATAAGAAAGCAAAATGAGTCATTAAATTTTTCTTGTATTTAAAAAGTTGTTAAAATCAATACCTTTCTGTGACACTYCCCAATTGCTATAAGATTCCTTATTCTGATAAAATCTTGTTCTATAATTTTGATGGAGCAGCACTGCTATTTAATAAAAAGTACAGAAAGAATTGGAATGTTGTAAAATAGAAGTGCCAAACAGAAAATTTAAAATATCCTTATAATATATCTGCTAAATGAAACTCAAATATGTTAAACATAAAATCTGAAAAACAGAGGTCTTGAAAATGTTCAAAATTATGTACGTACATTAACTTTTTATGGCAATGATTTTCTAAGATTTAGTTTCAGTTAAATTTGGGTGTCTAAATTCCTGAAATGAGCTTTTGAAAATGACAACTTTATTAGTAAGGAATTATTGAAAGTTTGTATTGTAAGAGGTTGAAAGTTTTGATGGAGGGGGCAAACTAATTAGTATTTATATTTAAAAAATTGCATTAAATGCATTATTATTAGATGGCATGATGGATTGCTGAATCTTTTACTTCCATTGCTCAGTTTCAAATATGACTGGACTGAATGCTGTTACCACTAGTTACTTTTTGATGATCATAGAAAGATCTTAGGGAACAAATACATATAAACYAATTTATTGGAAAACAGAGCTAATTATTAACTTCCTATTTTCTAAAATTCTTCAATCAAAGGCCTCGTCTTGCTTCGGCAAACAATGTGGGTAAGATGGTAGCATTTTTTGCACRTACTTTTTATGCATTGCGGAATTTTTTAGAACTTTGAGGACTTCAAAACAAAACAGTTGACTGGACCCCATGGCCATGATATTTTATTTTACAAAGGTATTTCAAAGCTGTGTTCTTATGGTTTTGCCCAGAGGTGCTAGGAGAGAGAAGGATTAACACTGTTTAATGGAAGAGAAAATGCTATTTGCAAATAGTATATATTTGCATTTTATGGGGTTGAAAACATAAACGGAGTTTCAAGCTTAAAAAAACAAATGGAGAAATATATTYCAAACCATCTAGTTAGATACAAATAATCCATGCATTCTTCCTATCCTAATTTCACTTTCAAGAACAATTACACGATAGAAGATTTAATCTAACGGTCATATCAATAGCTGGGAACTTTCTGTGCCACGGAAGGAGGCTGTGAAGGTGCCACTGAYGGCACAGGACACCTGTGCTTGAATACTTTTCTTGTGGAAGTAGAGGCCAAGAGGAGGTAAAGAAACATGGTGTCTTCTATGGCTGTGCTGAAGAATTCTTCTAGTATTTTTAGTGGGTTTTTGCTAATCATCAGCTGGATAACAGTAGAGAAACTATTYCCAGTTAGCTTAATTAGGAATTAATCTAGAAAACCAAAGCCAGCCTAGTTCAGTACTGACATTAATATCCAATAGCTAGGTCATATTATCACCAATTACTATAGAGTCTACAGACCTCCTTATGGAAAATGTCATTTTATATTATCACAGGACATGAAGAAAATCTGGGATGTATCTAGTTCAATAATGGATTCTGTCAAGCAGAAAATTAATGAACATACAGCCTAGGTTTTATCACTAGCTGCCAATCCAGTCATTCTAAAATGCCTGAAGTATGGCAGGTATTTGTTTCAATCCAAACAATGAGGGAAAAAAGAGAGAAAAAAAAAGAGAGAGCCTTCTCAGAGTCTTTGGAGAAAAGAGAATTTAAATTAAAGACTAGATGTTTTTATCTACGGAGAAGAGCTTAGTGCAGCAAGTAGGCAGGAAGGGTATCAGGGACACTCCCGGCTCCAGTGATTCTCCACGCAAGACTACATTTGCTATACATGCCTCACTTCTATTTATCCTCCAACATATTTCTTCAACCTGGTATGGGGACTCTTGGAAATTGGCAGATGAGCTAACTTGGGCACTGACTACTTCTCATAGGCTAAGCAGCATTTTTAAAAGTCCAGGTAACAGAAGTCCTTATTTCAATGCCATCCAGCTGCTTTCTGTTGGTGACTATACTCTAGCATACCATGAAGTACCCTTCTGCTGAGAACCTCTGATGCAGCATAATATTTGCAGATGATAAATACCAAGAATCAATCAGAAAGGAGGTACTGGTATCCTCTGAGGACAACTCTCTTAAGGCAAAGGCTATATACCTCATTAGCAAATAAAGGGTGCTAAGGTCCTGAGCCCACAATTTCCAACACGCTCCAAGCTCCAGGACTGTTTTGCTCCCCCTGGAAACAATATACAAGAACGAGGAGGAATGCTAGTATTGGTTTGCTCCTAATMTGGGAGTACCTGCAGTACTACAGCTCAGATATAGCCGAAGATGGCTTATGTCAAGTGGAGGTATTGACAAGTACACGTTCATCTAAGAAGCTGACACATCAGTCTCACATGCAAGAGAGCCATATCGTCTAATTACAGCTATGCATATAGCAATCGATAGCACAAGAGATTTACTTACCAATTCCATAGCAGGTTTTTCTSCCACTGAGAGACACAAAATCAAAATAACAAAAACATTCAAAGGCAGCCATTAGACTGGTGAGACAGCACATTTTCCTTCGCTGTTTTACACAGTGCATAGGACAGCAGCTCGTCCATCAGCAGGACAGCATTGCTTGCTCTTTACTCTGCAATAAGATGTTATTCAGGCTCAAGAAACACTTGCTCTGTTTATAATATTTAAATATGTTAACTCAACCTTTAAAAATAATTGCAATGAACAAAACAGAGAAAACAGAATAACTGAAAGTGTTTCTCTTTAAGCTGATTCATTTTTATCTTTTCAAGGCTAGGACCAGTTGTATTGCTACGCCTTATCATGAARTATGCAATCAGACATAGGTACGGCTGTTCAATGCTTCTGTGAATTTTGTGATTGCCTATAATAGACAGATGTCAACATCCTTAAGTTTTCACTGAGCTACTTTCTCTGCAGTTTCATTAYAAAGGTCACGGTTTTAATAACTGTCGGGGCTAAATTATCTACTTTGCGTGGGAAACATGTATTTTTAAGGTGGGACTATATATTTATAAGGTKATTCATTGTGGTTTACTCTTTCTTGTAATCAACATTGTTAAGAGCTCTAGTAATGTACCATTTATTAAAAAATAGTCTTTTTCTTCACTCTTCTTTCAAAATACATTCTGCTTTGCAGTCATAGCTTTTCTTCATAAATTGGTTACAAGTCAAAATGACAGCATCAGTAGCCTTTGAAAATAAAAATAAAGCTGTTTTCCAAACTGTTTCTCTCACACTAAAACAAAGTTTGAGAGCAGTGTAGTTTTCAATTTTCATGGTAGAGATGCACTAACCAATTGGAAGGCAGTTGCTGCCAGGAACATTTGGTGTCAATTACAACAGAGCTAGAGAAAAAATATATCCATGTATTTTCGAGAGAAACTGGTGAAATCTCACGTTTTTCTTGGGTTTGTCAAAAGTGAGGATTTCCTGCATTTTCCGTTCTGTCAAAAGGCAGTTGGTCCCAGTGAAATGTCAAGATGTCTTTATCTAAGTAATTGCCCCACTTGCATTCTCAGCAGACCAGAAAGTTATGCTGTTTTCCTGAGCAATAATAAGAATACTAGAATGTGATTATTAAATGCAGACATTTGAGGGACAGAAATCATAAAAATGGAGGACTATTTTCCACTTACAGTTATTTCAGTGGCTGCCACTGTTATTCATGGAACRGCCCCATGACCACTGCTATTGGTGGTCACGTACCTCGGAGCCCAGGTTTGTCTATTTATGCCACGAGTAACTTCCCCTAGGAGTAAGCCCCACTGATTTAATTCCCTATACTTCCAACATGATTATGGGACAGTATCAGGCCCTTAAAATCTAAAGAAAAAGCTCTAACCGTGGATAAGTAGAGATTTTGCACTTTTCTTAAAAGATTTTTTAAAGTTGTAACAAAATATACACGGAATGTAGTTTTCAGTTCATAAAGCAAACTAGTGCTTTCTGGGTTGAAAAATGACCTCCAGTGAATAATAACGTCCTTGCTTGTGGCTTCAGGATGTAAACCCCACAGGTTTTCACCTTTTCCAATCACAAAGAGCAGTTCCTTTCCCCATAAACTAAAGCTCCAGCCCAAATCTGTTTTACTGCATAACTTTAAAATGCCATTTTATGCTAAAAATGCGCTAAATGAATTTTAACTGTGTTCTACCAATTGTAAAAAGAAAACAACATACTGGAATTACCTCAAAAACCGTCAACCACCAGAAAGAGCAGGAGGAATTCCCCTTTCCTAGTGACACATTTGGCTAAAACATGCAAAGCCATGTCCTGCACGTTAGATTTCTGCCTACTTGTGCAGGGAAGTAGCCTTCAGAATTGCTATGGATACCTATTTCACTCCACTGGAATTCAGACCAATCCATTTTTAAATGCCTAATTATGGGTTGACTGCAAAGGTCTGAACTTTTTAGCTTTTGCTTCTAGTCATAAGGTGTTTGCTAATAATACAAAGCTTTATTACACATTAAAAGCTACTGAAAGTAATTTATAATTTTCTCTTCCTCCTCAGGCAATACATTTGGAACTGGTAGCAATGAAGGTGACTTCAAATTTTAAGTCTGGTATGACAAAAATGACTGCAAAAAATATTGTTTTCAAAACAACAAAAATACTTCCTTAAAGAAAACATGATTTTCTATAATTCTGTGTATTAGGCATGATTATCAGGATTTCCATAACTTTTAAAAGTAACTCGTACTTTCATCATGGAGGATAGCTGATGGGACACCTTCTCTCGCAGTAAAATCAGAGCATTAAAATTAAAAGGGCATTTTGACAACACATCATGGTTCGGTCTGGTATCTTACTGGCACAACTCAAACACAGCTGGTTCCACACATCATGCAGCCACCTCAAACTGAAGGCCAATACTACATCATTCTTTATTTCTACTTATTTGCCTTAAATAAGTAGAAATACAAATAGAATGTGTATTCCTATAAAACATTTTTTTTTCTGTACAGGACACATTCCTGAGTCTGATTAACATCCCTTTCATCCTTTATTCAGTATTTTATCACAAGACAGAATGACAAAAACTTCAATGCCTCTGTGAAATTAAAGGTGTTAATTCCACTTATGGAAGAGAATACTGAAGTCGAAGGGAACTCACATGACATGCCAAAACTGTTTCTAATTTTATGTTGGTGAAACCTGGGGAATACTTTGTTAACATTTCTCTCTGTCTCTCTCTCCCAGCACTATTAGAGAAGAGTTGGCTTAGTCTCATTTTATTTATTTCATTCAAAGGCCTCCTCACCTTCCCTTGGCCTATTTTGTTTTTCCTTCTCTCTCCCCCACCCAGTCATAAAGCTTTCTGTAAATTATGGTAAGCTTCACAGCTCTGTGGGTTTTAAAAAAAACTCATAAAATAAAGCCATGAGGTTTTTTTAAAGCAGAACACATGCAGGGTGCTTAAGAGAAATGTGAAAATACTCTCATTTGACTACCCTTATTTGAGGCAATTTTTGGCAACAGATGAAATTCATAAAGAACACAAGGAATAAATTAGCAGGTCATCAGCATCCTTGCATTCATAGAACATAAGACGGAGAAAACTTAAGAATAGTTACATTAGGTGAATCAATGGATAAATTATGCATAAAAAGACAAGAAAGTCAGTCTGGGTATGTCTTGACACTGTCTGAGGTTCCTTAAGTTATTACATCCAATTGTCTTTTCATTTTTCTTTTCTTCATCCGTGCTAAATTTCAGTGCCTGTTGTCAAATGCCTGCCTTTGGTCACCCAGAGCCTTTTCTCAGAGCCAAATACTTATAGCTCCAAATAAAGAGCTAAAGCACAGTCTCACAGTCAGGTTTGATATACCTCAGAACGGTCACCCAAAATACGTCACTCAAAGTTAGCAGAAACATTTGGAAATAATGGTCTGGTACAATGCAGTCTGTGAAAGAAAAAGTAATACAAAATGAAATTTTTACCTTGAAATGACTGTATGTGTAAAGTAAGTATTTTACAAGCCTTGTTATATCATATTACTCAGAAATATGAGGGATTTGTCCTTTCTTTGAGCAGAAAGTAATGTTTCCTGCTTTCAACTTATTGTTACCAGATCTATTGCTGCTGCTGCTGCTGCAGAAACAAAGTGACTACATCAACAAATCAACAAGGAAAGATTTATTTTTCTTAATAAGTTAAATGAATAGAAATTGACCTGTCTACAGTGGTCTCATGCCAAAACTGGGAGCTAAAAACAACCAAATAATAGGAATACCATATCTTGCTGCTGCAATGTCAGCATGCTGAAATTCACCATATGCTTGACATACGCACCAGGGTCACAGAGAGCCTATGGCAATACATAAGAGAGTTTCTAAATGCTATAAATGACCATTTTCCAGCTAAAAAGGTACTGAACTTTACTCGCTGCAGAAGATCAGGCTAGCAGATAATCATAGTTTAGGTCCTTCCAGTATTAAAATCTATTGTGAGGTTTTGGGCCTCGTTGTAACCAATAAAAGACAAATCACTACTTTTTCCATATATCATCTGCCCTCAGATAAACCAGCATCCCTTGAAAGAGAATTACACAGAAAACCCTCAGAGTCTTAACAAAGAGCCTCTGGTTATGCACAGAAAACCATCCTCACAGGACTCTTCTGAACCCTTGGTTCATTACTAGTAAACACAATTCTGGTCTACCTATATATGCCAAATATATAGGTATGTCTGTGTAGATATATACATTTGCATAAGTAAATGTCCACAAATATCGGAATTTCACATAAACTGTGAAAAGGCTTTATTTCTGTAATAAAGAAAGGACTTCCAAAAGGAAGGCTGATTTACTGTGCTTTTGCATGTGATCGTCCTCAACGCTTGATCCCATGCTCTCTCTCAGCTCATTGCTCCCCAGYACTTTAGTTTTCTCCCACATTTTCTAATTCTATCCTTTCCATATCCAGAAATTCTTCTCTCTACTAATTATAAATTGGAGCAGAGGTAATTTATACTAGCTGACTGGCTAATACAGCATTTAGACTAAACAGCCCAGGAGCAGGCTGGACATGATAGCTGCCAAGCTCACATTTCAGACTCCCTCTAGGAWGGAAAAGGGAACAAAAAAAAGGCAGAGACACTAACCTATATGTCTCTCCTTTACATAGCCACCAATTTTCACCTAATCGTAAAAACAACATTATTTTTGAGACCTTTCTTCTCTCTTCAAATGTGCTTAAAATTGCATARAGGGAGGAAGACATACAGTCCAGAAACCGGATAAAATAAATTGTGTTTTCCATAGCTCAGTGCACAAGTATTGTCTTTTTCTTCTCTTCTCTTTATTTAATCTTTATGACTGCTAAACTAGCCTTCTAGTTAGCAAAACATTTTGGCACGTGCTTTTTTCTTTATTGTGATTTAGCTCATCCTTTCTTGCTGCAGCACCAAAGCCTATCCTTGAAGTTGCATTACAGCTGCAGACATTCTCAGGCACTTTACTAAAACAGGATACGATTCCTTGTATGATTAAAGTCTAGATCTCATGAAATGGGCTTACAGACAATAGTGTGTTTTTTCTGTTCCATCCTTCATAGTGAATACCTAGTACAATGGGAATTGTACAATGTATCTTTAGCGAAAAGTTTCAGTTTTATAATTTCTTTATAAATTGATTCCCACTACCTGCCTGCCTTGAGTCCCAGTAGACTGGGGCCAGAGCCTTGTAAATGGTGTAGTTTCTGCAACACGGAGTACCCTCRAGAATTCAAACATGCCCCATTTGTCTGCCACAGAGCTGTTTGCCTCAAAACATTGTAAATATCAAGAGAAGATGCATTTAACTTGTACTAAGTGTATGCATTAGTTTTGTAGGTTTAAAGTAGCTCTAGAGAAATAATATTAAAAATCTCTGAAAACTAAATGTGTCTATAATTAAATTATGATAAAAATTGCTGAAAGAGTGTTAACTGCAGAAGTGTGGACAATATTGTTATCATTAGGTCTCTGAGGTAAAAAAAAATCTCCTAAGGAAAAGTTAATGTAAATTTTAACATTTTTATCATTTGTATGCACCATTCTGTATGCATATCTTGATGTATTATACTCGTTTGTGGGACAGGTATTTTTATGTAATGTAATCCCATTAGGAAAGTGTAGGTATACATAACCAAAATATTTTCCTGAACAGTATATCACACTTTAAAACAGCAGGAAGTAGGAATAGATACAAAAAATTAAGTCTGACATTTTGGGACCTAACTCTGTGAGCCAAAATTTAGGAACAGATAAATAAATGTACATAGCTACTGAAGATTAGCTTAGTAATGTGAAAGTAATTCAGTCGGGTTTGGCTCWCAGTAACACTATGCAGCCTGCCTAAAAGATGAGCTTGTTGTTAGACCACTAAGGCTCAGACCTTGGGCTGTATGACAGGGTGCAGAAGTATTCAAATYCCTTCTCGACATCATTTGTTATTCCACAAGCCGCAGAAGGCAAGCACAAACTCCTTTTTGGTGGCAATGGTTACTAGGCAAATCAGTTCCTCCTCTTTCAGTCTGAGGTTACAGCTGAAAGACTGTTGGACACAGCAGTGGGCAAGAGGTTTTCAGGAGACTTCAGGAGAACAGACTTGTCCATTGGAAATTCTTGCACTAGCAACGATTCCTTAGGATACAAATGCTTATCTCTTACTTTTGGATGTATTTCCTCATAACAAAATGATTTTCATTGTAAATTGATTTATCACCTTCATTTTTCTGTTTTTGCAGAACAATTCTTCATTATATTAAACAGAAGAGCTATATTAAAGCTTTCAAGTAACTTTTTTTCATAGAGAAAGGTCTTCTTACCAAAATTGGAAAACATACGGTTATTTCATCTCTCCCCACCCACTTTTTTCTGTTTTGTTTTTTTCCATTTTAGAAAGGAATTATTCCCTTATTCTCTCCTAAGCTTAACAGGGTTATATTTATTTTTCCACATCTTATTTTTCAGTAATGGAGAAAGAAAATACGGAAAAAGATGAAAACAGGAAATACTCAAAATTCATTTTTTCCAAAACTCACCAAAAATTGTTGAGATATTGGAGAAATACATTTTTTTAGTATTTATTTTTAGTATAGTTTCTTAAACAGTAATTTTATCCTTGCATCCAAATTGCAAATGAGATAATATCTAAAATAACCTTCTAGAATTCTAAAAGAAAGATTTTCAGAACAGATTATTGAGATGGAATTCAAATGTCATTAAATATAGTCCAGAATAAGAGATAACGGTTTTTATGAGAAGAGGTACTKGGAGTTAGATTCAATATAATAATCAGGTCATTAAAGCAGAATTGAGGTACCTGTACACACATAATGAGTTAAAAAAAAAACAAACAAACAACATATTTGGCTGCCATCTGCTACTGAAAATGTCTAAACTTGCAGTCAGATTCATCTCGGACTGGGAAGCACTGTAAAAGCCTGGCACCTGCCCTTCCTAAATCTTACATCAGCCCAATGAAATGCTGGAGCTAAGCTTTCTTTAAGTTTTGAGGTAAAGCTCCTTTCCAATGACCTTATCCTGCAGAGATTTTTCATAGTATGATGACAGAATACAACCATCCACAAACAATTTGCCTTGCAAAGGAGATGCAGATGCTGCTGTATCACACACATTATAGGATAGCCTAGAAAGCGAATGTCTCATCTTGTGGCTTCAGGAGGCTCAGGGCAGGGAGGAGGGAGAGAGCGGATGAGGCCGAAGGAACCACAGGGGTGTCCCAGGGCACTCTTGTCTGTGTTTCATCCTGTGCTGGTGAGTCACTGAGAACAGGAAATCATGCAGGCATGGTGATGGGCAGCTGTGATGGGGAAGATCTGACATCAGTTCCAAGCCTATTTTTATATGCTACCAAAACCAGCTGGATGCAAGACTCAGAAACAGGCTTGTGAGCAGGAACGGGAACGTGTAACCTTCCCATCCCCAAGAGGACGTGGAACCACTAGGGCTATGCTCCCTGTTCAGTGTGCTCGCACACAGATGCACGCCCATCTGTGCTCACATAAAAAAATGAGAACCAACAGGAAGGAAAAAAAAAAGAGTCCCACTTTTGAAAGAATTCTAATTTTTGACAAAGTTCTCGGTGTCTGAACATKAACAGAAAATTCAGTATCTTTATGAGTGAATGGAAGTACCTCCACRTAGTCCTGGATCAGGCACCAAAGCTCCAGGGAAGAAACCAGAGGGATGAACATCCGATGAGAAGTGGCATCTCCTGCTGGCCAGGTAGAGCGAGGCGGCTCCCAGGCCACTGCCTGCTTTCTCTAGAGCGCACTCCCGGGGCCCTTGCTCCTGCTGGTCTCTGTGCCAAGAGCTCACCCTGCAAAGACACTCRGAGGCCAAGCACCTACTTACAGTACTCTGAAGTCCTTTATCAGCCTTAGCTTTTAATTAATTTGCTGAGGGCTTCCAGCCAGTTGGTTTGGCTGGCAAATAGGTGAAGYGGGCTTATAGATGCTCACTCATTTTTGCTTTATGTTCAGCCACTAAATGCTGCAATTCATCTGAGAAAGAAGTTAATTACAGTATTCTAAGCCATCCAGTCTAAGCTACTTTTCAAAACATAAAACCCTTCTTTAAAAGAAGTTCCATGTTAGGGTTCCCTAGAATGTGTCACAATTGTGTTGCACATCAGCAAAATGTTTCTGGTARTGTATTTCCTAGATACCCATAGGGACCAGCTCACAAATACATGCACTGGGATAACTACCTACATGAGGCATTCTGACCATTTCAGGGAGGCATATATTTTCATGGCGTTAGCATTAGCCAGGAAATTTTCCTTTTTTTTTTTTTTTCCTCTTGCTGTTGTATTCATTTAACTGCAGTAGGAATGAAACATATGGTATAGTTGCTATCCAGACCCTTTAGTTATTTGTTATTTATTTGTTAAAGATCAGTGTTATATTTGTTTTGCTCAAAGTCTATAACCTTGCCGCTCAATTTTCATAACTTCTCAGAGTAACTTAAAAGAAAGCAACTCAGCATTTCCTGGTAGCCTTTCAGAAAATGGTCATCTTTTCATAATCCGTAATGAAAAAAAAAGGCAAAAGAGTAGCTTGTTATTTTATTTATATCTAGAGTGCTTTCCCCCCCATTCTGATTTTTACGTGGAGTTCTTACTGCTCCTCTTTGCTACCAATTATAGCAAGTCCTTTAGCCGCACAACCAACTGCATGTACTCTGGAGTGTCCTGGAATGCTGCCAGCTTGATACTTCATTATAAAAGCAAAAAGACTTGTACAAATACTTACTCCTCATGAAATCTGCAAAATTAAACCCACTTCAGCCTTTTAATACTAAATCCTATTTATTTTTCTATGCAACTTGTCTAAGCTGAATACAGGCTGCATTTTGGCACTATTTTTCTATTTTCTTTCATTTCATCACATATGTCACAATTAATCATTCAAAGCTATGAAATGGTCAAAGACAGCTTATGGAAGGTGTTAAACAGTGGGTTCTAAGACTGAGACAAATCAAACTTCCTTGTAAAACATTACATTTAATAAAGAATGGCATGGGACAAACCCTAGCAGTTAATAAATTGTATTGAAATTAAAATCTACTGGAARTGAACTGCTCCGGTTTTGATCTTTTTTGATCTTTATTTAACTACTGTGTCCAGCACTGTGGTGCACCCTACTAGGGCAGAGCAATGTGGATTAGATAGGACTCAGCCTGCTTCTTGCATAATGGAATCATTAGATGTTTTGTAGGCTAGACATGTGGCTATATGCAATTTTTTCCTTTTCTTTTCAGTACCTTCATTTTTTTCTAACCTTAAATACAGTATAAGGGGAAGACAAATTTGCAGTGGTGTTTCTCAAAGAAAATACGCCCTTCCCTTAACTTTGCCCACCAAGGAGGCTTGCTGCCCTTCAAAGATCTTCCTAATTAACTCCCTTTTAGGCTGCCAATTATACCATGGCTATTTCCTGAAGATAATTGATCAAGATACAAAAGCTTCATTAAGCACTATAAGAGTTCTTCAAATTTACATGGGAAATGTCTGCCAGCTGCCAGTCTCAGGTAATTGCACTATTATTTCCCAAAGGCAGACAAAACACAGCTTTATTTTTCAGTTAAAGTCATGCTACCCTTTCCAAAAACTGGCTGTATTCAGAGTCAAACACAGGCAGCACTATCTCTGTAGTGCTCTCTCCACTAGTTCACTAAAGTGCACAAATGGAAGACATAGAGACTTATTACTGGGAATAATGCTGTACAAGTCCTTTTATGTAAGTAAATGTATATTTACAATCTCAGATTATCATTCTCATCACTCAGCACTCATTTTATTGTAATCTATTTATACCTTCCCCATTATCAAAAATAAATTCATCTAATACCTACAGACAACATAGATATTGCAGACAGACCAGTCAGCATTTCTTTTTAACGGAAGYTGGTTGTTTCTTCATTTTGTGTGATCTCTGATAATTAATTGATGTTCRAAGACATTACTTTGAACTTCTTCTTGGTCACCACTAATCTAAATCACCATTTGTATTTATTTTTGAAAGCTGCTTACAAGATTTTAATCCTCAGAAACTCTACTGGCAACAATAATATGATGRAGACAACCATAAAGCCCTCTGTCTTTCCAAGAGGCATCAGTTACTCAACTCAGAGAAGAAGGATTTTCCTATTCTATTTAAGACAGAAAATAGAAACCAAAAGCGATCAGTACACTACTGCCCAGTGGGCTAGTATTGTTTACACAACTTAATAAAATTCAAACCCGTAATGTATCAGTATTTCTTTCTCTCTGAGAGTTACCCTGAGGTAACTCAGTTGCACAGTGGCCAGCCAAATCACCCTTAATTTGCAGCGTTGTAACTGTGGTCATCTAACCCCGCCTTACACATGAGATGTATTAGCAATATTGTTTTGTTCTCAGTCTCCTAAAACGCTTTACAAACGTTAACCGTGTTTTTTTACTCAAATAACCCTCTGCAAGAAAGCCTGAAAGTGCCACGCAGCAGATCTCCAGCTACGACCTACGTGTGTGGGTCTGCCGAAGTGTCGAAGCACCACAGCTGTTCGCCTAACTGAAGATGTGCCTTCCCCAGGGCTCCTCTCATTTTCCTGACACCCTCTCCGTCATTTGAATGGTAGAAACACTTCAAGCCTCATAAAAAGATACCATGCTTTTACTCAACATATTCAAATTGTATTCAAGATCTAGCTCAATTACTACTTTGTCTTTAGATTTGTCTTGCCAAACAGACATTTTAGCGGATATTACAMAAGGGATTTGATACCAGAAATCTGTATGGCTTTCTCTTTCCTAAATTAGGTATTTATTATCTGTGAGCAGTTGACTCTGTATTATTAATTCATGCCCTATGGGTTTCTTGCATTTGCTATAGCGATCTTTCTTTACTGTTCTTCCAATCTTTTATTTTCATTTGGAAAGACTACTAAAATAGTAATCTTAACTAGGTGTATTTTATTTCCATTCTATATATATTTCTTTGCTCTTTAAGATAAGAGGCATTCTTAGGGCAAAAACTGTGAGGGTTTTATCCCCAGGATAACTAACTTATCAGGGTCAGTGCTGGTTGATGACCAGTTCTTCATAAAAAATTCTTTCCCCTTCACTCCACCACAAGTATTAGAAAAAAGCTTACCACTTCATAAATTCAACTACAGCTCATTTTACTGCTGAACAGCTGGTTTAGAATGCAACTTGTTTCCAAACTGAATGGTGATTTATGTTATTTAGCACTAAATAATAGGCTTATTATACATCAAATGCATGGATTAAAAACCTCATTTGACTTGCAAGAAATCTTGGAAGAGATGCATAATGTAAAGAACACTTGGTTCTGGATGAGAGGGCTTCAAATAAGAAGGGATATTCTAACTTTGCAAAGCTCTTAGCGTCGGAAATTTATGATAAGCAGCAYGCTGTATATTCAAAGAATGTAAACTTTAAATTGCAGCTACAAATATTTACTATAGATTAGATATATAAGGAGAATTATCTAGATTTTTTTAGAAAACTCTCAGTTCACATAGTCAGTAATAAAATAGGGCACAAGCATGTTCCTCTTTTCACAGCTGCTGTTAGTGCTTTTTCACCACTGTGACACAGGRGTTTATCATCTGATGCTACACACACACAATATGGACTAGCAAGTGAGATTTGCTATTTTTCTTGACTATACCTTTATACAAATTTACATCAGCAGTAAATACATATGGTGTGATTCTTACCTCGGTTTCTCTCCTCCAGGGAGGAGGCGGAGGGTAACTCACAGTACCAGTACACTGGCTCAAGTGACCTGAGCAGCAGGACAGATGACCAGCTCACTGCTATGGGAGAACTGGTCCTCTGAGAAAGAAGCAAAAACGGTAATGTCGATGGAGGACAGTAAGAGGATAGCGGGAAGATGGTTTGGCAGCTRGCAGAGCTGGTGAGGCACTCAGGGTGCAACCCTCTGTCACATAACGCAGCACAGCAGCCGTCTCCTTTCCCTAATTCCTGCTCCCTCTGCTTTCATTGATAAACTTTGGGTGTAGTGGAAGGAAAGCCTCCTGCTGCAAATTCTACTGCCCAAGCAGGAACTGTAATAAAACAGGAGAGACAGGAGCAAGAGAATTTATACARTATTGTGGAAATTCTCTCATTAATAGGATTGTTCCTGCCAAATGGAAAACCCCTTTTTCAAAAGCTGTTTACAGCCTTTTCCAAGGCTACTTAATGGATTTTTTTTTTTTATCATGTCTACAATTACATGGCTCTTTCTAAATGGAAAGTCTGATTTTAAACATCTCTTGCTTTCATTTAGTGGAATGTCTTACTTCTACAATTCAACTGCTTCTGTTTCTTGGAAAGTATCTTTTTTATTTATTTAATGTCTCTAGGTTTCAAGAGATCTGAGGTGGGACGAAAACTCACAGAGGCATTTTAAAGAAAGAAAAGAAAAAAGTAAAAGTCTATATACAGTGATATAGAGGTGTTTGGTCTTGTTCCTGGATTCTCTTCAAGATATTGGCACAGCATGGATTACTGTAYCATGACATAGACCCGCTCAGAGAGACCTTCTATCACTAGCAGCCAAAAATAACAAATAATGGACCACATTATAGCTTTTGTTACATTTCCGATCTCACATCCTGACAATTAAAATCAGAGCAAAAATCAAGCTCCCAAGGCCATCAGGGATTCTTGAGGGTATATAAAGGGTATGTAAAGATTTATCCAGAGATAAAGAACTCATCWTGCCCATAGCTTGCTTACATACCCTTGCAGAAGAATATGTCCTGGAATACATTTGAGAAAGGTGTGTGGCCAGAGTATTACTGTGTTACAACATTTCCTGGATGGCATTTAGATTCAGGAAAAACCAGAGAACCTTGAATCTTCTAACTTATACAGCCATGCTGAACTAATTCAGTCTACAAAGGGGAAGCAAGACAGATGATACTAACTTAACTTCTCCATCTCCCTCTTCCTATCCTTAGCAACAGTAGAGAGAGTTTTATATAAAAACTACCCTCAACATGCCAAAGATCTGAGGTTACCTTTATGGCAAATCTACAGGCTTCAAAGAGCACAGCTATGCTTATTTGTCTGCAGCTAAAACGAGGCTTCACATTTTTGTCTGCTGTTGTTGTAGCAGATAAATGTAACTATATGCAAAGGCAGCTCTACATAAACAGTTTAAAACTCCATCTTAAGTCCTGTGGCTATTCTGAGAAAAATAGAATACAGACCAAAATCTGACAAGTTTTTGATATCCCAGCGTGGAATTTGGGTGTATCTCTAGCCATGTCCTCTAAATTTCTAGCCCACGGAAAAGTTGATTGGAAGCCTAAAGTAAGGCTTCTGTATCTTATAACAATTCACTGAGCTTTAGCACCCTTAATAGCTGATTGAGCTTATTTCAGGACAGATTTGCACCACCATAGTGCTCTGACTGCCCAACAGTGTGATTAGYTAGGACACAATCCTAATCTAATTGATCTGTCAACAGAAACAAAATTAGAAACCTTTCTAAATGAGGCCATACTTCTTTGATATATTGAAAAAAAGTATATCCATAAATAACAACGYAGCCTGATAGAACCAATATGATGCATAAGCCTCTCTTCCTAACCTTATGTAAAAAGGAAAGTATATAGTGGACACAACAGAACTACTTACTTTCCTCCAGATCTGTCTGAATGGCTCTCCAGAAACCTGTTGAGACCAGGCAGCTAAAGGCTCTGCAGAAGAATGAATGAGATTATGGACCCATCAAAATTACAGAAACATAGTAAAAATTCCATTGCGTGAAGTTTTCTGTTGGAGAATCTCCCTCAGACAGAGAGGAGCATGGAAACAAGAGACACCACAATCAGAGCCTGAGCAGAACATCAGTGCCATGAAGCACTGGAGACAAACTGGTCATACGACACCRTAGGCAACCGGGATGCAACCTGGATGTGAAAAGGACTTTCTAAAACAGGGTTGTGAGCAGTACTTGTCACTTGCCTTATAAACCTGATGGCATAACCTGATGCTAAATCCAAAGGCAGTGCGACAGGGCATTCACAGACGCTTAAAATTCTACCATGAGAGAARATAGTTTAGTAACGCAGCAGAAATCTCCTTGTTCGGTTTAAYGAACTGCAGGTCCAGCTCTGTTAGYTAACGTAATCTAGGTGGTCAGTGTTCCTGCCAAAAARGCAAAAAAACTAAGCACTACTGCCTGTGCATGAATGTCCACAGCTGAACAATTTACCCCATATTCAGCTTTCAGATCTGTTCAAATCTTTACACATCAAAGGTCTTTAACACAATTTTTGAGACCATCAGCCCAAGGGCCCGCTGAAGAAATCTGTTATTGTAGTTGTGAGCAGGCATGCTGCCAAGGATACTTGGTTAAATGCTATACATTTCAAATAATGCCTATTTTTATGAGATTCTGAGGTATTCCCACAGGGTACTGCATTTTCTTAATTTTTATTGGCTTCACTGATAACACTCAAGCTAGGCAAAACTTCCCTAGCCTTTTGCAGGATGTGGCCCACTAACCTTAATGGAAGATATTGGAGAATATGCATTAACAGCATTTCTTAGTCAAACATATGAACAAACCGTTTTCAGAATACAATAACAAAGACACAATAGATCAGTACGCCTAGATATATGAATACTGTCTGTCTGGCCCTACAAATCRGAGAACAAAGTCCACAATGAGGAACATAGGAAATAACTGGAGTATTTTCAGAAAGCATCCAGATTAAGAATCACTTAAGTAGAAAAAAATGGAGAAGCATGATTTGCAAGTTGAGAAAGAATTCCAGTTAGAAATAATGCTATTAAAGTGAGGCAAGTCCCAAAAATGATCCAAGAAACAGTGTCAATGACAAAGCCTAAAAGGAAGCTAGGCTGCAGCACAAAAATAGCTGAGGCTTTTATCCCAAGCCCAAGCTCACCTCATGTGACTAGAGTACTTTTCCAAGAGTCTGACCTTGAAAAAGGATCAGCCTTCCCTTTTAAATGTAAGATGAAAGGAAAGCCCAGATTAGTCCCTGTGTTAGATCCTGGGCTTGTAAAGGTACTGACAGGAGGCAGCTTGCCTCGTAGCTTTGCTTGGGCTGTCAGAACCAGGACATTTTGCAAGGCCTTCAGCTACCTGGCGTGCTGTTCATGAACATCTGCAGCCACAAATATCCTGAAACTCTTCCCTCCAGACAATTCTGCAGGTGTCCGAGGAAGACAACGCACAGCTCCCACAAACCTGCTCTTTCTTCTGGAAGTGTCTGTGGATCTTTTGCTTCAATTTTGCACCAGTCTTGTACATGCAGGAAAGTACAAAAATGCATTCCACCAACTTTGTGTCTGAGGGTGGGTTKTATCTTTCTGAATGTTTCTAGGCCCAGACATTGTTGAGTCTGAGGGTGTAGAATGGGAGAGGAACCTCCAGTGGCAGTTCATCCCTTTTTAAAATAGTATACAAGCTACAGCTCTAAGAGGTGCCTGTTGCTCTCCATTGACTAAAGAGGAAGCCTTGATAAATATCTTAAATCAAATATCCCCATATAGKTGGTTAAAACATGTGAAATGCATCATAACCTTAAGTAACACTATAGTTCTCTRCCTGTAGTGTAAATTTGTTCTTATGAAGAGCAATATAGATCTAAATCCCAGGTAAACTCTAGTGCTTGAGGTTTTCATAAGGGTTCAATTTCCTGTGTGGTATCCTGATAAAATACGTTTTCTCTGGTGCTATACCCTGTGGTTTTTTTTTTTTATTTTGTCGTAACAGTGACATACAAATAATTGCTGAACAAAGTTTACCAGTAGAATTTAGAGAACTAAATGGAGGGATACTCTGACATAAAATGAAAGGAATGGTTCTTTTTACCAACTGAATAATGACTATTCCATAACTGATTTCAAACCATTTACAGCGCAACAGTTTTACTCCACAGCTGATCCAGCAGGGCGTACTTCTTTAAAAACCCTAGTAAAGCTTTTTATCTTGTATTCTAAAAATACACTTGCTGCTTTCATAGACAGGAAAACAAAAGTACTCCCTTCAAATTCCAACCGCAACTTAGAAGGGTGCAAAGGAGCAAAACGGAGTCCCATCTAAAAAAACCACATATCTTTCTTTGAAGTCTGTGAAGAATTTCCTTCTCTTCAGTAATCTGAAATGCAGCGCCAGCAGTCATCCCTTGTACAGCTACTTCTCTGAAGTAGCTCCAGTTCCAGTGGATGTAACTTCCTCCATATATCTCTGCCCAAACACCCTCATGTGGCTGTTGCCAGAAAACCCCTGGAGCCGAGGGTCCAGATCCTCAAAGATGCTTTCAGAGGGAGTAAGACACATTAATATCAGCTGTCTTTGTAGATCTGTACCCAAATAGTAACCAGTTCTTGTGGAAACTTTGAAGAAATAGTAAAGGAAAAGGATTCCTTTTTTTTTTTTTTTTTTTTTTTNAATTGCCTATCTTTGATGCTACCTTCGAATACCTTGATTAAAATAGTCTAAGTCAAGTTTGGTCATTTGCAACACTTCTAGCATGGTCCATTCAGTCAATGTTTTCTGCTTTAAATTCTCAACTCRAGTACATGGTTATGACATTGGGCAGGTAGAAGATCGGTGGAATTAATTCAGCTTATGAGTTAATACTCTTCCTGCTTAAATATACCTAGAAGAAACAGAGGGACTAAATTTCAGCTTTAGGAGAAAAGTTTGTCTCAGCTTGACACCACTTTATGTCCTGTTGACATACAGTGCATTGTTTCCGATGGATGAGGTTACATATCTAACTTACCATCATTCGGCACTTTAAGAGCATATTGGTTTTAAACCACTACTGAAGTTCTAAATTGAATTTTGGCACCTCCAGCAACAGTATCAAAATTGATTTCTGAACAGTTGAAATTCCACCACTCTAAAACATACATTTGAAAAACCTTGGCAGTTAGGCAAAAAAAACCAGGGGCTATATTGGTGGCAAGTGTGTTGTGTGCCATGTTTGCTTTACAGGTTATGGTAGAGGAGCGCAGAAAAGACTACTACAATTTCTCCCTGCACCTCAAAGAAGCAAGCCTCTCCAGGAGCAACTGCGACTGAGCAAACAAGTATAAAGGACACTTCAAAAATATTTTACCAACACCTATATTTTTGGAAGGGCTAAAATGACAATTTCTGCCTCCTGCTCCATATTAATTTACAAGTTAATTTCAGAGAAAAGGATTCTGAAGGGCCTTCCCATCTGCCTTGTGTAATTTAATTTTCAGAACAAATTTAAAGGTCCTATAGCCAAACTCTACATTTGTTTACAGCAGTATATTTCTATGTTTACTCAGTTGTAACTAAATCAAACTTTTCTGCCACAACATTCTGTTTACTTGATTCATTTGGCTCCCTTTACAGCGCCTTTAGGGACACATCCAAACGATTTGTGGTTGGTAGCTGTTTTCTCCTAATCTTTAGTGACAGTTCAGCTCAATCTCTGGTGTTTTCCAGGCTTGGATACAAGTCAGAAAATAAAATAACATTCTTCTTGTTCTCCTTGACAAATGTTTTCCTCTGTTTTTTACYCAAAGCTCTTCTCAACAGAAGTTTTCTATTTTTCACTTCTAATGGTTTAGTTTTTGAACTCTACATTTTAACGACTCTTCTCTGTGGTATGACAGATGTTCCTCACCATTTACATATCCTTAGGAAAAAGAGTTTGTAATGATAAAGACTAAAAAAATTGATATATTTGATGTTTTTTGTATTTAAATTGCTGTAACAAGAAACAACTTTTTTCTCCCTCTTTTGCCTCACCTCCTTTCCTTCTGTCTTAAAAGAGAACAAGAGCTAGAAATGAGGGAGCAATACTGAAAGAGAAATACAATGAAGAATGCTCCCAGAAGATAGTCTGTGAGAGAGACCCTCAGTCGTTTTGCACRGCTTTGGTCACTTGTACTCGTACAACAGAGAAGAAAGGAAGAATTTATCAAGCCAACACCAGCCTCCTTACTCCAAGTGCAGAGACCTATCAATTTCTGTCTCTTGGCTAGTCTTTGTAATAAATATAGGGTTGGTGCGTAATGAAAACCAGCTGAGTGTTTCTCAAGGTACAGATGCCTTCTTTTCTTCTGATTCCAGCCACGATTGTTCTTACTCTTCATAATCTCTCACAGCTGCCAAAAATCCATCTTATCTTTGCATGAGGTGAAGTTTCCATTAACAGCTATTATGGTAGCAGAGGTCAGGCGTCCAGTGTCAAATGAGCTGCTAAAGAGAAACACTGTGCTAGAAAATGCTGTACTAGGGAGAAAAATCTCAGCTGAGGTGTGTTTTATTATTAATTTGAATAGTTTTTATGTGCAGATGTGGCTGGGCTGTGTTGCTGACAGACTGGTTTCTGGAGTCCCAGAAAAAGAAAGGAAAATTTGGGGCGTGGAAGAAGTGGGAATATATATCCACTTGGCTAACTGAAAAGGAATTTTAATAGTCTTGATGATGYTCAGCTTTCAGTATATCAGCCAACCAGACTGACAGCCGCTTCAGGTCAGAGAGCTCTAATGAAGGAAGCTCTAACTGTAAACACTACTTGCAATTTCAACATTCACATCATTGCAAATGAGGTAGATGAGGTAATCACAGTATGGGAATAAACTAAAAGTAATAACAGCATTCATGCAATGGAAAACCAAAAATTACCCAGAAGAAACACAGTCCCAACTCAAACATTTTCATTAAAAAAAAAAAAAAAAAAAACTTCCTTTGGTAAAAGCATCTACATTGAATACATTCTTTGTTGATATTAAATGTACTTTAACATACCTTTCTAGTACGATGGTGAGAAATGTTCTTTTGGTATTATCTACCTGGAAGGGGATACATCTAACACATCTCTCGTCTTAATTTGTGATTTTGAATTACTCACTGTGTGTGCATGTGTGCATGACAGTGTGTACATGTGTAACCATTTAGTATCCTTTAAGATACGCACACCAAAAGCTCTAAACAATTAGATCTGATAACTGTGTAGGTACCAAATGCAAACTGTCACTTTGCTATGCTCTGACCACAAGCAGAGAGTAAGCAAATGAAAAAGAAAGGCTATAAAGATTTAGGACCTCTTCTACCAAAAACTTCTATTTTTAAAAAATAAACTGCATACTGATATAGAAAAGCATGGTAAAAAATATTTACTATTATGACAGATGTAAAAATTACATTCAACATTTGAGAACATCAAGAAATTCATTATTTGTAGAAAATGCTGGCTAATTTTCAAAGTCTCACAACATCATTATTCTTTCTACAGTATCTCTATATTGTCAGCTCTCTATGTGTTCTGGCATGCAAAGATTTCTATAACCCTTTATTATCCATGTTCAAAGCCCTTAAACATTCACCTATAGACAAACAGATACTAAGTTGACGAGCTCTCCTTGGGGTTATGGGGCAGAGCACAGAGAAAACTAGGACTTGCCTTTAACTTTCCTTCTTCATTGCGTAGATATAGCAAAAGACACCTTGCTTAGAGTAATTTACTGTAAGCATTGTACACAGGATAGCAAAAAAGTAGTCCGTGTAATCATTACTTCCCTCCAGACTGTGATTCAAACAATGCCTAAACCGTCAGGTGCCAACAATGCTGTGGTATCTCAGCAACATCCTGCGGAGCCCAGGGTATCCTTGTTCTACTATAAAGCTATCTTAAAAGTTTTAAGTCAGGCTCAATGAGGGATTGGCCAGGCATTAGTACTTCTTTCCTAGAAACTCTTCACCTCAAAACTCTTCACCTCATACAGTCTTAATTTCATTAGCCTATTTTCATGGCAACCTCTCTTTTGTGGTTCAGAAATGATAACAAACATGATGACGATGACCTCCTACATCACTATTTTTTAAACAATTGATTCTCCTCTTATAGCAAAAATTCTTGRTATTATCAAGACAGCCTTCGACTCTACACATATAATTTTTTTTTTGAGATATAAATGGTATATAACATTCCAATAAAGTACCTTCAGAGGGTTCAGCACAGGCAGCTGCTTTTTAGTTACAGTTTATGCTGCTTAGAATGCTATCTTTAAAATCATTACAAATTTTTAAAAAATTATTACTAGCACACACATCAAAACCCATCTTTGGTCACTGCAACTGCCCCTCTGGCAGTAAACTGCATCTAAATCCATACCAGTACCCAAGAGCCTACCACAGGGACTCGAAGGGCACGTCATGCTCAGGAACGAACACRTGGGTGTCCTGCAGTGCTGCAGTGCATTAGCGCTGCAGCTCCAGGGATCCCACTGGCAAGGGCGGAGAAGAAGCAGTACGGGCTATCCGGGGTACAAGTGGGAAGTGAGGGACCTGTCTGTAACATCTCCCGACAGCCCCATGCATCTCTTATTTTATACCTTCCACAGTGAAGAAATTCTGGAAGCAGAATAAGAGCCGAACAACAGCAAAAGATCCAATACTAAGTGGCTTTTTCTATTATTCTCCCACAGAGAGGACTACTTTGCAAGCAGAAGGGAATATTTCTCTGATGAAGAYAAACCATCTCTGAAGTGGGCTGCAGCCACTCCTTAGTTAGCACGGAGATATATCGACTTCCTTCGTGCTAAATTTTCAGGAAAGGCATTAAGTCATAGATCTGATTCAGAAGGACTGTTAATTAAGAAAAGCCACAATCTTTTAAACAGATTAATGAAAATCTTTTTCATTTGTCTCAACTACACAAAACATTATTTTATATAACATGTGGCTGACCTACAGACACCAAAGAGTTCTTCCCCCCCCCCCAACTGAGAGAAGATTTATACATATGTCACGATTTCTTTGGAAATCTGGTCTCTTTCAACATATGCTGATAATAGGAATACCAGATTAATGATCATCCCAGTCAAATTCATAGAAGTAAGGCATGGAAGTGAAAAGGTACAGTACTGAACAGAAGCAACAAAAAGGAGATATGTTCTGCTTTTTAGCATTACACTTTAAGTAATAGTACATAAGCAACATAAAATTTCTCAATATGTTTTCTACATCAAAAAATAATCTACAAACAAAATGATAACCTCTGCTGTGCACCTTAAAGATGGGGTTCTTCTTAAATGTGAGAATGAGGTTACACAAGGATAAAACATCACCACTTCTATTCCCCTCTCAGAATTACAAGCAAAGAGCATCATGTGTACATGCATCTCTGATAACACAATTTTCAATTTCTTAATCTCCATCCTGCAAGTAAAAATGGGAAGCAAAACCCAGCCTGAATGCAGAGCAGGACAGGAGAAGGATGCTCTTGCCAGCGTCAGCTGAGGAAGTCTGCCAGAGCCTTTGCTGGCTAGTCACAACTTCCTTCAGCATTGGGCAATCTTATCAACTACCCCTTAAGTCCCAAAAGTATACAGGACATTTGGCTGAGTTTCACTCTCTTCTAACTCTCTCTTCCACTCTTACCCTCACTGTCTTCTTCATAAAAACACAGGGAAGATTTTAGTGCTCTGTATGCAAATAGATACAGTAAACGCTTAGAAAATGGCATCTAAGGTGGACAGGGTCCCTGAGAAACTATCATATTAAAAAGTAATACCACAAGTATCATAAATTGGAGACAATAACTGAAGTAAAAATTAGAGAACAAAACTAAAAAATATTTCCGCCACCAAGATGTAATTGTAGACATTAATACCACAAGAAGCTATGCCGTCTTAAAAAAAAAAAAAAAAAAAAAAAAGTAGAAAACAAATGCTGTGGGGTATACACAAACATCAAAAATATAGAATTGTAATTAAGATTTTTTTGGCTTTTATATGTATCACACCGAAGAGAACTCATGACTACACATTTCTTTGTAGTCTACTACCAAACACCAGCATCTGGAGTTGATAGACCTTGGGTCTGATTTAGTATGGCAGTTCCTATATTCCCTCTAATTTCTCCCTTCCTCACAGTATGACTCCATCACATTCATCCTCATCAGAGCAGAAAAAACAATACTTCCAGTTAAAACTGCTTCTTAAATTAAGTTCTGCTCTGTTGGTTAGTAGTCTGATATAGCAGTCTATGTAGTCTAAAATATTATTTTCTGAGAAGTTTTTTATAAAACTAAGATGATATTTTCATCCTCATTTGTTAGTCAAACTTCTGATTTCATGAAAAAATTAAAAGCATGACATTTGTTGAAAGAAATTTTGACTTGAAAAATATTACCATTCTACAGATGCCTAAGATCCATGTTATCTTCTCTAGGTTAGGGTCCTCAACCAAGCTGCCTTCTGATGCTTTACAATCCCTTCTCTTTTTGAGCTGCCTGGTGCTTCATGAAAGATGTCTGGGCCTTGGTCCACAGGGGAAAATGGGTGCATGAAACGTCCAGCACACCTTTCACAAGCCATTCTGTCCACACTTTCATGTAGTTTCTTCATCGAGCTACATTTGGGTTTCTTTCTTTCCATAGATAATTGAATTTCCAAGTCAAACAAAAAATGCACAACTTTACATCAAAAAACAGCTTTGATGTAAAATTTTCAACCAGCCCTATTCATTATTATACATTTAGTATTTCCGTGCATGCGGAGGAGATGATATTAAACCCAGGTTAATCATATATACACTGAAATACATTAACCGGATTTTGAACATCTGCAAGATAGTTCTGACAGACCTGGCAAATAAACAGGGAGTTGTACCAGGTCCTGTTTCCAAGTTCAGTACCTGGAAAAYAAGAGCATCTGATGCATCACAGCAGGGCAACAGAACAGCACAGACTGATGGGCTGAGCTGGTTTTATTCTTTATATAAGTAGAAAGCTGTGTGGCTTATTTTTCTGTCAGTGAGCCAGAAGGTTGCGGGCGGCACAGCTAAGTCTATCCTAGGGTTACTGGAAGGGAATTTCACTTGTATTGCAGCATATCTTCTAGGCACGACGCGGGGTCTTGCCCGCATCTACTTTCTTCCCCACTCYACCTCCTCTCCACTTTTCATTATTATTGCTACATTCAATAAGGTAGCAACATATGTGTTATTTCTTCCCAGTCCAACAACAGTAAGTGTTAAGTAGATGATAGTTCCAAAATGCAATGTGTATATCATATTTTGTGACTTAACACAATCTTCCAATCAGGACATTTTGATCTTCCAGTTATAACTAGGGACTTTTCCAGGAAATGATCTTTTTACATGCTCTCATAAACTCTCAGAATGTCTGGTTTTGTTTCACTCTCTCAGCTAAAGAACACCAATAGTTACTCTTTGGTTTTCCCGTGTATGTTTATTGAGCTGATAAAGACTGCAAGATGTATTGAAAGAAACACTTGGTTACTTTTATTTTATTTTGGCAATGATAAGAAGTGGAATCCATTTTAAAGCCAAGAGAAAAAATAATTGGCATGTCCCAGTCATATTATACATACATACACACCCACACCTATATAAATATATAGGCATACATGAATGCATGCACATATACATTCTTTTTTTTTTTTTCCTTTTTTTTTAAACAGGTACCTTCTTTTTACAGGTTCCTGACTTGCAGCCAACTCATGTAAATGCTAGCTAGCTTGTGTATTTAATTGTATCAGCATATAATGGTAGACAGATTTTCTTCTCTTTTGTGTTGCAGCATAAAAGGCGCTTTCATAGGAAACCAGAGAGCACAGGGTATTGGTAAGGCGAGTGAAAAACTAACTTCCATTGTACAACAGAGATAGATTAAAATGCATACACATCTAGATGATACACTCAAACATCGTGTCATGCCCTCTGTATAATTTATAGTATACATGCCAGAACTAATAAATGCCTTAGGGACTAGTCAGTGGTRAGTAGAAGCCCTGCTTAAGGGCAGTGGTTACATTAAGATCAGCCTAAACTAGCTAATGCTCTGTTTTAGGTACAATCAATAAAACAGAAGCTGTAGTTGAAAACTCAGAAAATCTGCTGAACTTTCAGCCCTCTTTGTGTCTCTGTCTCCCTTTTCATACCCACACCCACACACACCCTTCAGTAAATTTTATCAAGGAAACATAATTTTGCTTAAGGAAAGCAGATATTGCATTGTTATTACAGTCAACACTCAGGAGAGTATGCACGTTCTAATTTYTGCTTAAAACTTATTGTAAAGGAAGAAAAAGACTGAAGTTCTTTATCCAGTATGTTGAGTTGAAGGTAAGGTCACTGCTTGCCAGCAGGCTATGACAGACTTTAAACATTTTTATACCACTCATCTGCTGCTGGGGAACATGTCATTAAAACACAGGAAACATTAATCTACAGATTAATGCTATAAAAATAAAACTTTTACATAATCTTTATTTCCAATTAAAAGAAGCTTACAAAACATTAACCCTTAAAATACTACAATACTACCAGCCAATAAAAGCTCCAGGTGGATGTTTGCCCTGCTCTGCTATCTACTTCTTCATCTAACCACACCAGTTTTACCTCAGAGTACGTATATTCATTTGAGTTACATTCACTCTAAGTTAATACACTAGACTGAATACAGTCTTCTGCCTACATGWTCACCAAATCTTAAATGAAAAAAATGGATATGTGATGTGATGTTCTATTTGGAATGGATTTAAAATATTTTTCTGGAAAGGGGTGGGTGATCTCTATATAAATCCCTGTGCCCTAGGTAGTCAAGAGCACAGTGTATACTATTATTTATTCATTTTTTTTATTTTTATCAACCACTGTGGTCCATCTTGAAGCAATTGCTTTTGCCTGTGAAGGCATCTCTATTTTAGCTACATCTGCTATAAGACCAAGTAATATTTTGGATTCGGCTTCTGTGGGGYGAAGCAAAGGGGGTGTTATGGGAGGACACAGATTTCTGTGATCTTTTCTGTTTAGCAGTATGTCTATTGCTATAGGTTGTGAGATTTTATTTATTCTTCTTCGCAGCTTGAGTTCGCTCACTGAACCCACCCATTTATTCTCTTTGTTCCTTTCTCTAAGGAGCCACATTTAAGCTTCAAACCCTTTAAGAAGYGTTTTACATCCACCAAGATTAGAAATACCTGTTTGAGAAGGTGCAACTGGTAACATTCATTTTATCTTGGGTCTTATTTATGAGTCTTTATACATATAGAGAGCACATTCTGCATTTTTGTTAGTATGCTATTAAATTAGAGGAACACTTAAAGCCTTTAGCAAATTTACTTGCTATTTGTACGTATGTAGATATGCATAGATGAAGAAATGTGCAAACAAAAYGCTAACATTTATATACAACATTTTCCCAGTCTATGCATTTAGAAATTTAGCACACAGTGTCAACTGAGGCGTATTATCACTGCTTTTACTTTTCATACTTACTTCCTAATTARCAACAACAACAAAAAAAAAGTCTGTCATCCAGGCCTCAATATTACACAAGAATTTAGTTTAACAGGATCAGATTGTTGCTGGAATCACGTTGGAAATATTTACAATAAAACTCACCTGGCTTCAAGTATTGTTCTAAACTTGAAACTCAGCCCAGTCTTGAAAGTTCACAAAGGTTCATTAGCCTATTTGAGCAAAATCTAGGCTCATTTTCAAGTAAACTTTGGCTGATTTTTAGTTCYAGATAAAGGGCACAGTATGACAGTGATATGATTAAAATGTCTTGAATGCAAAGCCTCTGCTCACTGTTGTGGAGGGGAAGAGAAACATTATTGTTTTGGTTACCCACTCAACACTCATAAAAATGGTCACTCACATTCACAGGGAGGTTTATTGCATATGCTTGCAAATACTCACCACACAGCTAAAGGATTTACACTGTCAGCTAAGAAGGAAATATATAACATGAGCAAATGAAAGCATCACTGGTTATTTAGGGAGATAAAATGTCTCCTAAACTGGAATGAGCRAAATATAGTCTATCTTAACAGGAGACAGAAAGGGAAGACAGCATCATCTAAATCCTTTCAGATTTAAATATCTATTCCATATCATTATCATCACTTAATGGATTTATAGATTAATTGAGTGTTTCTTATTGTCCATTAACCCAATGACCCAGATTTTATCCCAGCTCAGACCAAGTAAATATCTTTCTAATCACATATGAGAATGCAAGACCCTTAATGAAGTTTAAGGATCCACTATAAACCTGGTTTGTCCTACTATGCCAGATTGCACATCACTAATCCACACTGCTAGTTTGTCAAGATTAAGCAAGAGAGGAATGAGAAAGTATTACCTCCTCTGAGGCTTCAATCAGTTTTCAGTCTGCTGTGATGACCCTGGCCACCTTCAAGGTTCCTTGTAGRAAAAAAAAGGAAAGGAAATGAAGAAATAGGAATTCATAAAGATGGCTGCAGCTCCAAACAGCACCCACTGCTCTCTTTTTTCACCCCCTGAAAACAGAAAGTCTCATTCATATGAAAATATAACAAAATTCATATGTTTCTTTTATATATGGAGAAGATATGCAATCAGTTTTAGCTTAAAATAAGGAAAACAATGAAGACTAGATGAATAGATGTTCAAAATAAAAGAGAAAACAGAGYATTTCTCTCTTTCTGTAAAAGGCTCCTTTTTGAAATCTTAGTGAAATCAGTATATGGACTAATTTAATTTAAGTCAAAAACAATACACATGCAGAGAAAGTTAAACTTGTAAGTGCCACTCGGTAGGGAATGTCAATATATATATTTAGAGGTATCCATCTTTTCTTAATACACTTCTTAATTCTAGTTGCTTCTGGTACCCTTAGGAATCAAAGGTTTCCCTTTACTGCTTATCAAATCACTATCTTTACTTTTACTGCTTAATAAAAGAAGTTGAGAATTCCCTTTTAATATGGAACCTCTGATAATCCACACTGCTTAATTTTTTTTACTCGCTGGCTCTGCTTTGGACTCTCTTCAAGCCAGATGTGGAACAGAGGTTTCCAGGGCTAACGCAGCTCAGACACAGAAGCCACTGCCACATTACCTTGAGAGAAGATAAGGTGCTTTTACTCAACACTAGAGATGCAATTGAATGGATTTTTCCAAGATCTAATCACATTATCATGTGGCAAGAAAGCCTTTTAGGAAAAAGTCTTATTTTGTGGCATTCAGGGATATAAGAAAACCTGATGCAAGTTTAGTTCGTAGCAAGCTGACTGAGTCCCATTTCCRTATATATTGCCTCTCTCCTTAACAGACTTGTCGTGGCAAATTCACATGACACAAATCTAGGTATTTTTATTGTGCATACAGTTTGATAAACAAGAAAAATAATACACCTCTTATTTAAAGCACAGCTCTTCCCACGAATAAAAAGTGAAACCCAGCAGTTTTGTGTGTTGCCCCTACTCTGTCACATGCACTTTTCAAATTAAGCCACAAAAGCAATGTCTTCTCCTTCCCTCCTTTATGAAGAGAAGATAATACAAACCAAAAACAAAAAAAAATGTTTTGGACATGCACCCTACAGATGGAGGGTAGGACAAACAGGACAGGATGGAACAGGAAGGTAAAAGATTCACTTATTTTCCAGGATCATTTTGCAGAGGTGCCAAAAAAATTCTAAAAACACTTCTTTTACTTATAAACTCAAATTGAAACAAGCTCAAAAATATAGATCTTTCACAGTTGTACCAACTTACTCTTTGGAATACAATTACATTTTAAGTCATGACCATGTAAATAACACTGGTAGTCTAATTTATGTTTATAATTTCAAATATTACTGAAGAATCACTGAGTGAAGAAGAAACGTAAACTCGGAATATGATTTCAGTAACAGCAACTTAACTGAGAAAAAAGGAAAAAACTGTAGACTTGCTACTGTTGCTAGATATTAACTACTGTTGTTGGATATTAAATCTGAACAGCTGGGTAAAGTTTTGAATCATTTATGTGCTGAGTTATTAAAAGTAAATCAAATAAACACATGAGAACACCTGTCATTCCATTTGCTTTCATTAAATCCCCCTCAGGTTATTTCTTTAATATATTAGCGATTTGACCAAGCAGATTGCAGGACTGTTCAAGTATCATGCAAATATTTTGGCATGTCCAATAAGCAATGATAGAGGGGAGCACTTTTTTGCCACTCACACCAGAAATTTTTGAAGTGTTTATCCATATAATTATGACAACTTGTGTTAATTAGTACTTAAGCACTTAGTAGCAGTAATAGTAGTAGTAGTAGCAATCTCAGTCTTGGAACATTTGCAGGACACRTTTCTGAGAGGTTATGAAACACATTCAGATTCATGTAACTTAAATTTTCAGAGTTTGCAATCTTCTGGTCTGATTATTTTTCTTGTTTGCAAGTGTCATAGGGGTTTAAATTTCATAATCACAGTTATCTTAATGGGACATAATATCTGATGATGATTTTAGTATAATTTGTATTAAATATATCTAAAATATTTCTTTAATCAAAAATATTTACAGACACGAGTCTTTCTCCCAGCAAGACGTTTTCGTATAGTAAGCTGCAAACCATAAATTCCATTTATTTTTCAATCATATCTTTGGAGTTATGCTCTCTGTTGTGCACACTTTTTTATGCACAAAAAGGATCTTAATTATATTTACTTTATTATTTCACTCTCAGTTAGGATTTCTCAGGATTCATGAAAGCTCAGCRCCCTCATCCGACTTGTGAGAGAACACGACTTCAGAAGACTATGCTTTTTTGGACTGGACTTCTTTCGGGTTCATTTAAGATGAATTAAATAGTCTAACTTGTATACTCCAAAATAGGCTATGAAGTTGCATAGGGTTGTCACTGAGGACTAATACTCCCCAGCATTTACACTATTTCCCATTATTTGGGAACAAAAATCAAAGTTTCACATAAATGAATTTTTGCACTTACAGTTCCTCTTTCCATGTACAATATTGGCTTTTCATCAAAAAACTGAATAGCTCAAGAGATTCTTTTTTGGTGTCTCACGTAATTTAGGTTTCTTTGCTTTCCCATGGGGTAGGTTCTACAAACATATATTGCTGGGAAACTTCACGAGGCACCATTGTTACTCTCTGAAGGTCAAAATACGGCAGATTAAAATGGGTACAGAGCTAGTTCTCTTTAGGAATCATCATATAAATTTCAGGTAAAAAATCTTAAAAATTTCAAATAAATCTTTCAGTATTTGAATTAGCATTAAATCAACAGAAAATTTACAGGAAATATTTCATTGCCATGGAAAAAAATGTTTTTAAATAGCTTTCCTTTTGCTATTAAACAGAATAGCACTGTCATAAAATAGAAGATTCACTTTGAGTTTCCTGTGCTGACTACCAGGAAAAGAGAAAGAAAACAATACCAGGAAAAGAAATTATTTATTCTTATTTCCTTAGATCTGAGCAAAAGTCTGTAGATACCCTTGATAAGTAAATCTTGTAATTAAATTGATACAAACTCCAGTTCAAGACCACCTCGATTAAGCCCTATCCGTTCCAGTTGCTATAAGCCCTTTCCAAAGTCATAAAAAAGAAATTTTAAAACCTTCAAACATTTTATAGTACYCTGCACAGTGAGCAACAGATGATCACTTACCAGCGCTACACCTTATTTCAGGTTCCTGCATTTTACTTAGAAAAACCTGACTTTAKTCATAGGAAACAGGAGTTTTTACCAAAAATAAAAGTTGCCATTACACATCACAAATGATGCAAGCCTTTGACAGTTTTAAAGAAAAACACCGTTTTCTTTTGCCTCTGTAGCACAAACCATGTGCTAACTTTCCCACTCCCCCTAATYAGAAAAGGTTAAGCAAAGGGTTGAGCAACCCCCTTTCAGTTCGGCAATGTAAAAGCACAGCTACAAGGTAAGGTTTCATCTCCAACAGGAGACGCCTGCCTGCTGTAGGATTTACTTTCAGAGCGATCCTGCCGTTACGATAGCAAGCCATTACRCTACCAGCAAAGCGAAGACCTATAGCAACACGTCCAGTGCGCAAAACTGGAAGAAGAGCATTGCCCGTTCTTCGGTCGAACAACTAGCAAAAAAGCAAAGTCGTGCAGGCTGCTCCCATTAGGAGGGGAAACGGGTGAGGTGTTCTCTGATGCTGCCTTACTCTATAAGGTGCTCTTTTYCTGCACACAAGCAGAATCAGATGACAACAGACAGCTTATTAGCTCCTGTTTCCAAAMCTCTGCTAGCCAAAATGCTCTCCCACCAGTTGCTTCCTCAAGGAGACGTTCCCCATGTTAGACTAAACTGGGTCTCCTGTTTCCTTGCTGTCTCCTACTCGTCTCCTTCCGTCTCTTCCACGTCTCTCCAACACACATGCAGTCACAAACAAAGGCTGGGAGGCTTACTATTGCCTCCAACYGCCTTGAGTGAGCCTTTTCCGTGTGCTGTGATGAGTTCCTGTATTTTGAGTGGCAGCTACTATAGTTTTACAACAGAATTTCATTTCCTTCAGGGCCCTAAAWTGACAGTTGTGTGCTCAGGTTTCAGGGAAATTTAGTTATAGATATTTATTCCAATTAATTTTTTCACATTTAACTGCTTTAATAATGTAATTTAAAGCATTGATTTACTATGGTAGTAGTGTATACATCTGCTGTTGAACTGGAKACGGCTTGTAAAATGCATYGCTGTTTGGAGTGCCCTTRCGCCATGCCATGAGGTTACGTCAGGAAACATGAGGTTCTGGGYTTCATTCTCCACTCACTC
Organism: Rhea americana; assembly: GCF_003343005.1. Classification (NCBI taxonomy): domain Eukaryota; kingdom Metazoa; phylum Chordata; class Aves; order Rheiformes; family Rheidae; genus Rhea; species Rhea americana. The sequence goes on along the minus strand of NW_028185217.1, from coordinate 2,996,109 downwards.
TTCTCAGCACTTTTGCCTTTCTTTTGCCCTGTACATCCTTTCTCTTCTATTGCAGCTCGGTGATACGGTTTTCTATCCTAAACCATAAAATATCCTATGAGAACAGCTTTCTATGGACAATAGCAATATATTAAGTAAGTATAATAACTGTATAATAACATTAGCTGAAGATGTACCACTKCCTTCCAGGAAAAATGTGAACTGGAAGGGAATGCTGTTACTCTAAATACTTCAGAAGATCAATGACRAAAAGCCGAGAACATCTTCTGTACCAGTGGCATCTGAGTTGTAAATTAGTGAGAATGTGATGCTTTACTCACAGATTTAATATTTTTTTCATACTGATAACCTAATATCACAAAAGGTAAGGTTCCCATTTCATCAGTCTATTCGATCTTCAAAGTAGACGCACAACTGTGTGCTGTCTGTATTGGCATGTAACAAATTAAATAAAGTCCAACAGGTACTTGACCATTTAGCTGCCTACCAGATTATGTATACGAATAAACACGTGATTTATGCATGCAGATCAGGTATCTGCATATGTAAGCAATACATGCCATTTTATTTTATTTTTTTTCAGCCATTTCAGTAGAACTTTACCTCTGGTAAATTTTAYGATGTTATGATCTTCATTATGCAATGGATACAAATACCTCAACACACAGTTCTGAAAAGTATGCCTGGAAAATTACATCACAGGTCTTTCATGAAGCAAAATTATTTCTATGTTTAAGTCCTGAAACCAATCAGTAGTCTGAAATTTATATATATATTTCAAAGTTATAGTAGCAGCAATATCTTTAAATAATTCTGATCCAAAAAGCACATTAGCTGAGGTGGAGTTATTTCAGCTTTAAGGGGAGAGGATTTATATAATCCCAGTTAGATTACTAGCTCATTTCAAGCTCGATGCTGAACTTGCCTTCAGTGTTAGTGACTTGCAGCTAACTTTGACTTGGAATTAAGAGTTTACAGTAGAAACTGTAGACAGCCTGACCCTTGCTGTCCCCACRGGAAAACTGGAATAGAAATGATTATTTTGGGTTGCTAGTTCTGAACAATAATTCCATCTGCGAACAAAGCTATTTTTGAAACTAGGTGTTCAAGCTCTGGAACTCCACAGGTGTTTCACGTGAGGGAGTGCTACATGTTATTACAGACTGAATGAAATCAGCTGAATTATATCCTGAATTGTAAATCCCCAAAGCAGTGTGTGACATTTGTTCTAATTTGACTATCACTGTCCCTTCTTGCAAATATTCATAAAACACTCCTGGTATGGGTACCATATGCAAAAGGTATCAATATAACTTGTACAAAATTATCTGTATTTTAATATGGTATATTAGTAATATGTAAAAATATGAGTATGTACATGGGAGGAATAGTCAGGTGCTGACAGGAAACATAAAAAAATAGTTGAGTAGCTGTGTTTAGSATATTTTATGGTTTAGGACAGAAAACCGTATCACCGAGCTGCAATAGAAGAGAAAGGATGTACAAGGCAAAAGAAAGGCAAAAGTGCTGAGAAGAATGAGTGGAGAATGAAGCCCAGAACTTCATGTTTCCTGACGTAACCTCATGGCATGGCGCAAGGGCACTCCAAACAGCAATGCATTTTTCAAGCCRTCTCCAGTTCACCAGCAGATGTATACCGTACTACCACAGGAAATGCTGCAGAAGCCACTTATTACTCAAGATTCTTTCATTAACTMACAAATCAATCAGTCAATCAGAGTCTTCATTAACGCAGTGACATCTAAAGGGTTTTGGAGGAGCTGACCAATAGAGTCTTTAAAAAATTTTTTAATTATTAAAATACTTAGATTTGCAGTTACKCAACTACAAGCAGAACATATATGCCAGACTCTTCTTTTTTTAAAACAAAAAGCATAGAAGTGGAGAAAATGCATTTATACTCTGCCAACCTGCACTTCACTTCTGCGACTTTGAAAAGCGCTGCACACCATGATTTGCTGTAGTGTACAGCAATGCTCAGAGTGCTCATTCAACAGAATGATTCATTTGGTAAAACTGCACTTTTTCACGCTCTCACCTCGTTATATCTATTTTTGTTTATATGTATTATGGTGGAAACTAGAAATCCARTCATGGGCCAGACCCTCTAAATAAACACAAAACAGATAGATAGCATCTAACCTTTGATTTTCCATCACAGATTTCACTTAAGACATTGATGTCTAAATGCATGTATGTCTCTTTGCCCAGGGCAAATTCTGTACCAGAGCAGTCTGGCATATGATTCTTCCAGTAAAGCCAAAACCTTGTCAGTGCCTATAGATGGTAGCTTTACAGCACCTTCCTCCATAACAACTGGTCCCTGACCTTCCTAGACAGTAAACTTTTGAGTTAAATCATAAGAATTGTCCTCAAGTAACATTTTGCAAAACATTTTTCAGTCTAAGGCAGTTATTTCTAAGAAYGCAGGTAGCAAACCTCAGTGTAAGGAAACCTATACTTCCAGCGTATCAGAACACRCGGTCCCAGAATTCCTGTTATTATTCAGATAATACTAAATAAGGAGGAATTACTAGTCTGTTAGGACAGGGTAAAAATTCAGAATGGTCTTGCAAAATTACAGAAAATACAGGCTCAAATAAGGCTGACTGCGAAATACTGTGCTTAGGCAGGAGGAGCCACACGCATGAATGCAGAGTGAGGAACGATTAAGCAGCAGTAGGTCAGAAAAGATTCTGAGGAGCGTGGTGGGGCACAAGCTGAACATGAGTCAGGGCTTTGTTCTGTGAAGAGAGGCAAGCAACACACTGCGATGTATTTAACAATCTTCCCTGTGAAACACGGAAGAGGGGATAGTCTCAGGAGGAGTCTGGAGGATTGCTCTGCAAATAGCAAACTGGGAACGAGGTTACATTTAGAGAGAGTCTGGAGAGGGTGACAAGAAWGAGAGGGGTGAAGAATTGCGAGGAAAAGGAAAGGGAAGTGGAGAAGGGGAGAGCGAAAGGAGAAAGGAGAAAGGARAAAGGAAAGGTTTGAGGATGTGCAATTAAGACAGGCAAGGACTAAAGGATAACGKCTTTCTTATCAATAACGGTAACCTGAAGAGCRAATAGCTATTAAACTATTTATTCTTGTGACAGTAAATAGACATGAAGTAATGGACTTGAGCTTCATCAGTGAAGATAAGTTAGACACTGGGGAAAAGTTAATGAAGCTGAGGAGGGCCCAGGGAGAGCACGGACCCTCCACCACTGGAACCCTCTAAGACAATTATGTTAAGAGAGATGCAGGCATACTTGATTCTCCCTCTGGGATAGGAAAGATCTCAGGAGGCACTTTCCACGCTTAGCTTCAATTATCCTACATGATAATTCTACAAAACATTACCATCATAATAGTGTTAATCTCTTTAGAAACAATGCGGCCGTGCTTTTTCCACAGAAATAAAATAGAGGGAGAAAAGGAGCAATGAGTTTTTATGCATAGTTATTGTGACTGATCTGAAAAAATTCCCTGCTAGAGTCTTGGGTTCCTATTAAGGAAATCTCCAGAGGAATTCACCTCTATTCATTCCCATTGTGTTTTCTTTTTTCCTCACAATTATTCCTTAGGTTTGACTTTGTTTGTATTAATCCTAGTGCATCGCATCCTCCACAGCAGTTTTCAAATACATCCCCTCAGAACAGTCCAAGAGATCCACTGCATGATAAAGAAGTGCCAGGAATCTTACTCTTTTTATTCTTCCTTTTATTTTTAAATGAACATGTTTTTGAGTTAATAATATGCTGAGGGAGCAGCTGCACTCAGCAAAACTGCAGCTATAAAACCCTGAAAAGCTTGTGTTTCTTTCACATCATACTGCAGCCAAGCCAGCTGAGTTTACATCTGCCTCAAATCACTGGCAGGTAAAGTTTGTGTCTCACTACAGGGATGTAGTCCCACTGTGTTATTTTATTTATTTGAGGCAGAGAAAACTGAAACATTTGGTTTGGTTTGAATTTGTGTTTCTCCCCAAAGTGCACATGAATTTCAACAGTATTTTTTCTTTTGTTTCTATGTATCTTCTATATATCTTTTTTATGGTATCTATTGTGTACTGGCAGCAATAAACGGAAGACACAAACTGCTATTGGTTTGTAAATGGCCATTTTTGGTGCCATGTATTGCAAGGACTGTGAAAATGTAATGTGCAGCTCTCATATTTGCAAGTTCGCATAGGAAATGCAAAAAAAGGGACAACACTTAGGCAAATTTCAGACAATACGCATAATAGCACTTAAAGAATCTGTTGCTATTTTCCTCGTCTAGCCTTTAATCTTTTTTTAGCTTTTAATACTTAAAGCCTTCATGTTGCCATTTGCGTCCACATTCTTCAAATCATTTCTGTTCCCACAGATCCTTTCTGTATTGACAACACTGCACTGAGTTTGGTTCTGGTTATAGATTGTCATTCAAAAAAACATCATGAGGAAAAATCATTTTCCGATTTCTAATTTGTGTGTATGCACACCAGGCATTACTGATTTGGAGAGTACTTCCTGATCAAATCTTATTACTCAAGGCAAGCCACGCCAGTGAAGCAACTCACAGACCATATTTTATGATATCCGACTCTAGCCCCACCACCCCCACGATCATCCCTTGCTGTCTCTCCTGCTACCACTTCTTCCACTCACCTTTCCAGCTGTATCACGCAGTCACCTGCTCCTTCTTACAACTCGGGATCTTCTGTCACCCTGTACTGAAGGCTGGTTTAATTAAGCTTCTTCCACTTCTTCTTCAGTGTCTCTGCCTCCTACTCTGCCTTCTCTAGAATCAATGACTCTTTCTTCTTCCTCAAAAGACATCAGATCAAGTTTATTAAGGATTATTCCCATCAGCACATTTACAGTTTAGAGACTACATTTGCCCTTAGCTTTCTACGCAACATTATATTCTGAATTCACTGAGTCAATGTACTTTAGTCAGAATAAAACACACAAGATAGGAGCTTCAATAATTACAGCAGAGGAAATAAACATCAGTAGTTACTCAGATCAATTCAAAAACTTCTAAAGACAACGATGACAAATGTTTGTTGCATTTTGAGGGGATAATGAGGGAATTATTTGAGAAAAAATCTGAAGTTAAGGAATTGATTTCATTATATGAGTGTAAGTAAGAAAGTAGTCCCCAAGCCTGGTGGAAAGGCTCAGATAAATTGCTTGTGTCTAGGAAGAGAATCCATTTCATTAACRTTTATGAATAACGCATGTATACGACTGGTATGGGTATGTCAAGGCAGGCCTACAATATCTACTCAAGACATTGGACTTCAGACCTCTGGGAACCTGTGAGTAAGACTCTGTGAATTAATTTCATCAGGTGTAGCCAACCACCTAAATCAAAAAGAAGGCCTGACACGTTATCAAGAACAAGACTGAAAATGAAAGCATCAAACAACGATTTTTCTACTCATTTCAAAGTGTAAGTATGATCTCAGTCTTCAAAGCAGAACTCCTGCAGTTTTGTTGGACTTTCACGGCACTGTAATTTATAACATAGTGATGAAATAGTTGCCTGTTTTGCTCACAGCTCTTACATATAAGGCAGCTACCCAAAGACCCACACACCTGTATAGCCCAGGACAAGCACACATGTGATCATGCACTCAAACATCACAGAGTTTACAGCCCTGCGATCATTTGCTGCAGATATTAGTAAGAAAACTAAACAACATATGCACAACATGAACAGCATGTATAATTTGGCAGCCATAAGTATAAAGCTGGAAAGTGCCAAACTATCTTTCATTTTCATGGGTTCGCAGAAATGTCAAGGAGTCATTCAGTCTTTCCCTCAGCTCAGAGATAACATCAGGTATACCAAGGTCATCCTTCAGATATTTACTTTCTGAAAAATCTCCACTGGAAAAATCTCCCACAATGTCTCATTGTGGCTTGTTAAAATGCTTAATTATATACATCGTTGTCTAAACTAATGATACTTTTCTGCAAACCAAGTCATCTCTTATTTGTCCTATTTCATGGGACATGGGGAATTATCAAGCATTGACCCTTTTCTGAACTTTATGTTGTTGACTTCAGAATATTTCTCCAGTTCTCAAGTTCATTTTCATATTTAAACATATTCTCTTTTCCTAGCTTGGAATCTTTCAAACATTTATCAGCATGTTCTGTAACTTATCCTCCCAGCTATAATTAGAAAAATTAAATTGCACTAAGATTAGGAAGGCCTTTAGCAAACCTTATTGACAGTCTTACCAATTTGACCTTGAACTTAYGGGAACTGGAGTTGGACTATGCTATAGCTCATACTGGATGCCCTTCGCATTGCCTATCTCATCTGCYCCTGAAAACACATTGCATGCAAGCTCTTCTGAAATGGAGACAAATCACATTTGCTGTTTCCTCCCATTTTGACTTGAAATGTCAAAATACTAATGTAGATGCTTAATAGTCAGTTGTTTAAGATTTTGGTTTAATGTCTCTCCAGGCATTGCAGCAAAGTTAGCGTGCCTACAGTTCCTCTCTCTTTTTAAAGATGGAGAGCCTCTTCACCCACCACGTGCGATCCCCTGCRTTTACAGTGAGTTCCAGAAGATAACCGCTAATAATTTAGATTGCATTGTAAGCATTCAAGGACGATTTTCAAAGAGTATCTAAACTTTCTTTAACCTGACATTTGGATTCTTCTGGCTTTCCCCCTCTCATTCATCATTAATATTAGCGTATTAATCCTAGGGTCACAATAATCTTTTTCTGATAAATACAAGAAAAAAATCTTACGACCCTACTCTGAATCCTGGATCATCTTCTTCACTAAGTATCTTCAGATCTCTCCTTTATTTTGCCTTTTTCTTACTTCAGCTAACTTCTGATCTATTTATAGAACCAATACTTAATGCCTTTTATGTATGATTTCCTAGTGGTAATTTACTTCCTTGGTTAGGAGTTCTGGTTTTGTTGCTGTAAGYTTGTACTGTCCTTGTTTATACCTTTCATGCCTTTTGGATTTTCAGGTTACAAAAAAAAAAAAATCCTGACTGATTTATTGATAGCAGCTTGTTTTTCCTGTCACTTTTGTGTGTCAGTTTGGTTTGTCATGACGTTTGTCTTCTCTCTCAATTTCCTTTTTTCTTTAGTTTCTTTTCACAGACCCTTACTTAGCAATCCTGATTTTGCTGAAATAGGCTTTCTTGAATCCCTTAGGACTGTSTGGTTCTGATGATTTATGTATTTTTTATGATGTGTATAAATTCTTGCTACAGATGAAGCTGGAAATCACTGTAATTGCTTTACAAATAAAACATTTCCAGTGTGAACACCTTGTCTTCTTAAGTGCAAAATGGTCACATGTATCTCATCACCTGGTTTCCTGAGTTTGTTTTTTCATGTTGTAACTCATACGTGTTGACATACAAGATTCTAAATGTAACCCAAACAAGCAAAGGTTGAGGATGCATAGGATGCAGTCTTAGAGATATGAAAGGAGAAAGGGCAAAGCAAACATTGCCTGACAAATCCTTCACTGACTACCACCAGCGGATTCGCAGTGTGAATTATGGAACGCTTGCTATAGCTGACTTCTTGACGTTCAAATAAGCTTCTCATAATACCCTTCAAATCGACTGTACAAAAGGTTCACTGTACTGATTTGCCTTCATACACTGAAAAAGCACAACAACTGCACAGATGGGCCATTTCATATGCTTTTAATTAACTTTTCTTTTTAAACACACCTTCCTTGCTCAAGCCAGTTTATGCTGGTTTTGTTTAATGACATGATGGTTTATAAAATTTCTGTCAAACCGTGTTACCGTTTGATCATTATAAGAACAATCAGAGTAAGTGTTGCCAGTTACAGTTTCTCATCCCAGCCAAGTCACAGTGTACATATGGTACATGATATAAGGGAATGCAAAGACTGATTAGCGTGCAAAGTGCAGTGCAGTGGTCTTCACTATTCATCATTAATGTCATAGTGGATTTTAAGAGCAAGGGACTTTTCCCATGGCCAAAGCAATCTTGCACATAACCACAGGGGAAAAAAAGYCAACCAGAAATTATGCAACATGTGTGAGCGTGGTCTTCAGCTATAACATCCTTTTCAGAAACAGAAAGATTTTTTTCCCCAYATATTTTCCTGTTAACTCCTCCTACTGCTTCAGGAAACATATGTCAGAACAGCCTTTTTAAGATGGAGCAGTGAATCTTTCCACACATTTCCTGGAAGAACTTTACTTCCTGCAACATCAGCCCCAGAATGCCTGATGCCCTACCCAAAGTGAAGAACAAAAAAGAGGACAAAAATCACTTGCCACCTTCTGTCTACATCCTTTAAACAAGCACAGATGCTAAGAAAAATTCTGGGTCACAGAAACAAGGTTAGAAAACCTACTTCCTGAAGATCCTGATACCTCCTTCTTTTTACCAGCTTTTGTACTTCATAACTAAACTTCCAAGAGTTCTTTTTTTATGTTTTGTTTTGTTCCAATGGGTAAAATCTAACTTTGTACTAATTTCTATGCATTACAGACTATCTTATTTGACATCCACCCAGGAAACTGTGTGGGTATTTAACCTGTTCTGCATGCTCAGAGATTTGTGGCACAAAGTGGCACAAAAGGCACCTGTTCAGCAGGAACTTTCAGAAGGTACAAGTCCTTATGGAGTCACTCATAGAAGGACCAATTTGAAATACTTCTGTTGCTAGGCAAAATTTCTCTTCACATAGTCAACACATTTTGTGCTTGATAGAAATAAACAATTTAGTGTGTGTTGCCTGCTTCATTGTTTAATATAAGAAACTAACATTTATATGTCAGAATTAATATAGAGCCATGTCACCAGCGGAACTGCTTGGGAAGCATTTCAGCAGGTGTAATCCCTCCACAGTCCTCAAAAAGCGTACACATAACACTCTTCCTGTAGGCAATTTGGTTCTCTGAAATCAGTTAGGACCCACTCAAGAATATTTTTGACTTTTAGAAGGGGATTGAGGGGGGAGAGAGAGCTCATAGGCAACTAAATAGTGTTAGTAAAGAAAGCTCTCCAATGTTTTCTCCATTAGATGATGTTCTTGAAGTGCCTGATGAATCATAATCAAATACACCATTAATAGAAGGTGAATCCAAATATATGGAGACCAAATGAATATAGTGGCTTGTAGCCACATCATTTTGTGTTATGAGCCAGTCAGACCTCCCAAGTTAAGCAGTGCTGAGCCAAGTCTGAATTAAAATAGGAGATCCTCCAAGGAAAACTGAGTGCATGCACCGAAGGAAATAGTGCTAGTAGCCCTTGTCTGTCTGAGTTACTACTGAACTAAGGTCCTTGCATGGTGCCAAGAGCACAAGACTGAGACTACTGAAGAAACTCAAATCCTAGAATCCTAACTCCTAGTGGTCATTAAAAAGCCTAGGGCAGCCTTTGGAAAAGTAATGATGTTTATATAGCCAAATTTCATACTGGAGAATTATAATTCAGAGACACATAACAAATCTCCTGGCAGTTTCAAGCAGCTATAGTGCTTTCTTTCACTTGTTCCTCATCAGCTTTTATGGAATGTTACTGTAAGCAGTTGCAAAGTGCTACTCAAGAAGAGATTTCATTCATATACCAGCGCTAACAAGAGACGATAGCAGGGTTGAAATCACAAGATGCATTTCTTTTTAATCTCCTGGTTATGCTTTTTTTGGTTTGTTTCTTACTCAGAAATAGTGTTTTGAGCAAATACACATGATGGTCTCTGTCTTTGCATTGCATTAAGCTAACTGGATAACTCTAGTGATACTGAGACTCAGAAACATCTAGACTGCAAGCAAGCTCTTAAATTCAAGCAGTTCAACCCCTTGCTCAGAGCAGAGCTAACGACTAAGCCAGATTAGGTTGTCTAGGGCTTTGTTGTAACTTAAGGGCACAAATCTGCTCTCTGAATTTGATATGTGTTTTTTTTTAAAAAAAAAAGAACAGCTAAAAAAATAGAGAAAATTTTTACTCTTTGCCTGTTCTGGAGAAATATTGTGCTACACCATTCTGCAAATCTTTATGTCTTTCAAACTTTGCCCCTTGGAAGTTTTTGTGCATTTATAGCTTAATTTAGTGTAATCACAGTTATTGTTAATGCCGTAACAGGAGACAAGTATACCCTCTGCAATAAACCTTAGAAACATACACAAATAAATTATAGGGAGAGAGAAAGAGACATGAGGAAGAAAATATTAAAAACAGCAATAACCTTGCAGCAGAGTCTTAATGTCAAGTATAGCAGATAAGCTTTACACAGTCTTTTGAAAACTGCAGGTAATTGGCAAGGAGTTAAGTAAGCACATTCATATACTTGGTACAAAGTATAAACGCCCATTACCAGTACGTTTTATTAAATTAGTAGTTGTTTCTGTACACAAGGAGCAATGAATAGTATCTAAGGTAAAAAAAAGGAGGAATATGGAAAGAAAAAGGCGGGAGAACATTTGGATTTGAATACCACACAAATATTATTGAGACTGAAACTGATATTCAGCATGAATTTTATTTGTCCTGTATATAACTTCAATACAAGTTATTTGCTTGTTTCATTCTTTATTCATCTTAAAAGTGTGCTCCTCTCTGTAAAAGCTCAAATATGGTCTGGACTGTAAGCCCTATCAGCCAGATTTAGAGGGCCAGACTGCCCTAGGATCATTCAAAGTGGTTTTGTGCATGGTTGCTTACATTTGTTGCTTCAAATTCCTGTTACTGTAGGACAAAATGAACTTTTTAGGAACACTTTGAGTGTTCCTAAACACTCRTGTCACAGCATGATTCCTCCAGCTATGACTAATGCATGGCAATTCATATCCAGCCAGAAGCATTTTCTGACGTCTTATAAGAGGAAAATCTAGGATACATCATCTCCTTGATCTCCCTGCCCCAGTTGCCATGGGAAAAAAAAATGAAAAGTGCAGGCTGTGAATGACTGGAAGAGACAAGGACAGCAGGGCACGCTGCAGACAGCACCTGCCCCATACTCAGAGTTCTTGAGACCTGGGATTCTGACAGCCCTACTGATCAATTGSTCTCATTAGGAAAATGAATGGAAATGGGGAAACGTAAGATATAACCAGTGCATGGCAGAGAACGGCATGGTTTACAGAAGCAGTTGTGGACTTCCTACTAGCACCGATTATCTACCAGTAACAGCAGCATGCTATAATCCAAACTGACTTAAGTGAGTAGCAGGGCTATTTCTTTCTCCACTTCTTCACATCTATGCAACTAGATCTCCATTTCAACCTACTGAGACCTTGAAGTTTTATTTAAATGAGCTCAGCRAATCTTGGAGGCACACGGTCCTGACAGCAGCCACAGCTGACTGTTACGCCCACGAACAAGTGATGATTGCCAATGTTTACTACTTCTTACCTTTTGTGCCATTTGGATCTGGATCTGGTTCTGTTTGTCACTTCTGGACTCCAACTTGAAGAGATAACATGTAATTCATCAGGTTTGGGGAAAATATGTGTGATCTCATGAATCTTGGATGTTGTGAAATACTGTTTTTTTGGTGAGGAGACAGAGCTCTGTACACCATTAAACTTGTAAAACTTTCAATTTTCCAGGGGTTCGCCAAGCAAGTTTTGAATGCCTCAAATCTACAATCTGTTTGATATATCAGGAGGGAGTTACAGTAAAGTATCCACAAGGATAGCTAGCACAGATCATAGAAAATAACATCAAATGCATGACATTTATACTCTATAAACTTACTTTAAATTCCATGCTACAAGTACTGTAACATTAGAGAGGGCAAAGTTGGAGAATACTGATTGTGAACATGTGTAGAATGAGGATAGTTTATTTTTAGCATTGTATTTCTCTGTTCTAATGTAATTCTACCACCCAACACACACACATATGGATGTCTAAAACATTATCTAATATTTTAAATAACTGCCATAGGCAAGAGCCAGGAAAGGAAGAGATGTGTGTTTGTTTTACAGCACATAAGAAAGATAAAAATGTATTCGGGGTAGAGGAAACCCCTGTTCCCTTCATGGAATCACTGAATCAGATTTTCCTCTCCATCCCAACGTGCAATTACAAAATTTATTCTGGAATAATAAWGTACAGTCAATATCCCTCCTCAACATTTCAGAAATTGGCAGTCTTCAAGAAGAAGCAATGAAATCAGTGACATGACCATTAGAAGGCTTTACACTTCTCACCCCATGGCACTGAATACACTAGAAAAAACTCAGCAACAACATCATAGACTTTAGGCTAAGGGATCACAGAATGGTAAGGTTGGAAGGGACCTCTGGAGATCATCTAGTCCAACCCTCAGCATAGCCCATACGGTRATTGAACCCATGATCTTGGTATTAGCAGCACCACGCTCTAACCAACTGAGCTAAACCTGCCCCCRACAACAAAAAGCAGTGAAAAGCAAGAAAGGCACCCTTCTGTTCATGTCTCAGTTTAGTGATGTTCAGGTGCTTCGTTCCGTAACTCCAAGGGCAAGGGTTGTGTACAATGCTTGTACAAATGTTTGAAAAGCAACAGTAGGGTATTTACCTTTAATTTCTACAGCTGCTCACATCTTAGCAAATTCCACTGAGAAGAGGGATGTACTGAGAGAGCAAAATCCCCAATCAWCTCTTGCTCAAACATTTAGGCCAAAGACATAGTCATTGTCTTCATCTGCAGTGCCAGCCAGACCCTCTATCAAARCATAGTGATAAACCTCCTGCCAAAACATGATAGTCTGAAATATAACCCAGAGTCACACTTTCTCTCCCTGAACCCCCAAATAGTTATTGAAACAACAAAGAGAAAGCCTAAAGGAAAARGTTGAGCAGCCACCTGCACATCGCAGTAGCTACCTAGTGAAAACCCAGGTTCAAATTCCTTTTCCTATATTGGCCCTTGGGGCTAGTAATTATGCTAAGACGTCRCCTCTCTCATTTTCTCTGAAAAACTGCAAAGGCCTCAGCGATATCCCAAGCAGGAAAGAATCTTTTGCATCAGACTCATCTTTTTCTTTATTCTTTTTTATCCCTGCACCAAAATTTTTGTTGTCCAACCAGCCCTGGAATGCCGCAGTCTGTGCAATAGCGGCTCCAGCCGTATTGAAAAGCAACACAAACAGCACTGCTAAATAGGTGGGAGGAAAGAGGATCTTGGCCAACAGTATGTTCATCAAAATGTTGAATTTCTACCCTTAGAAAAACACTGGGGGATCTTTAACCTTGAGACAGAGTAAAGATGACATTTGGATGTTAGCCMGTTTCCTTACCTTTTAAAGCAAGAAGGGCAGAGCCAGTGTTGCCAGAAACTGATTTGCTGATCCAGATACTGTATGCATCCGAAACTTGATTGTTTGGTCTCTGAATTATTCCCTCCAGGTTTAGATTTTAAAAAGGCCATAACGATTCCCACCAGCTGGTAATATCAGAAACAACAATATTGCTGTTAGTATTTAACAGGTAATACTGCTTATTTCATAGAGTGAGTTTTATTCCAGACTAGGATTGAAATTGATTTGTGTTAATRATTTAACTTGTTGACAAATAAACATTTGAGGGAAGAATATATAATACAATCCTGGCAAACCAAGCCATGCCTTAACTTTGCCTTGAATTTAAATTCAACTATTTATTACATCACTCCGCGCCAGAATTGAGCAGTAAACTCCTTTCATATTCAGAAGAATGTTTCCATTTAAAATTTACATTTAAAATTGCAATAAGATGCTGGATCTCATTCTTTTCGACAAAACTGCATTGCATTATGTTAGTTGCACTGCTAGAGAAATGGTACTCTCTGCTTCTCCTACCCGTTTCAATGAGTTGGGTGCATTACACATTTTATCACGGGTATGTTAAAGTTAAAATTAATGTAATTCAAAGTGTCATAAACCACACCTACAAAATGGATTTATTTATTACAAAATTATTTAAGTACTGCATCCTGTGTATAATCAACTTTTTACCTAAAGTCATGATATATTAATGAAAACAATACTCATCAAGGCTCAGTGGTACAAAAACAGTCAACGTTGACATTCACGAGTGCCTGTCAAGAGCAACATCAGCCCCAGAGCAAAAGCTCTGCATGCCTACCCAGAACGAGCGCTATCGGGGCCTATCAATAGGGTTCAATATATCGACATCGAATCCTATTGATAGGCCTGGAATTCCAGACATCGACACCGAGGCTGTTGACACCAATCGTCGATAAGTCTCGCCCTCAGCAGGCATCAATGGCTTTTGGCGTGGGGCCAGTGTTGCTCTTGGTAGGTATGGAAGGGTATCGACACAGATGCYTCTCAATATTGAATGGCCTTGCAATACATACAGAAATAAATACGCATCAAGGCCTGTCAGTATCAAGTCAGTAYATATTATTTTTTGGAAGACTAACTCTACTGCTGTCCAGCATAATTTAAAAATATAATTTATAGTGGTTATTTAGAGAACTATATCAAGTACATTAAAGCCATATGGTATTGTGGTTTCATCCCCAAGAGATGCCTCATCAGCTAAGAGAATCATTATGATCAATATGTATATTACTCATTTTTAATAGAGTGTACTAAGCTGTAGAAGATTATTGATCCTGCCAGTTACTTGGAAATATGAGGTGCAACAATTATTTTAAGATTGTTGGAGGGTTTCAGTATTCTCAGGATACAGAAAATATTTCTTTGTTTTCTTACATTTAGAACTTGAAACATTCTCTAGAAGCCGAAATCCCTCAGAAAATAGTATGCCTAACTAGACAAGCTAATACCTATAAAAGGTAAAAYCTTATTGGAGTTGTAATGTTCAAATCATTTGCTAAACAAGGTCTGGGGGSGGGGGAGGAGAAAAAAGATGAGAACACTGTTTGTCATTTATCCTGGCAAGAGGACATAGTATCTACCACAATTATGCACATTTCACTACTAAAAATAAGAAGTGGTGAGCACTACAATGATTGCTGCAGCCTTGGCAATACAGAGAACATTGGATTTTATAAAAGATTTATGTTATGTACACTCATTTCCCAAAACACTGAGAAATATACCACATAAATAGCGTGCACTGCATTAACCTCTGACTTGGTAGGAACATTAGCAACTGGAGACGCAGCAAAATTGYGCTGCCCCACTAAGGACGCCAACACAGATGCAGAAGATGTAAATTCAAAAGTCAAATCTCAGTTATTCATTCAAATGAAGTGAGTAGGGGGAATAATCCAGCACTAGCAAAATTGCAAATGATACAGAATTAGGTGGGAAGATAAGCAAGGCTGCAACAGAGCAGGAGGAAAAATGCTGCATGCCAGGCTGATGCTAGGAAGCGGTGCCTTGCAGCCCTCCGCGCCAGGCTGGCAGGGGCTGCGGGGACCCGCTCCACCGGCAGCAGTGCCCCAGGGCAGCTGGATCGGGGTCTTGGCCGCTTTAATTCAGCTGGTTGATTTTCCCCACTGCCTCGGAGGTGAGCCAAGCCTCGCTTGGGAGTGGAGGGGAGCAATTCCTCAGTCTCGAAGCCTGGGTAAAAGGTAGGATTTGAGGGTTACAGCTGGAGCAAGGAGGCAAGCTAAGGACCAGATGGAGAATTCAGACTTACAACTCTGTCTAGAAATGCGTTTGCACCGTGCTCCACCCAAACCAATAAATCCTTCAGTGGTGATTTCAGGTCCAGCACTTGGAATATTGTCTGGGACTTGCACTCGTTTCTGCTTTAAATTTCTCATTCAATGAAAGATTTTTAATCTGAGTTATTTTATCTTAAAATGGGGAGGATACAGGGCAGCTCAACAGTCACTCCAGTGTGCTTAATCAACTTTAACCTCCTTTTCAGAAAAGAAAGTTGCTTACAGTTACATGTGGCTGCATTTTCATGACTGATTAGTACTTTTTGTCCGAGCCATTTTCAATGATCTTTTGAATAAAATGCTTGCTTCAATTTTTGTTTAAAAGTTGACTACTTGAGAAAAAAAATACTTTGATTCTGAAATGATGCCTAAAATGTTTCTTAATCCTCATGTCCCCTTTTTTGCTTAAACTCCTCAGCTGGACTTCAGCCCTCCTGAGGCATTATGGTCACSAGAACCTCTGGTGGAGGCAATAGTCCATGTTTACCAAGTCACTCACCTGCCCTCTGATAAACTGCAGGTGCCACAACACCCAGGGCAGATCAGCAGACACCAAGGACAGGACTGCCACACTGGATATGTCACAGCGCAGATGCGGATGGCTCCTGTCTTTGGAGGTAGTTCTTTCAGAAAGAAAAGTATTCTCCAGTCTGTCTGTCTTAGATGAATCAGAAACAGATTCAACAGCTGGAAGACCATTGTTTCAGATGGCAGGAGGTTGAAGTTAAGCAGAGTTTCTAAGCAGACACAAACTTTTCTTACCAACTTGCAGGTTCTCCCATAATGTACCATTTTATTTATTTCCAAACCTTTTCTCCCATCTGTTCCCTCCTGCCTGATCTAAATATTACCTTATATCATTTAACCCTAACAGATTTTTACTTTCCCTTCCTATTCTGGTTGGATTAATGATGCCAGTAGTCTTTCTGTATACTTTTAGCCCCTTTTTTAATTCATCACATATCTTGCATTCATACACTGACACTTTAAAATACTTCTCACACCCCTGACCCTTCCACAACATTCAACATTTTAATCCTGTTTCACAAATGTTCTCCCTTAACATTCTTCTTTTTTTCCTCCTTTAGGCCTGGCTTGCCAGTTTTGCTGTTGAACACCAGTTCTTCTAACCCCTGAATCTCTGACTACCTTGTTTTAGCTTGCTTCATTCCTTTTGCCTTTTTTGGCTTATATTTGGCTTCATTTTTTATTGCTTGACCCTTTATTCTTATATGTTAGCTAAGGATATTTTATGAAGATCTACCTCCTGAGATAGTTTAGTAACTGGTGTATCTTCTCTTTTTTTTTTGCCATACTGTATGCCCTGTGAACTATTCATTCTACTTTTCTAAATAATGGCTTTATTAAATGCCTCTGCATGTTCTTTTAAATTACACTCAGATTTTAATCATTCTCATGTCCATGGTACCTAATTCTACCTGTGACCTAATTCTACCTAGTTCTGCAAAAACTCCCTCTGTTGTCTGTTCTCAATATTTTTTCTGAGTACTGCTATTATTATAGTTTGAAGAAAGTCCAGTACTGTTATTTTTAATGATAGAGCACACTTGCTTCCTTTGGGAGACAAAATAGTCAAATTGTAACAAGCTGTTTTGCATTGTTGCTTCAGGCTRCCTCTGAAAGAAGAAATCATGATAAAGAGAATGAATCATCTGACTAAATAATCAAGCACATCATTGTTTAGAGAGAAGAGCACAAAGCTGCAGGGTTGAAGACTTTGAAAGAAGCTTGCACAAATCAGTCTGTATATATATGGCAATAAGTCTACCTGAAGTTTCTAGCTCTGTTTAAAAGAGGCAAGAGACAAGTTAGTACTAGACAAACAAAAACTAGCATATGGCATACGAAACATCCTGCCATGGCCCATCTGGAGATACTCAAGAGCAAGGACAAAATTGTCATGAGCAGACAAAGAAAACACCATAGTGAAACACTTTACGTAGACTCTTGACTCTGACCATTTCAGGGATACTGATTTTCCAGACAACCTTTCTCCCACTCCCATGTCTTTCAATGGAGGTAACAGTTGTGTCTGTTGAGAGAGATGACCATAGGAAATAAAGGCGATAAAATGAAAGAAAGGTCTTTATATTGTTGCACTGCAGAAAAAGATGAGAAGGAAAAAGCAGTCCCCAAACAGTGAGAGTACATGATATTTGATGAATAATCAAAAACTAAAAGAAGTGTTGAAATACATAGTTACATCACRACTATAGGAAACTAGATTGCATAGAAGTTAACACTTTTTTGGGATAGGGTACGCCCTACCCCAAGCACCACCTGCACTTACTTGGATAGCTCTATAGTTATATCTCAAACTACACTTAAAGTACTCTAGCCTAGAGACAAAAAAACAAAAAAGAAAAGAAAAGAAAAAAAAAGCAAGAAATATCACTGCAACTGTCCAGCTATGCCATTTTGCTGCTATGCAAAGGATCAGAGTTCCACCTGTGGAGCACGTGCATCTCAAGGATATAGCAKAGACAGAGAGGGTACAGAGAAGAACAGCTGAAGTGATCGAGGGTATGGAACAACTGCTTTATGAGAGACTAAAAGGAGAGGGCTGAGAAGGAAATGTGATCAAAGTCTGCAAATTCATGAAGGATAAACTGAATGTAAAACTGTTACTCGTCAAATCCGACACCAAAGTAGGGGGTCACTCATTGAAACTAGCAGGAGATCAGTTCACAACTAACAAAAGAATTCATTTTTACAGAGTGAATAGTGATTTTCTAGAATGAGTTGCCAGAAGAGACTGTGAAGGCAAATAGTATTAGGAGGTTCAGAATGGGRTTAGACACATTTACGGACACCAGGTCTACAAATAGAAACTAGAGGTATGGAAGTGTCCTCTAGCATCCCTAATCCAACAGTTGAGAATGTTGGTGGGAGGAGGGAGTACAAGGGGGAATAGTCTGCAGAGAGCAGTCAGGCTCACATGATCTTCCCAAACAGCATCTCTTACTCCACTGTAATATAGACAACTGATCTGAMCCAACGAGGCAATTCTTCTCTCTAAAACTTTACAAGAGAATTATAGTCAAATGAGCATCCACAGAGATGAAACTGAATACATGATGAGCAGCAGCAAAGAGATGGCACCCCTAGACAGACAAGGCCATGGTCAAAAAAATGTAATATATAGAAAAAAAAAAGAGGAAGTTGGTAGAGGACAGTCCTATAGTGATAAGTTACTTAGACATTCTAGTAAGAAAGTAAAAAATGCATGTGTTGCAGGGAATAATTCACTATTAGCAAAACAAGTAAAGATACTCAATATGCCTTTTGTAGCTCTTCCTTATTCATTAATTAAGACTTCAAATTTTGGTGGAAGAATGGAAGAACAAAAGAAAGAAATTGGGTTCTACGCTGACAATAACCAGCCTGGATTTCCTAGGAGTTTACTTAGCATAGTACTGTTTTCACAGATCATTTCAAGTTTTACAAATAGTCTTTTTCATTGCAATTTTTCAGGCCAATTCTGTTAAACATAGTAACTAAAAGGTTTCCGTACATTCACAGCCTTCAGAAAGTTTTTTTTTTCCTCATCAAAATTCTCTCTTTTCCCTTTGTTTCCTTTCTATCACCTAACTTAAATCAATAGATGGAAGTCCTACTCCTAAATAAATCTTTTCTCCTACTACTTCCAATACCACATACTTTTTCATATAGTCAAGCTATTCACATTTTAGCTGGTACTGTTTTTTTTTTTTTAATTTTGACATTAATTTATTCAGCCTCATCATCATTTTAGTTTTCTTCTCACATCAGACATAGATCAAAATGGGCTTACAAAACGATCTGACCTTTCAGATAACCTTGAATGCTCATCATACGTACTTCTGCCTGAGTAAGAATAGACCAAAAACATAACGGCAGAGCAGGCTGAATTTTGGTAGTCATTTCAGTGATTTGAAGACAGCCTAAAACTCTGGGGTAATAGGCATGTGGGAACTGCGCCAGTACGGAGACTTGATAGTTGTCAGTACAAGAGTTAGCTCCCAACAGGGGAAACATTTTGCTTCCTAAGTTCTCCAGCTGTGGTGCTTGGGCACAGAAGAGAATTCCTTACTGTTCCTCCTTGTAGATGCGTGACAGCGGGATCTGGGAGCAGAGTGCACCAGCGAAGCAGTCAGGGCAACTGCATGGACACAGTCTCACTGCTGCTAGGAATAGATCAAACTAAATTTACTGTGGTACACCACTTTCTGGAGGGGCAAGCTAGAAGATATTCTCTCTATATATCCTGCATGTAGGAAGACCCTCCGAGCGTCCATGTATTCCATGAGGTGTCAGGTGTCAAAAATCAGGCAGACCAGATGCAAAAAGCCTTCCTTGAGGCATTTCCTGATGTGAAAACTGTTGGAATTAGCAGGTACTCGGAATGAGGCTAAGTTCAGGTTTGGTGTGGACACCAAGTGCCAACCTGTAGGAATGTCATGGGCTCTAGTGTCTCCAGGGAGTAGCCATTTGGGGTTTAATGTAGTCTGAGCACTTAGCAGATTGCTTTACCTGGTGTTCCCTGTCTTGCAGCACTTCCATAGTAACAACGACTTCCAGGACCCTCCCAGTTTAGCTTTTACCAATTTCAAGCCCTTGAAATCCACCAGATAGGAATACTGACAAACTCATTCATTCATCTTAGGAAGAAGAACCAAAAGCAGATACGGAAATGATCCTGCATACGGCATAAAAGTTTCCTCTGACATCCCTTTCTGGTAATAAAAAATGTAAGATAGAAATTCTTCTTTCTTATTCTTATGATCTAAGTAGAATTTTTCTCAGTTACATTTTTATAGGAGTTGAAAGGCCTGTCAATAGAGCTTAATAACACTGTCAACTCTTTGCTTTCTAATACAACATGTGGGATTAAAAACTAACTCACGCTTATCACAGGGATCTTCCTACAGCTCTTTGTTTGCATTACCTTCTGCAACACAACAGATTGTTGCCATGGTATTAAGTTAAATAAGCAAAAAGTACTCAGTCCCTCAGTCTGCAGCCCTTTGCTTCCTCTGCCTGGGCTTGGTCCTCAACTGCAATTACCAGTTTCTGTAGTGTAAAAGAGCAGCCAAACCGCTGCAAATATACTCATCTTGTTTATTCAGCTTCTGCTCTCCTATTTCCTGAGCAAAAGTCAGTGCCCAAGAGCTTTAATTGCTAATCTCTGTTCACCTGCAGGGGAACAAGAGAAAATGCATAAACACTACTTGTTCTACCAACCACCATATACTGGAAACTACACACTGCAACTACGTCATTAATAGGATTCGTTAAGGTTGGAGAGAATAACTGTAAGAGCCTACAATATCTCTGAGAGCTCTAACTGAAGGGCAAATTTCTTCTGTCTGTCCTGCCCTGTGGAGCTTTAATTGTATATTCTATTCCTGGAAGGCCAAATTATACTCTCAGTTACAACCACGACACAATTAAAGTTAATAGAATTGCTCAGGTCTAATGGAGAGCACAGTTTTTGCAGCAAATGTTACATTGCAATGAATCACTGAGAAGGATTCCAACCTGAACTAAAAGTCTTTAAACAAAGCCCTTCTGTAACCAACAATGCTTGACATAACTGTCTCCAAAAATCAATGGCTAAACAGTAGGCATATAAACACAGAGAAGCAGTTTGCTCCTGCCTCAAACTCTACAGTACACTTGGACAAGGGAAAGACAGGAGGAAAACAGGGTAGAATACATCCACCAGCGAAACACAGGAGAGCAGCAAACACGTTTGTTAAAAAACAGAAGCAAGGTGAAAATGGATTCTGTTAGCACAAGAAGAGTCAGAAAAGGCAGAAAAAGGTGGAGGGGATAGATACTAAGAAGAGGACTGAGGCAGACAGGGCAGGAAAAGCAAGCTGGAAGAAAAGATAAAGAAAGAAATTGAAGTGAAGAAACTGCAAGGAATCAGTGGCCTTATTTGATCTCGCACTTCACAAATTCATCATCTCTATCGCCTTCAATCCCTGCCCTGTCTTTATTCATTTAAAGCAGAGATAATGCTGCTGGTTTCTCCGCTATTGCTACAGTGCACATAATAAAGCTGGTTCTTTTTGTCTCAATTTTTTGCAATTACATTTTTCAAAGTAAGTTAGATATGACCTAGAACATGCAAAGTGAAAAGCTTTGGATGTTAAATTGTCACAATAATTTACTCCACTTAAAAGTGACTGGAAATTTGTATTAATCTGTTCTTACAGAAAATGTTTTACCACTATTTCAGATCTCTACCATTGCTGTCCTTCATCTTACTGAAGGCCCTTTAACCTAAAAATGTCTTTAAAATAAAAAACCTATACTTCACCATTTGTAGATAATATTGAGATTTGCCTCACTGACTCTTTCTATTTTTTAATTATTATTATTTTAGCTTTCAATCAACTTTATTCCTTAAAAGTAGCTGCTTGTGTTCCGGTAATTAAGAAAGATTTAGAACAGATGGCAGAGCATTTTTAGTTTTCTGATTGTATAGCTAGTGCTCAGGAGTGTCTCCCTCCGATTTCATTTTGCGTCCAGTTTGTTTTTTRTTTCCTTGTGCATTTTAACACTTTCAAAGATAGAAAATTTCATCTCTGGATCAGGTCTGTATTAGCTGGAAGCACCTTATTTTGGTGTCTAGTCGCATGATTTCCCCATTCTCTTTGTGTTTAGGCGTAGTCTTCATGTGTTCCTGGTTTGCACAACGTATTTCAGAAATTGCTGCTGACAAAGAACACTTTCTCTTTTCTAGCTTTGCTATCACAACAGGCAGTTTCCTGAGCTGAAACCTAGTCTCCAGCCAGTAAATACGTCTTCTTTCTTCAGTTCAGTATTTTACTTTGTAAGCATTGCTCAGCCATCCTGGTGCTCAGCTCGAAGCGGAAGGATTATCTTTTTCCTTTTTCTGTGAGGAAAACACGGTATCCGCTTGTAAAAGCTATGCAGAGGAAGTCTGTCCCAACTCCACGTTCAGCAAGCACAGTACATTCAACATATCTCTGCTAAGACTTATTAGTTTATGTAAGCCTTACTCATGATGAGGCAATACATTATCTTCCATGACTGAAACTGGTAACTGTGCCATTACAGTAGCTTGTCCCATGCTTATTCACTGCCTAAAAGTCTTCCAAATTTCAGGCTCCAGCTCACTTGCACTCTTCCGCTCCACTGCCTGAAGGCAGGAAAAAGGCAAGACAGGACACAGATGACATGAGCTGTTTCAAGCTCCATTTGGCCTTACTTCCTTGCAGAAAACTTGGTTGCCTGTATCACTTTTCCTGAAAGGAGCAGGCAGGCAAAACATTTAAGGACTCTTTCACTAGGGATCTGTCTTTCAGGTACGTTGCTGGCCAGCCCATTGGAACACATTTCACATCTACTCACCTACATTTGTTTTTCTATTGCTATTTTGTGCTGCTTCACACCACGGAAGCTTTTGAAGATTTCTCATTTCAAGTACAGCCAACAGTTGGAGACTGCCTGTCTGGTTCTACCACCACTGAGAAATTTTTCAGTCCTTAAAGATATTTTGGACTAGTATCTATATACATGTGTGTGTATATACATGGAAAGATACATACATATATATATGTGTGTGTGCACATAAGAATATGTAAGTCACACTTCATGTTTTTGCTTATTTTAAAGTTATGCCTTTATACTCTCACCTTTATACTATCAACTCTGTCAGAGTTGATTTTTCCTACTTAAATAGTCCTGTCTCCTCCGTAACGCTGCTTTATTGTAGATTTAGGGACCGTTCACTTTTAAGCGCTTCCAATTGCTGGAGCTTGTTCAGCTCTGCACACACCACAGATGGCTTCCCTCAGCGTCCTGTTAGCTTCCTTCAGCCTTAGGAAAATTGGTCTGTCCAATTCCACCTGTGTCCTTGCAAGGGCAGAGTAAAAAACTTCGTTTGTTGATCTGCAAGAAAGGAATACTTTATTCTTTGTTTTTCCTTCCAGGCTGAAGTACGTTACCTTGATGGTCATTCTGTTTAACTGCAGATAGATAGTAGGCTTTCCTACTAGGTTTTTCTTCAATACTGCTTCAAGAGCTYGGTTACCGCTTTTACGGCCTCCCCGAAGAAACTCAAGGCATAGGTGGCAGCGTTTAGGGGGGTTCATCAGCTGTGCGGCAGCAGCCTGTGCCCTTCTCCAACTCCGTGCACACCAAAGCACGGCCCTGCTCGAAGAGTTAAACGCCAGCCCRCACTGACAGCTGAATCACACGGCCAGCCACAAGACCCTGCTGGCAAAAAAAAAGGACAAAGAATTCAAAAGCCTGGTCGTGGAAGGGAGCGAGCCAGCGGCGGCGRCTGATGCCAAAGTCAACGGGTCGCTCGGGGATCCAGCCACACGGCTGGCACAAGCCAGACCTGCTCCACTATAAATTAGCAGGTCCTCGGGGAGCTGTTGTTAGCTACCATCCGTGAAGCGCTCCAGCACCTCCCATGGCCTCGGGAGTCGTCACGCTTCTCCTGTGGCTTTTCATCATCTGAAGGTTTTGGTRTGTGACTCAGAGGAAAGGGAAGTTAGACCAACCCTGTATTAACATCCAAATACCACACATCTTGCAGCATATGCATCTTTCATGCCAGAAGAAGAGACTGAAATCAAACACTTCTGGGTTTAGGTTTATTTTAAAGCATTGGTATTCTCTTGGGAAGATTTATCCTTAATCCACTTTCTAATATCAAGTACATGATGAYTGTGACAGCCCTCTTTCTGGATACCACGAGTAGCTGTTTCTGTGAGACTGTCTGGGCAATGGAAAAGCATCTTCTAAATTGACGGTTTCTTTCGGCAACTTTTTTGAGCAACTGTCATCATTAAAACWCAATTGCTTCAGGAAATTTTAGTGAAGACTGGCATGAGGTACAAAATGTAAAGGCATTAAAATATTGCTATTGCCCTTTAATGATCAATTAAGTTATTACAGTTTGAAATTTTTTAATTGGTACTGCAGGGTTTTGGCCACACTCATATAAGAGTCTACAAAAATTAAAGATATAGAGGTGCACAAACTGCAGGCACTTAATTCTATATTTGTGTGTTTCATTATACAGCATTTTTCAGGAAGAAATATGACATTGTAGGTCATGACAAATAATACTGTTTCCTACCCAATGATTTGGTTGATATTTTCGGGAGAGTTAATAATAAACAATTATAAACATCAATGCATTTTATGTGACTTGTGAAATCTTAAAAGGATTTTCGAATGAAAATGCTGCCACTCCTAAAGCCAGGTAGAGATTATTTGCTTTATTTTTCTTTTTTAAGTATTTTAAGTAATTCTACTCATCTAGGATTGTATCAGACTCTCACTGAAATCTCTAGACATTTTAAAGGGAAATTATGTATGATCTTCCAATTTTTTCCAACTTCTAAACATTTTTGAGCTTTTTATACTGACRCATATCTAAAAGCATTTAGTTTGAGGATGCTGAAGATTTGAAAGGATTATCATGGGAAAGCTAGGTTGAATAATTGTTTTTGCATTGAGTTTTTAGTGTGGCAAATGTGCTGGTCATTCTTATTTTGTCTGGCAGCAAGTTCCATAGTCTTAGTCCAGCTCCTGTGAATATTTTGTTTCCTGTGGTTACAAGTCTTTTCCTACATTGTTGACAGCTTCATTTTTCCAGAGAAGCAAAGCTGTAGGGTGAGGTCATCTCAGTTCATCTGTTATCCCACAAAAAAGAAGGCGTAAGGAAGTCTAGAGCACTATGGAAAGTATTAACTGTATGTTAGAGGATACTTAGAGACACAATGCATAACGTATTATARCATATATAAACCATATTTCTCAAACTCATAATTTCTCTCCTGAGGAATAATGCATTGATTTWTAACTATACAATTAATACATGTGTCAAATTAAGGTAAATTAATTAATTAAAATTAATTTAAAGGTAAATCAAGGTAAATTAATTCTTTTCAATTTTATATAACTCAGGCAGCAAAATCAAATCTTTACTTTTTTAGTTAAGAGACAAAATACACATATTAAGATGCATTTCTCATCTTAATTCCAAGGCACTGTACCACGTGCYTTAAATCAACAATTCTTGCGGACAATGTTTATCTTTTTATTTTGTTTGCACAAGATCTGCCAGAGTATCATCCAAGTTTCCTGCTAAGGCTCTCAGCCACTACTGTAATTGCAGAAATTATCATTATCATTGCTAYGGTTATTATTATTATTATTATTGGCAGTAYTGGACAGTTTCCGACAAGAGGAGGCTCATTCCTTGCTCTCCCTCAGGCCRYGAGCCTTTCAACCTTGACTGAAATACACATCTGGAGCAAGATAAAGGTGCAAGGCACAGGCAAACATTCATAATTAGTTAGTCTGGGACAAATTCCTAAACCCATGATATGATATCAGTGAGAATTTTACCTGCAATGGGCCAGCATTTCACCTTSCTATTTTATCTAGCTATCTACAAGGCCTGCTGTAATACAGTGAAGAGTGTCACATCTAATGCCAGCCTCAAACKTAACAGTTCATTTCAAAGCACCATGATCTGGGGAGCAACATGTTAAGAGTTAAGGGAAGGGCTGACCCCATTCTCAAGAACAGATTTGCTAACCTTTCTTCTCCGTTATGCACAAATCTACRCTGGAGACAGAGGTTGTCGCGGGAGAGGGACGTATGCTTCCCACGGTGCTGAGATCTGCTTCTCCCGCTGCCCAGCCAGTGCTGTGAGCTCAGACCGAACAACCTAAATGGAAGTGGCTAAGAYGAAACTGCGTTACTCAGCGCGTACCAGGCGGCTCCGTGTCTCTTCAGCTATCATTTCAGTCAAAATAAACGCTTACAGAACGAGTAACTGCCTTGAGTATTTAAACTGTTAACCTTTTTTTTTTTTAACATAGCTGTCTATAATTAGATTTCACAAAAAACCAAACTGGTGGGTTTTTTCTGAGCATGACATTTTTATCACGTGAAAGGTGTTGGATCAGGTAATCATAAGGCCTTACATTTTATGGAACCTTAAGGTCAGGTAACATAACTGAACTGCTGTTAGTAATTAAACATGCAATAAATAACAGTATCTGCTGTAGCTAGAAAAGATCATGTAGGTAGCTTCATGTTCTGTTTTATAAATCATATTAAAAAAGTGTATGGGTTGTTTTATATTAAATATGGTTGTTACATGTGCCAAAGATTTATTAGTCCAGTCTGTCTTACGGTGAGTGGCTGCAGTCCAGATTCATGTGGTAGAATAATAAAAAATTTTAAATGGCTATAGAAGTTGATGGACCAAAAAGGAGTTAGTTCCCCGATTGGCTGCCGGTGATATCATAGTCATGGCTGCAGTTCCATATACGTTTACGAGAGGTTTAGTCCCCTTAATTTCCACCTATATTGTAATAACAATCAGACACTCCAAGCAGTCTGTATCTAAGGGATCACTGGACTTGCCTGGTGCCTGGAGCCTGCTCCACGCTGAACCAGGTGCCTGCAGCCGCACTTCCAACTTTCCTGACCCTCGGGGCTGATCACTGCCTAGGAGCTTTGCTGGAGAGGAAAGGGTACACGCAGGGTTAAGGTTTACACAGACGATGGAAGAGCAGTCTCTTCTCGGTACTTAGCATGTGATTCTGTAAACACTCAAACACAAACATAATTTCCCTTTTGCAAGCAGCCCCACTGACTTCAATGTCACTATTACGCGAACAAAGATATTTCCCTGCTCAAAAGTTTTCAGAAGACTTACTACCTGTATTTTCAGAGGCCAAGAATACTGAAGGCTCTTAAAACAAATAAAATGAAAGAGACACATGCATGATTTAGACTATGTTCAGAATTTTCCCGAATTACTTTAATCAAATTCCTGCTGGCATTAAAATTAAATTGTCGGCTTTAGCTGGATTCCACTGGTCATTACTGGCTGGTAGAGGCTGATGTGTCGTATATTCTTACCTTGTTTTTCTTATGCATGAGTGTATTGAATAGGTGTCAGCAGGCTGTTTGGTAGCCTCACAGAGAAATTCCTTTAAGTAAATGACAGTAGTTTTTTAAATACATGACTTTGATGCTTTAAAGTTGTTAAAAATTCAAATTTTGGACTACTTCTTCAGAAAATTCCTATCAACTGGTTGCATTAATTTTAAACAGTACCTCATATTTGCATGTACCATGTAGGCTCCATACAGTACCAGTACATCCACTTGATAGAACTCCTTATAAATTCATAATTAGAGAGTCTGGTGTACACTGAGCAAAATACTGTACTGGAGGATATACCAAGTTCCTAGTGCAGTTAAAAATCTTAGCTGCCAAAAAAGCAATTTTTGATTTTTGTCAAAATAAATGAATAAATGAAAAAATCACAAGGACAAAAATTGTTCGTGTGTTCCTACTTCAACTTCTTTGCTTTATAGCCACAGTACTGCCATTCAATTAGCATTAGTTGTTATAAACAATACTTAGATATTTCATTTAATAATCCACTTCTTTAAAACTTCTGAAGGGATTTTGTTGTGGTGGCCGTTCTAGTAGAAATCTTTTCCGACCCCATGACTGCAGAGAAATTTAATTCCTGTGTCCAAATATGAAAGAGCTTTTGTGTCAATACTATATTTCAGCATTCCCGAAGCAGCAGACACTTTGTCTAAATTGAATTATAAATAATACTCTGATACAGGAAGTAATGGTCAAGTAGCAGTTTACTTCTAATGCCATAATCTTGTTTATTAGTTTTGTCTGATAAATAGAGAGAGGTTTTAATTTAACATAATAGTTCTTCGCATAGATAGAGAGCCATTACTCGTGTAGCCAAGTAATACTGCTTCCCATGGGAGATCTTGTCAAAAAAGGGAACAATATCAGTTTAATTATTTTGCTTTCTGAACACACTGCAGCTAAGAGCCTTGGGTATTGACTTAATGTTTTTCTCCAATAAATGTATCATGTATTATGGTACTGAGTTTAATGAACCTTTAAATTTTTAAAAAAATTTGAGAACTGAAGGATTCTTTATGAAACAGGCAAGTAAAGAACTGTATTAGCTTTCTTCTATACAGTTATGATTTTTCTACCAACTGTGTGATTTCATTGTAAATTTAGGGCAGTACTGTAGAAAAACTCCAGGGATTTCACATGCAGAGGTGTTTAATGCTCAAAATGTCTTTAGTCATACATTACTAATCACAAAGGATTTGGTTTTTAGAACTGTTCTTTTTAAGAAATAAAATATTTTCAGGAGTTACTAAAGGGGGAAAAAAAGGAAATTTGKCTAGAAAAACTACACTCCCCAATATATCCGAGAGGCCTAATTATCATGTATGAGCTCCTATTAGAACATTAGTAATAGCAGTAGAAAATTACTCTTGGATTATTGCTTCCTGTACAAGGGAGTGTTATTCAAAACATAATGGAGACAAATCCATCGCTCACCAAGTGCTGAAACGTTTGCAACTGCAGAGCATTTGGAGCTGGACATTGACCTTAAAGCCATTTAAAAGCATCAGTGAGGCCATATGGTGGCTGTATAGAATGTGCTTTCTGACAGTACTGGACAAGTACTCTACAGATCTGGTATGTCAAGTGTCTTGAAGATTAATCTGTACTTACATTCACAGAGATTTCACGTTGTATTGATAAGAGAACAAATGACAGCCTGTGATGATATGGTAATCCCTGCGATTTAAGCACTTACAGTTTTGAAACATTTGTGTTTTAAGTGGTAGCTGTATCTATAGCTATGACTGCCAAAGAATTCTTTTTATCTGCTGCTCTTTTCAGTTGCTCATGAGTTTTTCAAAATGCATATTTTAGCCTGATATGTTCCATGTCAGTTATTTTCCTTAGGCTCAAATGTTCTGGTTAGATTGGTGAAATTACTGAGAAATTAATAATTTTGTCCAGAGTTAATCCTCCTCTCTGCCCCAACTGCTTTTTGAAGAGATAACTTCTGTGCTCTGAAGAAAACATTACATTGGAGGCCAAGATGAGTAACGTGCTCTTAAGAGTCTGCCTGAAAATCGACTCAAATTAGAATACATCAGTTTAGGCTTAAAACACATATTCAGTAGAGTTTCTTCTTAGAGACTAGCTAATAAAAAGTTTTACCAGACAGCTCCCCATCTGGGAACAGCAGATGACCCTGAGCTGTAAGCCAATCCTTTCTACTAACTCTACTTGCATTACTATGCAATAAGCTTCTTGGATGTTTCTTTCCAGAATGTGTTAGACAGATGAGTTTGATATGTCACCTAGACACATCACTATACTCTTCCCCAGTCTCAGAATGGAAACCAGAATTTCCAGCTCCCAACAACTATTTGCTGTAGGAAAGGGTCCACATTTTTGGATCATAATTTCTCCTTTACAATGGTTTATAACAAAATCATCAGATTTTATCTGGAGATCTGAAGCAAAAAAGTCATGAAAGAGAAGGGAATTTCTGACTAATTTTCGGGGAGGGGGTGTTTTCTTTTTCTTTCTTTTTTTTTTTTTTTTTTTTTTTTGCTTATTAAGCAAGCAGTGTTAACCACTTTTTTCACTTATTCCTAAAAGCCAGGAAATTCGGTTCTAAAAATTTTCATTGGGAGAATGTTACACTTGCAAAATCAAAATCACAAAGTTCACAAACGCTAGAATTAGTATTACCACTGCATCCAATAGGAAAGATTCTGCAAAGACTAGTACTCATTTCAGCAAATTTTAGATGTGGAAAAAGTAGGCATAATATCATCTGAGCTTGTCATTTTGTTCAGTGGACAGAGAAGAACAAAGATATATGCAGAGGTAGATTTATCCCTCCAGTGGAGTTCATTTCTCTTAATGACTAACTTAGGCTGTATTACTACCTTTATAACTAAAAGCTAAACTAAGGGTCCCCACTGCAACCATTTTGCAGTAATCCTCAATTAATAGGTGAAGGAAGGAAAGGGAGCAGAAATGGTGAAAGAAAGTGCAGGTTGTTATGAAGAAGTTAGTTTTGTAGAATGAGACAAAATTCCTTGCGCCCTTTGGCTACACTGGCTGGTGTAGATGTTAGATGAGGAGCAAGACCTGAGGAATGTCACCTTTTGCAAAGATGCGCAATGAGCTCTATGCTCCRGATCTCGTAGAAAAAGTGATTGCCATATGTCACCAGAATTGGCCCCAAATGAGTAAATGGAAAACCATCTCAACAGTTTTTTGTTGCTTGCTAYTGTCAGGAAGATTTACCATGTCACATCAGTCTAGGTATAAGCCGCAAATTATCACATATTTTACAAAATTAACTCTAGTTGAATGAAAACTACTCTAAAACYTTCTACAGTATTCAGACACTTCCAGCATTTGGAAACAACTCCATTCTTCCTTTTATTCAGAAAGAAACAGAAAAAACATAAACAGAAAGGGTATACAGGAGACTGACAAATATGATCACCTATGTGCATCAATCAAGCTGGCAACTGACCATGTCGTGATATTTGGGAAAATCTGYACCAAGCCCTAGAGATAACTTCTTTACAAATGCTATTACAAAGGAGAAGGAAACACYAGCTTCAGTGTTTTAAATAAAAATGGGTTATTTTAGAGTCTATCAGGAAAATAAATATCTCAGATGGCCTTAAAATGCTTAAAATGTCATCACATTGCAGTTTAAAAGCTATGATGGGGAGGGGATAATGTTAGTCTAGTAATCCTTGTCCTGCTACGTCCAATCAAACTCCATTTGAAATTACYTATGGGCTTTGCTTTCCTTGTAATGCTTAGAAAAGTAACAGGTAAACCTAAYGACCCATTTTGCACACATAGGACCAATGGGGCGACCTACTCCAAAAATGTGATCAGTTCCCTCCCTAATTAGTTCAAAAACCTTTGAAGTCCAGATAATGAGGAGCACCAGTTGTCCCTGTGTTACTGCAAAAGGTTACCAGGATAAGAACAGACTCCCAGAGTACCTTMTTTTTTTTTTTTYGTAAAAGAGGCCCTTCCCTTGCAGCTGGTTTCTCATCTAACTGATTACCTGCTATATGAGAAATTTCAGTCTGGCTTCAAGCCTGGACCCAGCCCAGAGGCTTCTGTCAACAGGGTTTGTTATAATTTACTTATTGTAATTCAGAATCCCATTAAACCAGGTCTTTATCTGGCTTGCTCTATTGGAAGCATTCAGTACTGTTGGTCAGTGAATGTTGGACCACCTTCAACACCTTATGAAACTTTCAGCCTAGAAGTTAACATGATGCAGACCCCACTTCTCAAGAATGCAAGTATATGCTTAAGTCCTAATGTAATGGATGGGACTTAATACCTGCTAAAAGTTAAGCATGTGCTTATGTATTTTTATATACAGGATAGAATTCCCCCTGTGCCTACAGAAATGGAAGTGCTCAAACGTTTCGGGGACTAAGAGTTTTATTTGCAAAAAAGTCTTTGTTTTGTGACTGTCACTCACCGTTTTTAAATTTTTGCCATTTTTTCTCTACCTTTCCTGAGGAAAAAAAAAATGTATTTTTCATCACAGAATTTTCACAGAAATGTGTCAGGCTGAGAAGTCTTCAAAGGCTTAATAATTTTTTTTTTTAATAGAACTGGAAAAAGTGCAACTGAAATTGAATTTTTTTTTGCTAGGCTTCATTTCAGGGGCCAAAAACAGATCTTTTTCCACTTTTAGGCACTTCTTTAGGATCCTCTTGGTCTGTTTTACACTGACACAAGCTCCCTAAATTCATCCAGAATCCATTTGCACTGCTCACTGATCCATAATTTGGGATTTATTYCATAACTTATTCTACTCAATGAAGTTTAAGGTGAGACCAGGCTCTTGACCAGTGGAAGAATGATTCTGTTACTCCTCTGTTGCCTGTTCTATCTCAGCATACATAGTTTATATATAAATAAAGGAATAGACCTGTAAACTGTTTTCAGAGAAGAAATGGTTTGGAAATTATGAGTAACAATCTGGGGCATAAATGCTAGAAAGAAACTGATAAAAATTAGATGCTAAACTGATCAGTGTTAGTTCTAGTGACACAATATGTATCTTCACATAACATTCAAATTTACCATGTAAAGGGTAAAGTCAGGAGATATAATTAATGATATTTAAAACTTGTCTTCCAGATGTCTTCCTTTTTGTAGAAGAAAGATCAAACAAGTATCTTTTGCCCGTTCAGATTTCAACCATAGAAGGAGAGAGTTGTCTTTTCTTTAGACAAAATACACTGGCAGGAAAAAAAAAAAATACAGAAAAACCCAAGAGCAGTGGAAATAAACAAAACTGAAATATTATATTGTAGTA
The DNA here is from genome assembly GCF_003343005.1 of Rhea americana. NCBI lineage: Eukaryota > Metazoa > Chordata > Aves > Rheiformes > Rheidae > Rhea > Rhea americana. Next base: position 2,963,253 of record NW_028185217.1, on the reverse strand, counting down.
AAAAAAAAAAAAACAAGATTAGAAGTAGTGCTTTATAAAAAACAAGAGCCAAAAACTGTTTCCTGAGTCTCCTAAAGGAAATATCAGTATGTTGGCTAGTCTACTTTTCATTATCGCTTCATGGTTTAGGGGCTGTAGTTTTCTCCCCACAACCCCTCCTTTTATTTAAGGTCTTTGGGGCCAAAATCTGTTAATGTATTTATTGTATGCTTTAGGGACATATTCAAATAGTAACAACTTGTATGAGTGCTTTCAATTATCCTGAAGAATGCAGGCACAATTTAAGATGCTTCGGGCCTAAATCATTAATGAGGTTACACACCATTAATAGTAGAATTTTCTTGCACAATTTACTCTAAAAAAGCATGGAATACACATAAAAATAGATGTCTCATAGTTTTGATTTTCAGAGGAATAAGGCTGCAACAAGCTCACCAACTCTGCAGCTTCCACAAAGATAGCATATATCTGACAGAGGTGTTAAAGTAGCTAAAACCAAAGAAGTTAACTGTATATATCCCTTAGAGTGTAACAGAGGCATGCACACGTTTACAGACACACACATGCAGAATTCATGTAGGATCTAAGTTGTATTCAAAGACAAAAACTTCTTTACCTTTCTGATTTACCTCCCAAATCCTTACCTCTAGAGTTTGTTAGCCTCGTCCATTATTAATTATGCRACAACACAGTTAAAAGATCTACTCAAAAAACTTCTCAAACATCATACACCACACACAAAAATACACCCACAGAAACACTCATCATTTTCAAAGAGAAGACAGGCAGACTGTAGAAGGTAAAATTGTATCAACTCTGACAGGCTATGAAAATCTGGTCCTGCTGAGTACACTGCCAGCACTTAGTAATTAAATCAAATAATACTAATAAAGAATGGATAGTACCAAACAAAGTGCAACTTTTGCAACATATAGTAGTATTACAGCAGCCAAATATGACATATACAGAATGGACAGAACTGATTGAACAGTGTTTGCAGCATATAAAATTATTAACATAAACTAAGCAATAACTTATACCAGTGAAATGTACAAAACCAAAGGTATCCTGTGCAATTGCTCGTGTATAGTACTTAGGTGACTGCATCYTTTCGGCACACTCTGTACCACCGTTAGGAATGCTGCTGCAGAACCAGGCACTGGGAGGGAAAGGCGCCAGCGCCGCCGTGCCAGAGTGAYGGCTGCAGCCTTCAGGACAGGAATCCCCCTGAGGTTTGTTAAAGACATTCTTCCACAGCTACCCGGCGCAGCGCTCGGCGCAGTCACAAAGCTGGCTCACGTGCTTACGTGAGAGAGGAGCACAGTCTGCCACTCACCATCGTTTTCAGCTACACCAAGCCTGAAGAGTAGACCGGTGGTAGGGCTTGGGAAAACTGCTCGGGTGGAGGCAGGTTTCCAAATCGGACGCTGTCTCCAGAATCGTCACAGAGAGGGGTRACAGAAAAAGATCTAGAAAAAATGGATAAAGAGTAGCAAAATTACAGATCCAGACAGCATTATTTCAAAAGTTCTTCCGATATTCAAAATGTCAAATTGCTGAACTGTGGGACATAACCTGATACTTAAATTGGTCTTGTGAGTGAATATTGTAATAAACGATCCACCTATAAACAAATAACAGAAAATAGGCATTTTTGACTGGTTTTTCTCTGGCAATTATAGATGATGAAGCCTCCTGTACTATCCTGTCCTTTCATTTGAGTATCCATCAAAGACAAGTAACCAAACACCAATCATATAACAGCTTTTAGATTTTCATATGAGCAGATGGAAGTTCTATTACTTGTGKTTAAAATTCTCATTGTAAATACAAATACTGATTTGCCTCTAGTAAAACTCTGCTGTAAACCATACCACTCTTGACTTTACCTTTCATTAAGTAAACTGTCTATTACTCCTTTGCTTTCCTTTTTACGTAACAGTCCAGACCTTACTGAAGTACATTCCACTCTTAAATCTCTTTAGAGATTTGTCTGCAAAAAGACTGAGTAGGGGTCTAGTGGATTTGGACTAATAGCTGTAACATGATAATGTTAGAAAGTTGTCAGGCTGTCAAAATGTAAAGTATTCCCAAAACTGAAGCGTGAGAGTTAGGCATTTGTTTCCACTGGTATTAGGAAGAGTTACRTGGCCTAAATTCTCTTATACTCCTGCTAAGCAATCGCCTCAATGTTCACCAGAAACTGGAGATGACTCAGGGATAGATTTTGAACCCCTACCCAAACCAGTAATTTCACTGACTGCAACAAAGGCATTCATGCAAAACGTTACTCATCAGTGGGAATAACAGATTCACTGYCTGGTTCGATGCATTGCTGAAAACCCTTTGGATAGGGCCGTACAAAAGCATCCCTGCTCTCATTTTACAGTGCAGGGGAAGACTGAATCAGAGACCAAGATGACTTTTCCCAAGACAAAAGAGAACACAAAGCAGAGGTGCTATCATATGTTAACAGTTTGAACCTATCCTGTCCACTAATTCATTTGGCATCTTTGACTTACATGAAACAGAAAACAAATAAATGCAAATGAGACAACAAACAAAAGTTCTTGGGCCCAAACTGGTTATTGACTCAGGAAAAATAAAGAAGAGTGTGGAAAAAATCTATAGTCTTTTGAAAAAAAAATTCTCAAGAACATAAATTGGCACAGCATTAATACGCTTGTGTGATATGATTGCAAAAATGATGGAAACAATATGTGCAGAGTCCATCGTCATACCAATGTAAGGAATGTAATCAGACTGGTGTCTTGTGACTTTTTTGGATGCCATTTCAGAGCTCAAGAGAACACAGATGCTTCGATTTTTAAGACACTTAACATCTCATAACACATACAGTGCTAAGGCATATTTTTGCTAAAGGCAGTAAGTTCGTCACTTACTTCAGTAGTTAGTTTGGGCCCTAACTGAAAGCACAGTTGAATTCAACAGTAAATGTGGTCTAACTCATGATGCAGTTAATGAAAAAAAGTTTTAGTTATTTCACTGGGACTTGGACCATGGCTTTCAATCATAGAACTGGGAGAGTAGCCAGAAAATATCTGCACAAGTTACAACGTATATATTACATTAGATTTAATTGTATTCATTCTTCTCAATATTTATTGTTGCAAACACTCACATATGCAAAGCGCAAACATCATTTCAAGGACAGAGGTATATGGCATACATGGACCATACATGTTCATCACAAACTGCTTCAACTGCTTCACTCTTCCTTTAATGCTCTTAAGCACAGTGAAAAGAAAGCTGTGCTTGTGCCCAGGCTAGGCAGAATTACCTTTTATATATGCATGTAGCTTCTTGCCTTTCATCTTCTCTTACATTTAAGCCTGACAGGTGAATGGCAAAGACAATCATAAATGAAAGGGATATTATTTAAATCTACTAAAGGCACAAGGGCTGCAACTAAAACTTAAACTAGATCCAAAATGTTGTTTTTCCACTCAACATAACAATATTTAGACAATGACRAAGATAAAGAAAACCAAAAAAACTATAGAAAAAAGTGATTTTATAGGTAGGGATAGCTTTCAATTTTTGCATTTTCTTGAAATTTTTCATCCTAAGACTGTAAAGCTACAACTGTTTGAGAATTTCTCATGCTGCCTGCCTACCTCAAACTCTGGTTTATTTTCAGTAAGTTCCTTTGTCATGGTGAATAATTAACCCAGTTGTCCTTCTTAAAAATGATGATTGTTATTTTCACCATTACTGCGATTTTTGCTTTTATACTTCTCTTTACCTAGACATCTCAGAGCGTTTTAAAATGAATGTTGGCCTCCATTTGCAGCTGAAAAATCTAAGGCGCATGGACATTTCTCTAAAGTTTCTCAGTACCAGAACCGACACTAGACTTGGTAACTGGGTAACAGAATTTTGAGAACCAGCATTTCCTCATACAAGAGAATATGCACTTCCTACTGGAACATTTCCACCTACCATCCTGCAATTTTTCTCACATTTGAGGAACCTCTGGACATGCTTACGTGTATTTACATCCTTTTTCCTCTCCCAGAATTCAACTAACAACAGCTAAAACGGCTGCACTGTTTCCTTGCACCCCCTTCGCTGCATTCATCTGCTAGATAAGCAGATGAGTCGCCTGTGCTGTAAGTCACCTCAGACAGGGACTGGYTTTCGATGCTGCGGTCCCGCAATGAGGTACAGCTATCTGTAGGTGCCATAAGTGCAGAGGTAGTTCAAAGAGCAAGCGCTGCTACAACCATTCGCGTGCACTTCTTGGGTCTCCTCTGAWCTCAGCAAAATGATAAGTACTCTAGGACAAAAACCCTAGGATTTATTTTTGACTAGAGGCCACATCTTCAGCTGCTACCAATTGCTTCAATTCAGCAGGGTCCTGCAATAGAAGGTCTGGCCCCAGCTCTATGAAACTGCAGAAAAAAATGTCAAAAACAAGCCTGGCTCTATTACAATGTTGCCATTAAACTACCTGTAAGAGATTTTGGTAGCAAATACCAAAGGCCAAATCTTTTTGGTTCTAGTTCAGCCCAGGGAAAAATAAATTTGTTTTCAATTAAATAAAATGAATGTGTGGCAGTCAGAGATTTTTAAATTCAATTCCAACAGAAACATCACTAAATATTGTAATGTATATGTTTGCATCTTGAAAAAAGTATAGAAGCTTTGAAATTTTCTGGGCAGGCTAGACTTAATATGCAATCAAAAGCCTATAGTTCTCATTGCAATAGCTCCTAACAGCARTGAGTTCCACAGCAATTGGCTCAATTTAAATATTAATATACTGAAAACTGCAGGGTTTGAGATGTTCAGGCCTAAATTTTTTGCAGCCCTGTGATGAAAACCATTTGTGAATACATTTTTTTTCAGGTGAGCTTACAAAGGTTATTCACTTTATGATTGATTCAGCATAAGATTGAATTTAAGATTATTTGCCCTGGACAGTTAAAGCTTGATCATTAAAAAAAAAAAAAACACTACATTTGTGTCATTAGGATTGTATAGGAGCTATTTGAAAGAAATAAACATTTGCACACATCTCACTCATACACTCATATTGTGGTATGGAATGAATGTGGCGCAGATCTGCATATACTGTAAATTGTTCCATAATGACTCACGGATTAGCTGAGTCTGCTTCAAACAGAACATTCCTGAGCTGTAAGGTAAAGCTGTCTTTAACTGAGACTTATCTGGAAAAGAAAAGGAAAAGGAGCCTTCAACTGCTTACGTGGCTTGCACTGGGATATTTTTAAGTTCCTCTTCATCATCTTGTAATTTTAGATAATTKTTTCAGCATAGTTCTGTATACCACTTGAATAGTGAATGTGGTCAAAATATGTCTCCTTAAAGAGTATTAGCTTACTGTCAGCAAAATATTGGTAATAAAAAAAAAATCTCTCTCTATCTTTCTAAGGACATTTTGAAAAGTTAAGTGATTGATTTTACATGCTGCTTCCTAAAGGTCACTTTAGGAATGATGTATAATAAAAATTAAAAAGTACTTCAACATGAATCAAAATCTTGGGTATCCTCTCAGAATTACAAGCAAYGACTTTGACTACCATTCAGAGTGGATCAGACTTAAAGGAGAAGAGAAAATGTATTTCTTTTTTTATACAACATTCAGGTAGCACTCTTTTCAAAACAGACTTTTACCCAACAGCATTCATGCCCATGTTCTTACATTTTCCCCACCTTTTTTCCTGTCTTCTTCAGCCTTCTCAGATGAAAGGCAATAATTGAATTTGGCTCTTCAAGGGAAAAAAGTTCAGAAAAAGTTCAACAAATCATCATCTGGCTTTGCAGTTTTACTGATTCCACATTCCCAATGCCTGGAAGACAATCAAATGCTTGTAATAGCTACATTTCTCTGCCATCAATAGGATAAAATTTGGTAAGTTTAAAAAAATTCTACAATTCTAAAACAGAAAACAAGAAAAAAAACGTCCTGAAAGGTCATAAACCCTTGGTTATTGGTGAAGACATTTCCAGTGTTTTAAGCAAAAGGATAAAGAGAAAATACTTGAATACTTACGCCCCTAAAATTGGGCGTTCTATTTGTATGGTGTACTACACTGGCAAGGTAAATCTAGTACAGGAAATATCTCCTGGGTTGAATCCAGTTCCTCACAGTGCCAGGCACTACATCATATAACCCCTTTAAAACTGCACTAATTCTTTTCAAGAAACTGAAGCACTGATATTTTGTCATCAAAAACATATTGCATTTGAAAATACACTAACCCTTGTGCTTATTCATACATGAGTGTGATGTTTGAACTTTTCAGTTGCAGCTCAGCAGTCACTTTGATGATGAATACAAATCAAACAATGCTTCATATACCAAGCAGGGTGCATTGCATTAATTTAATTTCAATGTGGCAAGGAAATGAATTATAATGATGAGGTCTGCAATAGGAAGAAGAATTGTTGAAAACTCTGAGCCAGATGGAAATGCTCAGTGGAGCAGTATTCTGAAAAGTGCGAGACCAACTAGAATCATAGAAAGAGAAATGTGGAAAYACGTTCAGGCAGTGGCTTAGATGCAATTTTCTGGCATATTTGTAAATGCTATCCAAGACTAAGTCCCAAGCTCATCCTTCTTCRCCTTCTTCTCATCCTAACTGTAGGAATTTCACTTGTCTATTCTATCTAATTCAGAAAAATACAAAAAAAGTGCAATGAAGTAGCTCTACTTCAAGACCTCTTCAAGAAATTTCCAGTAAGAAGGGGGCCATACATATTTTCCAAAGATTTCTGGCACTGCAGTGGGATACCTTTCAGATTTCCAGCAGCAGTCTACTTCTTCAGAAACCTTTAATCATCTTTGCTGCTGGCAAGACATCTGTTGGAAGTTTTAGAAAACTGAGAATGAAAAAGCTCGTAACTCCACAGAATTCACTAATAGAAAGTGAGAAATAAAACCTGCACAGGTTTACTTGAAACTTCAAAATGTGCTGATAATAAATGGAAACTGGCTAGAAACATTTTGGAATGGGTGCCTTATAGTAAGCATCTCCAGGGCTAGGCAAATCAGTCCTTAAAAAATAAAAATTTAGGGATCTACCTACACTTTAGCCTTTGTGTGAACCCAGCAAAGCTCAGAAGTTACTTTATACTCTTGTAAAGAGATCCTCTTCTCTTGCCCCAAATTTATTCCTTTTCTTCCCTCTTTCTCTTGCCAGTTCCCTATTCTGTATCTTCTCTAGTTCTCAAAAGACCTGATACAATGCAACTTGGGTACACTCCCTGGCAGATTTGAAGCGCTGCATTCCCAGACAATAATATTGAAGAAAGGTAGGTTACAAAAGCAGAATCCCAAAATATAAGAAATTCAACAATCAACAAAACCTGGAACTTTAAAGAACTTCTTGCACTGCTGAATCAGAAAATATGGGACCTGTGTGGTCCCTAGGAGTCAGAGGAGTGTTCACTGCATCTGGAAGGAAAAAACAGATAGGAGCTTGTGGAGGAAAGACCCTTTGAACCCTTGCACGTGTACGATAACTGAAATTAAAATTCTGAAGCGCTTCCAATCTTTATCAAAATTGATTGCATTTAAAGAATTTCATGAGCAATTCTAGACTTGTAAGAGCTTCCACATCATAAGACTATTCTCAATCCTCTCATCACTGTTGCTCTTAGGTTCTGTAATTAAGCAAAACAAGAGGTTCTAAAATTTTATGCAGGTTATGTTTACTACAAACATCTCACAGTATTAAATAATTGTGTTCAATTTAAGCAGAATTATAGTTTTTAAATAATATATATCTTAGCTTAAACTCCATTTAGATATTGACAAACTGTAACGCTACAGTTGACTCAATGTCAAAATTCAACCCCAATGAGCAGAATCCTGTTCAGCAGAAACTTCTGTATTTACACATGCAGCTACCAAGAGAGGAAAAGGGTAAGAGCGTATGTTTCTCTGCCCAGAAAAGGGAGAAGCAGTCTTCCAGCAGCAGCATCAACAGCACAAAGAAGAACTTTTCAACTTCTGAGAACAGAAATGTTAAAGAGGAATCCGCCATTTCCATGTATTATATAAATGCAAAGCTAAAAATCTAATTTCATTTTAACAAAATACAGTGGGAAAAAAGGTGTATACAAACTGCAGATTGTTGTGGCCAGATTTCAAAAGGAATCTAAAAAAGTACATATTTGCTTTCTTAAAAATACTAAAAATGTTACTTAGATGCCACAATATATAAAAATATATCCATTAAACAGGTATGTATATACATAAACACACATATTACCGATATAGTAAACTGAACTGTTTTTCATGCACATGACAACTAGACTTATTTTTATATGACATGATTTATAGAAGAGGAGTAAGAACAGCAAATCTGAAAACATTTACTTATTTGAACCACAACATGCAGAAACAAATATGTTAGCTGATATGCAATGTATATTAACCATTACACCTTTGAAGATTCAGGAATAAAAATAATTTCATAAGATTTTAAGGTAAAGCTGGGCAAGAAATAATTTGYGTGCCCCATGCAACTTTTAAGCATTTAAAGAAAGGTCGTTACCACCCTGTACCAGAAAAAAGCCAAGATTTCTTCAGAATTTCTTCCAGAAAATGGCAGAGGGACAAAGGCATAGGGATACTCTTGGAGTATTGCTCTGGTTCCTTAGAGAGGGGAGCTGAACTTTGGACACCAGCACTCCAGGGAGGTGCTCTACCTAAGAGGCTGCAGAAGTAACCTTTTTCAAATCTAATAAATGAGAGTGGAGCCCTTTACTCATTTTTCTCTTCTTTCTCCTTGGAATAGCTAGGAGGTCCAAGCCCTTAGATGAAAGGCTATTGAACCTTAACTCTTTGATTTCTAAATCAAAACATGTTCAGATCTAAGGTGCCAGTTCTGACTCTTTGGAGTTAGAAGCATTTTGCCATCAGTAATGAAGATGGTCATGTTTTTCACCTCTACAAAGTGTAAAATAAACCACTCTACCATTGCTTATTAAGGCTCTGGAGTGACACACTGGATAACTCCTCCAAGGAAAATTCCTCATTGGCATCTCCAGAGAGCATAGCAGGAGGAAGAATGACTAAAATACAATCATGACAGGTCCAACTGGGTAATCTTGTGTTTTTGACCTTTCTTGATACCTATAGTGAAATTTAATTGCTTCGGATGTCAAAAAGTAAGATGGGAGATCATTAGGGCAAGTGGAAATAGGCAAATAACAAGGGCTTTTGTCACTCTCATTTGTGCATGGAGCCAGTTAAAAAGTCATGAGCTGTACCCATTGACAGGGATGGCTTGTTTCCCTTCTAGTCTAGTCACTTCAACTGTTGGCTGATTAAAATGCTATAACTAAATGCCTAATATGACCCTACTGTAAACAAAGCCCTCAAATTCACACTGTATATCTTGCACTTTTGTGTGCCCCTTAACAGGTAAATCAACCTTCAGTTGGGCGTAAGCCATGGGACACGATAGCAGTGTGTGCAACTGTTATGGTAGAGTCCTTTACAATCTCAAAAGAGACGTTGCCAATCCTCTGTTAAATTTAATGGGATAATTTAAAACATATGTACAYAGATGAATGGTTTAAAATTCTTTTGGATTCTATTATAAAGACAGCATGCCATCAATTGCAGTAACGGCTTTAACATGCGGAAAATGACAATGGATTKTGATCCCTAAAGTACAGCAGGGATGAATCACTCTGGGGGAAAATCTTTTGTTGTTTAAACTTGCTTCCCTCATAGGGTTTGCATTCCCTAGGCCACTGTTGTTAAAAATAATAAACATATATGAGAGGCAGGTAGTAAATTGATAGAAAAATACTAAGAAAGGGAAATGATCATGCACCACTTTGATGTAACTGACTTCACTTATAAAGTCTACTTTAGTTATGTTAAATTTTTTCCTGAGATACCAAATTGCACCTACAATACACTTATTTGATGTATTAACCTCAGTTCAAAAATGTATTATAAGTAGAAAGACTCCGAGCACTTACCTTTATGAAGRGGAGAGCTAAATAAACAAAAGTGATAAATAAAATCCCAAGTATACAACTTTCCATTTCACGTTCCTCGTTTCTAAATTCAGAATCTATTCTTGAATACAAATTGCAAGTGTAAAAGGTACTATGGAAGAAATGGAAGGACAGATATAGACACGGGCAGCTACAAAAACACAGAAATCAGCCATCTAGAACAGTGAAATGCAGTACAATTTACCAGCAAAATAAATATCATTAGTCATCTCACAGTGGAGCCCCATAGGTGCTAGCAGGGGTAGAACAATAGTATTGAAGGGCCTTCTAACATTGTGTCATCTAACATAAACACCTGTAGTATGTCTACATCAACACCTTATCCCTACTACTACTACTAGTAACATAACTGCCCTCAGAGCAAAATGCTTTTCCTGTATTACCTTTATGCAGCAGGTCAGAATGGTGGGGGAAAAATAAATAAACAAACAAACAAAAATCCCCCCAGAACTACTGGTATGTATATGATCTGAAACTAATAGCAAGTTTCAGAACTTGATTTTTTCAAATCAGAATAGGAATAAATGCTTCTAACAGAGATAACTTTTCTTGTAGTAAAATATGACTTGAATAAYAAAGCTTTCATGAAGTTACCTGAGAGCCTTTGATCTAAATAAACAAAGTTAGATAAAAACAAATCATCAATATGATTAAAGATTTCTGTACGCTAGATCTCCATCTTAAAGAACAGGATAATACATCTCTGTCTCTGAAGGCAAAAACTTCTTCCAAGCTCCAGATCGACATCCAGTTACATAATGAGAGAAGCCTTCCATTTCCACACTGCCTAAAGAAAAGTCATCTTTCACAGACAAATCTCTTGTCACGTTGCACTAGACCAAATAAATTAAAATTCTATTTTCCTTCTGGAAAATCAGATAGAAACACTTCTGTCACCAAAGAAACCAAGAGCTTTCACATTTAACCTATTGGAAAAGATTCTACATGCTTTCTTCTGAGTCAAAACAGAGTTCTCCTGAGACTATGCCTTTAGCAATAACAGTACCCCAGTTTCAGCACAGCCCGAACTTGGCAACGGTCTTTTTGTGGAGTCGATATGTGATTCCTAAGGGCAATAACTAGCTCACAAGGGTGTACTGTTCCTCCTTCAACTCTTCACCTCCGCAGGCTACGGGAAGGATTCAGGGGAATACAGTGGCATAGTAACTCCTTGTGCTACCATTGAGATTTCACAGGAAGACATTTAAACAAAACAAAGACCACATGAGCAAAGAATGTGAAAACACTTATCTGCATGTTCAATTCTGCATGTGTAGATGGTGTCTTTGGTTTCATCTAGGTTAAACCATCAGAGTAAAGTTGACTGTAATGCTTAAAAAACAAATCTGGGCTAATAGTTATACATATGTATGTATGTATATATATACACACACTATATATATATATATATAACTATAAGGGAGAAAAGTTTCTTGTACCAATCTCTGCAACTAAAAATATTAAGAGTTTCATGGCCTGTATTTCATAGGCAAATACTGTATTAAACATTCCAACACTTGTTTCAGTCCAAATTTCACAATGGTTACAACAAGCACTTCTAACACAGGGCTAAATATTTGCCCTGCTCTATTTTTCAAACGAATAAATGAAGGACACGATTGACTGAAAGGAGATCCCTCCAAGAGCCTGGACTGACTTCAGGAGAGATTTTAATACACTGGTAAAAAAAATAATCTTTGATTGTGCAGCCTATAAAATGAATTGTTGCATTTTGTCTGAGTCAAGATGCTTGATGGAGGTACCTGCCTTTATTTCTATATATAGAAGGCTGCAGTATTATACATGCAATATGTATGCATCATCCTGATCTTCTCAGCCAGAAACAGTAAAACAGTCAGTTTGGTGACCAGTTGGAATCAGGAAGAGTTTCTGAGCCTTGGCCATTTCTGCAAAATAACCTTTTCAGGGAATGGGCTGTAATTAGGAGATATTTGAAGAGATTGTCAAAGAGAGAGTCATTAGTTTAGCTCAGCATCAGCCTAGTCTCAGTTGGGGTTCAGCTTTTCCCCATATCTTTCCACCAAAATGTTCATTTTGGCAAAGCTTTGAAAAACCCATAGGATGGTATATATTACACTTCCAATTTACAGAACGAGCTTTAGAAACATATACTTCAATCCACATTACCTTCGCTATTTCCTTCTGCACTTCAGATGGACAACTAGAGACCCTGAACAACATGGCAACATGGAACAGAATACAGCTCGGATCTCTGTGAGGAAAAAAAAAAAGGAAAAAAAAAAAAAAAAAAAAAAAGCAGTAAAGGTTTTGTCATAACATCTTTCTCACTTGAGTACCAGAAAGGACCAAAGCTCTTGCAGGACAGCTAGAAAATAACACACAAGTATCAAGGGTTAGCAAAAAGTTCAGTAACATCTATATACTCTCCCTTGCTTATGGACTGGAAAAGGTAATGTGCATTACTGTGTCCTTAGTACCTGAAGCCTGACTTAACTGTATTCCAAGATATTAGCAATGACTTCGTGTTTTGCTTGCTTTAAATATATACATATACACATATATATGTGTGTGTGTGTGTATATATATCAGATACAAGTTTATACAAACTCTGCGCTGATTCATAGATTTCTAGGTAGGATTCATCTCACCGAAATTACATTGTCTGCAACCTGGACATTCAGGTTTTCTCTGTGACCCTCTGAGAAATTCAGTTCTTCCCATCCCAAAATAGCCACCCTAAGCTGCCAGATGGAAGATAGAAATACTGAATTCTTCTCCATCAACTGTCAGATGTTTCTGAATGTTTCAGGGTGTATCACAGACATGACCATCATTTTTTTCTCTGAAAACCATTCTTGTTCTGTTTTAAATAATTGTGTATTGACACAGATTTTAAAGTATTAATTTAATTTCATTTTCTGTGATGGCTACAATTTTCCTTCAAGAATGAAAACAAAGCAGAAGGCTTATCTTTGTCAAGCTATTTGGATTGTAAAAGCCTATTCTCCCTGGAAGTTTTAATGCTAGCTAATCTTAGCTTCTGCTTTTGCTTTGCATCCTCACCCTGATTTTGCTCTAGAAAATTTTAAAATAAATTTCTAGAATATGTTCACTTTCTGGAAAGCCTCCATAGTCAAGCAGCAGCAGCTGAAAGGTCATGATGCTTAACTTCCATGTGTGTCATAAAATTGAGCTTGAAGGGGTTTGGGGAAAAGAAATATAAAATGCAATTTATGAGGCTTGTCTCCATTCAAACTTCTGTGATCCAGACCATGACAAGTTGCCAATTTGCCAGCATAAATAGGAAAATGCTTATAAGTGTGTTTCCCTGTGCTGCTGTCCTGGAAAGTTTCGATCGCTTTGGATGCTCTGGAGTCACTGGTTATCCAAGAACCACAAGAGAAAGGAAGGAATTCCTCTCTCTCCAGGACAGGAAGGAATTGTGCATCACTGAGCACAAGGATGCCAGTCCACACATGCCACCAGCAAAGGTACCCAGATGTTTGGTAGGGGGAAAGAAAGCGCCGAGAGGCCTAATAAGGCTGAAGGAAGAGCTGGGTTTCCACGAGAGCCCTCTGCGGTGGGGCAACACAGAAACGTGACACAGCCGCAGGAAAACCTTCCAGAGCGGTGGGGTCAGAGGACTGCCTCGTATTCTTAGCACAGACTGCACAGAAAACACCTGGGGGGGGGGGTTTGATTTCTGCAGGTAATCACAGCACAAGCAAAGATTTTTGAGATTTTTCCCTTCTTTTTTTGAGACATCTTAAAATGTCTTTTATATATGAGAGGGAAAGAGGGAACCAATTTATACATGCCCAGGAATTTAGGTATCTAACTTTCCACACAGCAGAAGTTTCTTTAGAAGCTGCCTCAGAGCAGGAGCATAAGCTGGGACCCTACACCAAGGGCTAACACTGCCTCCTTATGTGCTCTGCCTCCGACCAGGTACACAGAGGCCCTGCTTATAAGATTTACTCCTGCAGTTTTTGCTCAAAATTGTATTCTGATGGTGAACAACACCTTACTGTTAGGTGATAAATAAAAAACAGACTTTGGCCATTTACATATTTCTGATTCACACAATATTTAACGGAGACTGGAAACAACAACCAGGAATAACTGGGGCAAAATAAAACCATATATATGTATAAAGCATAAAGTATATTTCCATTGGTATTTACTCTGTTTTCCCATAGTAAGCAATTTAACAGGGAAAAGATTGACAAAACTGTACCGGAATGATTTAAATTTTTGATTTGTTCATTTTTTTCAGGAAAGCTGTTTTCCTTAAGAAAAATTAGAGATAAAATCTACCTACTTAAGTCAGAATTTTTTCACTCTCGTCACTGTCATTTTAAGTTGTGTAAATGAATTTATTTTTTAAGAAATATTTACGAGATAGTGGATACTTGAAATTCAGATTTGAATCTTTTTTTCTCTGTATTGTCAGATGATCTAAAGATGCTGTATTACTGGGAGATTACGGCTTATTTAGGGATTGAAGGAAATGGACAGAGAGGGCTAGTAATATTTATTTTGGTCTCAGGTGAGCAGTAATATTGAGGAAACTGCCAAGGCTTCTTTGCTAGGCCAGAAATGCAAGCCAGGTCCTATTCATGGAATAGGAAAAGTTAAGTCACTGAAGCACAGCGGGCCAGCTAGTTTACCTTGAGCAGAAGACGTTCTAGACTGCAGTTCTAATTGATCTGAGCTGGTACAAGATACTTGAGGAACTAACCCATGTACCTGCATGTAAAATCAGTTCTTCACAAGAAACTTAAATTTAATGGCAGTGGGCTGCAGATCACTGAGAATGACTTCAAGTCCTTTGCAACAAAGACATGAAATGTCTACTTCACATCACCAGACCAGGTTGGTGCAAAACTGTGTCAAAAAAACAAATCACCTGTTGAAAATGCTACAGGTACTGATCCATACATTTAGCATTATCCAGTTACAGGAAGGCACCAAGGAAGCTTAGGCTCTCACTTGATGACATTTTTATTTAACTGAAAAGCCTGAAAACAAATGCTTGCAATGTTAGGAGCTGACATTAGAGCAACTGGGGATTTGCAGAAATGGCCTGGAAAGGCCAAGAAAGAAGAGAAAAGCAAAGTGATCTGAGGCTTCAGGAGTTGCCATCAGTTCAGAAAGCAACATACCTACAAAAGCAACGATACTGATACCCTGTGACTGAAGACCCAAAGCACGTTTCCTTTACTGAAGCCTCCCTACCACCAAAACACGCTGTGAGCAGGAGCCAGCAGCACTTGCCTGCTCCAGAAGTGACGGGGGCAGCAGTGCTGAATTTTTCTCCTGGGCTAGAAGCTCTTGGAGAGGCACAAAGCAGGGCAAGGCCATGCCAGGAAGGCGCCGCCGGAAAGCACTGCCCGCCCGCCTGCCTTCCAACAACAGCCCCGGCACTCCTGCACGGAGACGCCACGTCCGAGACGCGGCACAGACCGGCTCAGGGATCGCTGACCACGGGTCGGCTGGGAAAGGAAGCTGTGTCTTTGGAAGGGCCACGGTAGCATAACAGGCACCGAGCTCTGCCGTAATAAAGCTTTTAAAGAAGATCCTAAACTAATCATATTGGGGCAAGCAGCTTTTGGGGGGGGGGGGGGCGGTTAGTGTTTCCCCTCTACGTTAATAAGTATTCTCCAAGAATGTGCCATTAATTCTTTTTGCTCCTGCTTTTCTCTAAATTGCCTAGAGATTTTCACCTTACAGCATCGACTTCACTTATCTGCCGCATAAATATTTTTCTGAATGCATTTCAAATAAAAATTATTTCAATTTACTGACCCATAAAAAGTCTTTACATAATTTAATCAGGGATAATAATCATTCTTGAGGCTGTGAAATGTCTCAACAGCAATTTTCCATACAATGAACAATAAACTTTTATATTCAATAATAATGAAGTGTATATTCACTGAGGCATACATTTCTAACCACATAGTTTTGAGAAGAATGACATTTTTAAAAGCAGTTAGACTCCATACTAATTAATTTTGAGACCATAAACACTCTCCAAAGTTGCAAAATTAGACAATGACACAATAATATGTTGTAATCATAACAGTTTTTAGCTCTGAACACTTCTTGCTAATTATTCTCACCACTAATATGCTCTTAGTGTGTATGTATAAATGAATACTACAAAGCCAATCCTCAATACAAAATATATGCTTTGCATTTTAGTTTATACTTCTGGTGTTTGTGGAACACTGTGTGTCAAACTGTTGTTTCCACAGCTGTGAAGGTTTAAAGCTTAAGAAAGCATCTTCACAGATTTGGGGTTGTTCAAAACTCTGTTTGGGGATGTTCACCTAAAATACAAAGCCTCATTTGACAAAACCCAGGTTATTCTCCATATGGTAAAAGTGTGTTATTATTCATTACTCTATGACACAGAATTAAAGTATTGATTGACTCTACACATCTTATAAGCAATGAATAGTTTTCTTCCCCTTTTAACTACCACTGCTTGAAATTGCTAAGGAAAAAAAAAAAAAAAAGAAAGAAAAAGATACAGCCACAGAGGGAATTCCCAAATTAAGAGGTCCTCGAGATTCCTAAACAAGCCCCAAAAATGTAACAGACACGCTTCTTTTCACATAGCACGCACAGTAGCATAGGCGCAGCTCAAGACTTTAGCTACTGCAGTGCTCATACATCAAGAGAGGACCATGTGAGGCCATGCAAAGGGATCCCCCAGCTACTGCACATCACAGACTAATGAATCTTTTCCCATGACAGGTCCAGACCTTGGGACKGGGGGGGTGTGCGGGGGTGGGAGGGAGACCTTCAGAGGAAAAGTTCAGCAAATCTGTAGTGACACTGCCTCAGTGTGCAAGATCCCAGAACAGACCAGAAGATTTGCATTTATGCACATCTGTTATACAAAATATTTCATAAATCCCAGTGCATATTTACCTGTCACCATACACCTCAGTCAAGTCTATGTGCTATCAAAAGAAAATGTGAACTGAGAAGCTGTCAATCTTCAGTTTTGTTTCCTGAAGATAAATATACCTATCAGAGCTGTGAGGAAATTTTCCTTTTCCTCTGTCAAAAACATTTTTAGTCTCTTGAGTGGTTCATAAATACAATTTAAAATTTTTTTTAAAAAATATAATTTTGGGGATGGCCTTACAGGTATTTGGAGAAGACAGAGAGAGAGAGAGAAAATCTTTCTCCAACTGTTTTATTACTTGCTGTTTATTAAATAGAACATATTAATTCTGACTAATTCTTAGTCATTAGTGAATAATCTCCTTAATTCTATTTGAAGTGTAGGACCTGAATACATTTTCCAGTTATCCACAGTGGAACTTCACTCTCGTTTGTGAGATATATGTTACTAGACTCACTAATACAGAAACTAGTACAGAGATATGACTCCCCTAGGCAGCACAGGTTGAATCTTGACTTATGCACAGAATATAGGGACATCTGATTTCTCACTCCCTTGCCAAGGGTTTGAAGCCTATCTATTCATTTACCTTCTCTTTTACTTCTTTACTAGCTTCTAAAACCTAAAGCCTTGAAAGGACTTAAAGGCAGGATTTTTCCAACCTTATGTCAATGCCATAGCGTAGTCGTCTATGTATAAATCAGTCATCTTAACTGCCCTTTTAGCCTGTGGAGGGCTTAAACACTTCCAGATTACAACCCGTTGGTCTTATTTTAAAGACTCACACTGCTAGAGGTAAGTCATATGGTAGATGTTCCTTTTCTCTGTGCCGAACACGAAGACAGTCTAAAGGACACATGAATCCCACCATGGCCATCTTACCATTTAAAAATTAATAGGATCCTTAGAGATCTTTTAAAGAGTTGCCGTGTGGCTCTATCCATTAGGTCTTCCCTTCAGTCTCACTAAGAACATATCCGAGAGAATTTTTTTAGCCAGACTTGTCCTGACAAAAGGCACAGACTCTGGTCAAGCGAAACATTTTGCAAAACCATGTTGGTTTCTATCAATTCTTTTAGTCAGAAAAACAGAATCTTTGTATTCCCTAAAGAACGTTTCCATTTTGATGTTTTTCTAATGAAATGTTTTGCATTCAAAGCCATGCTTTATTTTGAAATTTGCTTGCATTTTAATCACAAAACAAATACTATAGGAACAAGCCAACTAAAAAATCAACTGCTCTAGTCATGAGCTCATTTTCTACACTTAGTGTATTGTCCTGCCACAAAACAGACTCTCCTTTGCAGCGGTACAGTGCTCTCTGCCAGAATCGTACCTTGTGTCTCAGCAACTCCCCTGGCAATAGTCCTTGGAAAGGTGTACATTTTTTGCACTGCAATTTATCTCTTCGCTCAGCTTTTGGCTCATCCTCAGGGTACATCTGATGGGTGCTAATCCATTCTAATTAGCCTACTGGGAAAGCAGCAGATAGCTTGCAAGTCTTGAAAGGCTTGTTTAGGGAAGTCGACATCTCTGGCAAAGAGCTCACTGTGTCTCCAATCAAGACAAAAGGAGACAGACTGCATCACCATAATGAACTCTAATTTTGTATTGCTCTAGAAGGATAAAACCAGGGTGAATTAAGGCTCTGAAATCCTTTAGCACAAGAACAAATGAAAGCTTTAAATTATGCATTTTTTTTTCTGTCAACTAAATAAGCATGACTTTATAAGCATGATTTAATCCAAAAAACAGATGCACTCTTCCCTTAAGACAGAAATCTAAGCCAACTGGCTTGCATAAGTGTTTTCTGTGCATGATTATTGGACGTGGCAGGTTGAAAGAACCAAGAAGCAGGATTTCGAGCCATGGCAGGAGATGCAAAGAACAGAGGTCCAAATCTTCACAGGAAATAAAAGCAGGCAAAAGAGTGGGGGGAAGACATTCAGCAGTGTTTAATCACAGAGTTCAGGAATCAGGCTATGAATGCAGTGATGACATGTACAAGTGGCGGTCCTCTTTGTGCAATTTTGCTGTGAGAGCAGCATTGCAAGTTGTTGTGTATCATCCATAGCCATGGTTACAATTTTTACCTGGTAATGATTCCATTGTAATTAATAGATGTTCCCACTGCATAAGGTAGAATACTGATGAGGGACTTGAAGGGCAGACAATAGTTTTAACTGTCTTTCATGAAGGTCTCACTCTGTGTTGAGCAAGCTGCATCCATCATGTTGCCTCTCTCTGTTTCCTATTCTTTCTGATTATCAATAAGCAGAACTAACAGATTTCCACTCCAGTAGATCTCTTTCTTATTTCTTTTGCGCACTGCATCTCCTGCCTTTTCAAGGCAGACAAGTGACAAAAGAAAGAGCCCATTTTATTTTTAGTTATCTTTGTTGTTGGAACAGAACAGATGTCATTCTGTGCATGTTGCTGTAACTATGCCTCTAGCTTATTAACAACTAATTAGAGAATATCCTGGATACAGCTGAAAACCATTAAGTTAAATTTGTTGCTAACATATTAATGTATGTAAAACTTACTTCTGATTGATCTTTTCAATCTGTAAATAGCCTAAACAAGTCATATTTGGTATTGCCTTGTAACTCTCATTTTCAGCRTGGTTTAATGCAGGGGCTTTCAAACAAACAGTCGTGTTCTCATTGATAAGAAGTTAATTTTTACAATATCCACCACCTACAGGATAATATCATAGCAGCAATAACCGCACCAGGGAACTGCAAAGGGATAAAGAGAGAAAAAGTAGCAAGTTCAACAACCATTTCATGATTCTGAAACCTTAAACTGGTGTTAGCAGTGGCTCTGGCACAYACTTCATTTTTTCTTAAAAAACTAGACTCCTAACAGTACTATTCTCCCTGCTTATTGGAAAGTCAGCGGCAAAGCCCCCAGCAATAGCACTGGTGCACGACAGACCAAATGGCTCCTAGGTGCCTAACTCATGTGAAAATAGGCCTCTCTGCCGTCTTTCTTCATACTCAGATCTCCCTGCCAATCTCTTCCAGCTGAGCAGACAGAGAGAGAGATGTGCACGAGTGTGGTACGTGAGGGGTATATATGTATAGTTACAACATGGCCAAGAGCAAAACTCTGATCCCCAAAGAAAATCTTATAAAAAAGAGAATTGCTATTTTTTTTTTTTTTTTGATAGGATACTGAGAGTACAGAAATCGCAGAACACAACAGTATTAGGACTTCAGCTCCCATATGGACATCTGACTCCCTAACAAATCAGAGTTAAATCAGCAAATTGTCATTCAKACTTGGTTAAGCAATTTTCTCAGAGAGCATGCCTCAACGGGAGAGAGAGCTTGATCTCTCTCTGTCTTCTCTCTTGTTTCTAGACAAAAGCATTTGCCTGGGTATCACATTCATTCTTTAGTTAAGATATTAGTTGTACCATCGTTGCAATTAAAACCCATTCTGACTCGTGTTCTTTCAAGATGCAAAGCTTGACTCCATAAATAAGCAAATCAATTGTTTTATTCTATTATGGACAGTTAAATGGTAAAATATAACCCACCATTACTGTTCAGCATATG